>NC_041340.1:35378967-35698967 GCF_004354835.1 Perca flavescens
CTATAAATAAAAAAAGTGATGTGTCTAAATTTGCCTATACTTTCATACTTACACTTACTAGTTTACACTGACAAGTATGGCTAAATGTATGTACTATGAGTACCCTAGTGCTGCACTCATAGCCGTCAAAAAAGTTGAGTAAAGAAAGCAGGACACTTCTAACTCTCAAAGGTTGCCATCTCGGCTAAGTAGCGGAAGGGGAAGGACCACCAAACTTGTGAAAATAGCAGCCGAGGAAGCAGCAGCGGCTTTCTATGCGGTACACACAAGCAAGAAAAAGTACAAGCATGTTTATTTTTAATAAAATTGAAGTCAATAAACAAGCCGGCAGATATTTTAGATAGGGGAAAATAGGTAATACTCCGCCAGGTTGCAATCAACCATTAAAAAAAGTAGAAGAAGAAGAGGTCAAAAGGTTTTTTGATTTGATTTGATTTATTTAATTGTATCAAGAATGCCTTACACGTGAAAAAAAGACAATAATACAATCGAGGATAAAAACACAATAAAGTCCAGGACTTATTTCCATCGTGGTCCTCAACACAACATCAGGAAAAGACAAGAAATTCACAGAGTGTATAATAATCAATGACATAACATAAAAACACTTTTCTTAAATAAATAAAAAATTAAAATGGTAACTTGCCCTTTGAGTAACCGGACCTGGGGGAACTATATTCTCAGGCGGAAGAATATAGTATTTGGGCGGAGTGATATGCTCGCAGCAAGCCTGTCTGACAATATAGTTCCCGGTTTGTTTACTGTTAGAAGATGGCTGTGTCTCATGTTACGTTGTTTTTTGTACACGCTGTGACTCTACAAATCACAACATGTAAATAGGAACATGTTGGAGTTATTTTGTCACTTTTGTCACAATTGGGAGCAGTAGGCTAGTTGGAACCAGTTACCTGCAGGATCTGTGCTAGGCTGGAACCGTCAGACAGCGTTACAGCATGCACGGAGATGAGAAGGGTACGTATCGACTTACTCTGGGGGTTATGGTAAATAAGCTAAATTCCCAATAAGTCGGCGTGTTCCTTTAACATAGTAACCCGAGACTCCACAGGGAGCCAGTTGAGCTCAACAAATTGTGACCTACTTATATTAGATCTATGGCCCAAGTTCAGAATTACTCTTATTAATTTATTCTGTGCTGTTTGCAGCCTCCCTTTAAGTTGGTTTGTTAGGCCTGGAGGTACATGCAAATTCAAAGTGGTTTAAAATGAAGGCGTTTGCAAAGATCATCATCAACTTTTTATTCCAGACTCAAGGTCCATTCAAAAGACACAGACATGACATACACCATACCTTAAAAACATATAGAAACATATACAAAGAAATAAAAGCCAGAATAAACAACAATACTACATTTCTTTAAAAGACACTTATACCAGTGTTTCCATAGTGATGATTGGTATCGTATGGCACTAACCCTAGGATTTACTAATAGCATAACAATGCTATTTTGGGAGACATTCAGGCGACAAATGAATTTGTAGATGAGACTCCTCAACAATGCCTGGAAGGTGCTGACCCTGCATTACAGAACAGGTCACTTGCACTAGAGCACCTGGGTTTGTTGAGCAGTATCCTCATACAGTCATTATAAGCAACCTTGAGCTTCTGCATGCTTGCCTTTTTGAACTTTGTCCATAAGGGAGCAGTATACAGAGGAGTACAATAAGCTTTAAACAGACTCATTTTGATGTCATCCGTGCACATGTGGAATTTTCTTACCAACATGTTAGCTTGGGCATATAATATGCGAAGCTGCCTGAGTATATCCTCATCATCAGATAACTGATCTGTAATGTAATGACCCATATATTTAATTTGATTACATACACTCATCACTTGTCCTGATAGATAAAAGTCTGGAAAACAAATGTCTTTGTCCACTTTTGTCCTACATATTAGGACAGCACTCTTTTTACCATTATACAACACATCATATTTCACCCCATATTCAGTGCAGATATTCAGTAGCAGCTGAAAAACAGCACTGCTGGGAGAGAAAATGGCCAAATCATCTGCATACATGAGATGATTTACCAAGGCGTTACCAATCCTACAGCCTGTTTTACATCTTGTCAATTGGTTGGATAACTCATCCATGTAAACGTTGAAGAGTGCTGGTGAGAGTAGCCCCCCCTGATGTACCCCATTACTTACCCCAAAGGAGGCAGAGACTGTATTACCCCATTTAACCTGCATATTCTGGTTGGCATAACAGTAAGCCAGAATTCTTATAATACTGTCAGGTGCACCCCTTTGGCTCAGTTTTTCAGATAGCTTATAATGATTGACTCTATCAAAGGCGTTGGAAGCATCAAGAAACCCAACTAGCATAGATTAATTCTGCCTTATGTACCCCTGTGTTGCCTCCTTCAAGGCATAAATACACAAATCAGTATCAAGCTTAGCTTTAAAGCCAAATTGATTGTCAGTGGTACCAATATAAGGACATAGACGATCAAGCAGAATTCTTTCCAGTACTTTAGATATCACACTGGCTAGGGCTATCGGCCTATAATTATCCACACTCCCAACCTTGCCAGCTTTTTCCTTGATGACAGGCACAGGAGTAACAGACAACATAGATTCAGAAAATCCAGAAATCCAGAAAAGCAAATAGCAAGCAGTACTGCCACCTTTGGGCTAGCAAACTTAAGGTGCTCTGCTGTAATGTGGTCTGGCCCACTCGCTTTCTTATCTGATAACTGTGCTACGGCCTGGCAGACTTTACTGGAGGTGATTATCTCAGGATTACTGTTGACAATATTTGCCAGACAGCCCCTCTATAGCACACGGAAGCAATGTATTGACCCTGTTTAGAGCTCTCACCTCCTTCCAGAAGCCAATAACATCCTTACCCAGACGTTTCTCAGCCAAAGAGTTTGCTCTCATAGCCTGTTCACAATGTAGCGGATGGCATATTTGAGTCTAGTGCTGGTATGTTTTTTATACTCAAGGAAAGGGCCAATTCTGGGTCTGCCAACCTGCACCCATGCCTTAAATGCTACCTTAGCTTCTGCAGGATGTGCCTCAACATGCTTATTCCAGCCATTTTTGCAGCAGGTTATCCACAACCATACGTCAAACCCTATCTCCAGCAGTATTGCCAACACGCAGCCCCCGACAGTTATAGGATGCAACACGCATGTTTGTAGATTAAGATAGCGGGGCCACAGCTCCAACGGGCCCCGTTGCAACAGGTGTAGAGATGGTCGTGCTGGACCCTTTAAAGGACAATTCCGACTCAAAACGAACCTAGGGGTTATTAACTGATGTGTACCCACTCTGTCTCTCTCTGGGACATGTTTTCATGCTAATCGAATGAGTTTGGAGCTTTGACGAGGCTACCGCGGACCGCTGGTTAGCTTACAATGCTAATATTTGGGGCATGGGGACACTCAAATTAAATCGTTATTTAATACCACTTAGCATAATGAGGGTCCCTAAATGTGAACCGAAGCATTGACAACATTGTAAGTGTACAGATAGTTTATTAAAAAGATAGATTATAAAGACAGTCGCGTTCATGTTTACTTGCGGGAGCCATCTTGGAAACCAGTCATGACTAGTCGAAAAATGAGCAAGTAAACATGAACATGTGAGCTTCGTGACTTTACTCAAAACCTTGTTGGCCATATTCCTGCCATCCAAGTTGTTTTCTAGGATGCAACCCAGGTATTTTACTGACGTTTTTGTACTGACCACAACATTATTCAAACTGACCCTAAATTCCGAGCATCTACTCAATCTGTATTTTGAACCGAACAAGATAGCCTATGTCTTACCAAAATGTAGGGACAGCATATTATCAATCAGCCAGTTGTTTACGAAAGCTCGGAGCTCAGGGTACTCTCTAGTGTCGATTGTTGTTTATGAGACATTAAAAGTGCAGTCATCAGCGTACAAAAAAAGTTCACATGAACAGGAGTCTGCCATATCATTAATGCATGTTAAAAATAAGGACAGCCCGAGAATGCTTCCTTGTGGAACGTTGCATTCAACTACACTAGGGTCAGACAGCACTCCCCCTAAGACCACCAATTGTTCCCTCCCTGATAGGTAAGACCTAAACCACCTACAGGTGGAGCTGTCTGCCCCCAAGGCCTCAAGTTTGGCAATCAGTCTGTCATGATTCACCGTATCAAATGCTTTTTGAAGATCCAATAACACCATTCCGCAGAGATTTCCATAATATATTTCCCTGCTTATGGTGTCGCATAAATACAATAGGCATGATTCAGAAGAATGTGACTTCCTGAATCCAGATTGGAATTTTAACATTTTTATTCATGTATTCATTGAATTGCTCATTGACCAACTTTTAAAATTTTTTTGAGACTGTGCACAAAATAAAAGGTGGCGATCGTGTGCGATTTAAGACAACACTATCATGTCAAAATTCACCAAACCCAAGTAAGTACATAGTGTGCACAGTGTACTACATGGAAGTGTACTAATAGAAGTATCCAAATTGAGACACAGCATACAACTTATGTTTGAAACTAGTAACTTAGTGCAACCCATTACATATGCTTTTGTGATTAATTTGAAGCTACACTGGATTAGGTAGTAAGTGTATTGTAATTGTCTGGAAATGAAAATTGCATATATGAAGATTACATGCAAATTTCATGCAAATATTTTCATATATGTTAAGTTTGCTTAAAATATAAAAGCAGTTGAAAGTGACAGGACGTTTCTTTTTTTTGCTGAGTATTTATGAAGAGACGCTGGAATCAGGTCAAACACAAAGTTTTATCTTTGCAAGTAAAAACAATGCTTTAATGGTAATAAGTGGAAACCACGACAGCAATTCAGACAACACAAAAGCAAATCACACAACACGACACAACAGCAAATCACACAATACGACACAACAGCAAATCACACAACACGACACAACAGCAAATCACACAACATGACACAACAGCAAATCACACAACACGACACAACAGCAAATCACACAACATGACACAACAGCAAATCACACAACACGACACAACAGCAAATCACACAACATGACACAACAGCAAATCACACAACACGACACAACAGCAAATCACACAACATGACACAACAGCAAATCACACAACACGACACAACAGCAAATCACACAACATGACACAACAGCAAATCACACAACACGACACAACAGCAAATCATACAACACGACAGCATTGGTGAGACTGAAGGGTGGGTACGTATTGGACACTGATCCTTGTCCTTATTGATTGTGTGGCACATAGTATATTTTGGGTATTTTACACAGTTTTTTTAATTTGATGTATTATTTGATTTAGTGTTTTTGCAAAAATGACATTTAAATTATTCCTTATGTGAGTAATGATGTAAAGGCACGAGATCATCCGTTGGAAAACAGAGACCAGCCAAATCGGAAAACCAGACAGACACACACACACGCACGCACGCACACGCACGCACACACACACACACACACACACACACACACACACACACACACACACACACACACCAGAGAAAAATTTAATCTGTTAGTCATTGAGTTTCACAACTAAAGACTGTACATAGCAAAGAAAAGGCAAAAAATAAAAACTAGAATGAAAACAAACATGTAAAGGCATTCTCTCCCCCCACCCAACATTGCAACACGTACACAAAGACGTAGACTCACACATACAGTGTTGCAACCTTGCAGCTGTTTGGGTGTTTTCTCCATGTGTTTGATGTCCCATTGGACCAAAGCCTTGAAGTAAATAATATGTGAACCAATTTTTTTTTTTTGTGTGATTTTGTGCATCTGATTCTCAAAGCCAAACACTACTGCTCAAAACATGTAGTTTATACAGGGGCCTCAAACTCACTCTCATATTTGAGCACTGAAATTTAGGAAAAATGTCCTCAGCAAATCAAGATGATCACATTTGGTCTTATTGAGAATGGCAGTGTCAACCTTGAACTCATCCACAGTTTGTTCAACAACCATGACGATAGCCTAGCCAAGTATGGCTTCATCAGAAGACTGCACTTAGTTCTGCTGTTCCTGTTTGGGCTCAGTTGCTACCATCAAATCAACTCCCCCGACAATGAGGACATCATGCCCAGCAGCTTCCTGCGCTGGCCAGTAAGTGCTCTCTTCACAACAATGGGCTTCTTCCAAGGATTTGATCTGCTGTGAGGAGGAGTGTAGCATCATTAAATTTTGGATATCGTAATATATGTATGTATGTATATATTATATAGTATATAGTTTATATACTATATAATATATACATATATATATATATTTTTTTCTTCTTTTTTTCTTGGTTTTAAAGGCTTCATTACAGTTAAGTGATGTAATCTTATTATTATTTGCCTTTACCCACTTAGTCATTATATCCATGGTAATGATGATAATTTATCAAAAATCTCATTGTGTAAATATTTTGTTAAAGCCCCAATGGTCGATATTGTGGCGATTTGCACACTTTAGCTCTGAAAAATATTGAAACTGGTCCAGCTGGGTGAAATGTTTACGATCCAACCCGGTCTCACACCAGGTCGTGAAAGCGTCCCGTTATTTTGATTTATTGATAAGTTTACAGGTCATGATTTTGACGTTTATTTCGTGTACACGTCACAAATTTTGAACGTGTACAGGTCACGATTTTCAAACCTGCTCTGGAGGACGCAACAACGGGGAAATGAGTAAATAGTAAGGAAAAGAAGAATGGGCAAAGGAACCGTCACACATGGGACACGCCGACAACAGCAGGACGGTTATGGTTAGGAAGAGAATAACGAGGAAAGGAACTGTAACACGCGGGACACGATCCCGGTCTCCTGGGTGAAGTCCTGTGTTGTTTGACCCATCCACCCCCCCGACCAACCTCCCTACGCAGATTTTCGCCTTATCAATACTACTCGCTACCGTCATCGTTCTGTGATCACGAAATATGCTTCCCATTGAAATACATTGCTTTAAAATTCGTTATCACCACACGAAGAAAACAACATTATCGTGTCCTGTCCACGACTCAATAGATTCAATAACGTGACCATATCACGAACTGCCGGGCTGTTACGATCATAGACCTGGAAGACTTACTTCCATGTTCCAGGCATTGGTAATTCCATAGAAATGAAATGGATAGAAAGGCCATTTCCTTTCAAATCAACGTAGCAGAATGGTCAGAGCAGCAGCCATTTTTTGTGTGTACCATTGCCATGGTAACGTATAAACTTCTGATAATAAGCCGACTTCTGGCAAGTCGCAGAGCTGAGGTTTTGCAGTAACAGACAAACCAGCAGTGGAGTAGTAACGTTACGAGGCAGAGAGCCAGCCGCTAAATGAGTCACATTAACTTCATGCTTCATCCACACAAAGCACATTGCTATCGCCACGAGTTACAGCTTTATTCTGCTCGTTTTCTGGGAACGATGTGTCGAGGGGGTAATGTTAGACCAAAGCTAGCAAGCTAACATTAGCCAACTAACACCGGCTGGCTGGCTTGCTGGTTCCGCCGTGCTTTTATGCTGTATTGGTTACAGAGAATGAGCTGAACAGCGGGCTGGGTCTAACGTTAGCGGTCCGCTGACCCACTGCCGCTGGGTCTAACTTTCTGTCCTCATTCCCTGCAACTCCGAGAACGTCTCCTGAACAGTGTCAGGCAGCTTTCCCATAAGCGCTCTCCTCCTAGCGAGCTGCGACACAGTTTACGGCCCCACTGATGCGTATTGTCACTATGACAATTAACAACAATCGCCATTTTGTTGTGCAGCAATCAAATTACCACGGGAAACAGTTCAAAGGCCTTTCTATCCATTTTATAGCTATGGGTAATTCCCTTTTCCAGCCCGTAGCCTATGAATACGATAGACAATTTTTTCGGATACGTCCTTACCCCCTGCACTTTTTAAAAATAGGTGGACACGGCACAATACACAACCACTTCAACACCAGGAAATGCATGCAATGTCTGTTGCTATAGAATAAGCTACATAATAAGTCATTATCTACACAGTTGAGTTGAAAAAAAGGTTTGGGGATACAGCTGGACTGTGGAAGGCTTTCAGTGCCTATAAACCCCTGAGTCCTGGCAGAAGGACTATCTCTGGGGTGGAAAATCGCTCATGGTTTGGCTTGATGGAATTGAAAAGATTGATTGTGTGATGAGGTCAAATATGGTGAGTTTGGACTCCATAGAAGCATTGCCATATCAGGCTACTGGAAAATGAAATCAGTCTTGTTAACTCCGCAGAACGTTGAGTCATGGATGAGACACAAACAACTGGACCGTGGTAGCTTATCAACAAGCAGGCCGGCGTTCAGCCGTCACTGATGTCAAAACCGAGTTAAGAGCCTGTGCCAGTCCATCTTCTCAAGACAGTCTAATAATTTCCAGTCGTTTAAAGCATGTGGGCTTACGTGTCGAGACTACGTGCTCCTTTTCTGTCCTGCATCCATGGTCCAACAGTGCTATGGTACACATGGACTCAGCTGTCAACCTAATACTGGGAAGCATTGTACCAAGAAGATGATATGATGGGCATGGTGCCCAGTGAAGAGCAGGCTCTCAAGGATTAAATCCTTGGAGAAACAGGTTGGTGCATGTGGGATCGGGTACTATGCTCATGGGGAACAAATGCAATTGTTTTGTTTTGAAAAGTGGCACAAGGAAAAATGATTCACTCACACATTTCCTGCGTACTCCCTATTCCTACAGAATGTATGAGTCATCTTTGATCAAATGGATGCCATACTGCCATACTCGTCTGGTGAAACCATAGAAACATTCTGAGAGTCTTTTTTTACAGACTCGCTGTGTTGTGTTTAGTTAGGTTGTTTATATCCTGATTTAGACTGTAGCATACTTGTTAGCTGTTAGTAGCTCTTAATCTTAGACTTTACTGGTGGTGGAATGTCACAAAGTACATTTACTACTTAAGTACAAATTCGAGGGACTTGTACTTCTTTTTGCTGCCACTTTCTACTTCTACTCTACTACATTTCAGAGAAAAATATTGTACTTTTTACACCACTACATTATTCTGACAGCTTTAATTACTAGTTACTTTACAAATTAAGATTTTTGCCTACAGGACCTTTAGGCCTACAAGTCCAGCGGCAATGATTAGATGATTAAAAACACTTATTTGTTGACAGAACTGTTTTGATTGTTTCCACTTTCTAAAATGTGAGGATTTTTCTGCATTGAGTACTTTTTCTTGTAATACTTTAAGTACATTTTTTAAAATTTTCAATGCAGGACTTTAACTTGTAACAGAGTATTTTTACAGTGTGGTATTAGTACATTTATTTAAGTAAAGGATCTGAATGCTTCTTCCACCACTGCGCACTACCTCAGGCAAACTATGCACATTTGGTGTGTAACCAAGCAGATGACATTAGTTAGGCTTGTGTCTTGCAGTATTATTATCTTGCCTTCATCTGCTTTGCAGCTGGGATGGATACTGGCGTCTCACCCACAGCTGTTGCTGTTATAGTGTTGTGGGTGATAGCACAATGATTAGGCTTCCTCCTGATAGTGAGCCCCCCTTTCATCATAGAACAAGAGTTACAACATGTAACAATCATTCTGGGATGGGGTCCCTAAACCCCTACAGAAAATGTCTAAGGGTGCTTTCACACCTGCCTCGTTTAGTTCAGTTGAATCGACCTAGAGTTCGTTCATCCCGCTGGTGCGGTTCGTCAGGGCAGGTGAGAACGCGGCATTCGCACTCGGGTGCGCACCAAAAGTGGACCAAACAATCGTACCGAGAACTGCTTGAAGAGGTGGTCTCGGTACGCTTTCAATCCAACTCTGAAGAGGTTCGTTTGTGGTGATTATGTGATCCGTACTCGAACTGCACCAACTATACACACTCCTCCAGTCTGAGCTAGTGTCTCCTGTAGTCAGGTGTGTTTGGCAATCTGCAATGCAGCAGAGCAGCAAACTGTGGCAACTTGCAGTGTTTCCATCACAGAAATAGACTGCGGTCAAGCTCGGCGTCCATCACTCACATCTCCGTGGTCAAACCAGCTGCCGCTAAAATTGGAGACAGACGCCGGTAGAGCAGAGCGAAGTCTCAGTTACCAGAGCAGACGTAGTAATGTCTCTCGCTAAACAATATCTGATAATTTTAATGAAATGAGCTGATTTGACCATGGAGATGCAAGAAATATGCACTAGTCCAGAACATAGAACCTTATTCCTGTATTTACTTTCTTGCTCCCGCCAACAGACACATCCGACCAATAAGAGGAGTGGACGTTCTTACGTGATTTGTAATGGCGCATTTTGGTACGCTTGGATTTTTCCAGGTGTGAAACCAAACCAAAGTCTAATCGCTCTATGATTACAAACTCACCAACTGATTCGGAACAAAACAAATGAACTACAGGTGTGAAAAAGCCCTAAATGGAGAGCTGGATGGACCATTCCATTGCTGGATTTGAAGCTGAAAATAGGATAAGAGGATGAGTTTAGCAAGAGATCATAAACCTTTTTGAGGAAACACCATTAACTCTCTGATTGTTTCTCCAGTTTTCCTGCCTGCTACTTGAGAACGTAATATTGTATTGCATTGCACTTGGCAGTAGGCAAAAAAACAGTGGGGAGTATTGCAGAGGAGACCTTTGCATAGAGCTTAGTGTGTGTGAAAATTGTTTGGTTAGGTAACAACAAAGGACTCTTGGAATTTACTTTTTTGGTGCACACATGGAAGGATTCAATTCTGTGATTGCCGTGGGTTTACTGTTGTGTTTTTTCCCCTCTTTTAAATAAGGAAATACTGTATTTTCAGGATCCAGTGCGTGTAATACTACTTAAGAATTTCTTAGATTACTCAATTCTGGGGGCTTTTCTTAATGTTATGATCTAAACAATTTGTAATGAATATGTTGCACTTACTCATGAGATTTGTACCAGAAATCTACGATTTTGGGTAATTGAATAATCTTGGTAATTATCCTCCAGTATGGAGCAAAGTGACATCTGGTAGTGATCTGTCTCCTGGTTCATTCTGAAATATAGTAGTTTATGGTTTATATAGGTGTGTGTGTGTGTGTGTGTTTGTGTGTGTGTGTGTGTGTGTGTGTGTGTGTCTGCTGACATGTGTACATTTTGTTGCCTCCATTTTGTTGTTGAAAAGAAGGAGTTACCTCTGGGTTGTTATAAAAGATTGTGCTGAAAGAAATTTTTTTTGGCATTCCCACTCCCACACCGTGCTCTTTTTGGGTTTTCTTCATTGTGATTGTTATAAAGACTAAGAGCACTGAACCCACTTGAGTCCAACCTTAAGATTTGATTGTAACGGCTGGGAGGAGCACAGTATGTCAAATACAGTCTCGTCAAATATTCTGAAGGACACAGTTCAGTTATATAGTTCTGGTAAATCCCTCCTTCATCCCTTCATCGACATATCTAAATATACCACTTCCTTATACAATCTTTTCCTGTAGCGTATAGGGCCCCATGGGCTTACATATACTAGGGGGCCTCTTTGTACATGAAGGTAGGAAGAAGTCTGCAATAGGAACGGTGAGAATACCAAGATACTAATCATGGTATACAGTTATCATGCACATACACACACACACACACACACACACACACAGGTCTCTCTTTGTGGGGACCCGTCATTGACATTATGCATTCCCTAGCCTCTTACCCTAACCTTAACCATCCCAACTAAATGCCTAACCTTAACCCTTACCCTATCCTTAACCATAACCTAATTCTAGCCCTAATCCTAAAACCAAGTCTTAACCCTCAAACAGCCCTTTAAACTTGTGGGGTCCAGCATTTTGGCACCACAAAGCTGTCGGGACCCCACGAATATAGTTAAACAAGCACACACACACACACACACACACACACACACACACACACACACACACACACACACACACACACACACACAGTACCCATCAATCTTTCTACACTTGTCTGAGGTAATTAAAAAAAATATCCCTTTAGGTTTGATGGATGCTGTGGGAGGTGTGACCTCACATTGTGTGGAGGTTTTCTTTCTTTGGCAGGGTTATTTGACAAGTTCCCTCCCCCTCCCAAGCAGTTCTATGATAACTTATCCTTCCAGCATATGAACACCGAACACATACACACACTTCTTATCCTACTCCGCATTGTAACAAGTCCCACCCGCCCTGCCCGGTTCTACCCATGGGAACAGGAACAGTGACTTCCGGCTGACATCAACAACTGGGAGACCTGCTGCACACATCCGATTTATTATTGGCCGAGCAACATCTGCAAGGAGCACAATGTTAGTTTTTTTTTTTTCAACAATATGAAAATAAAAGACAGTGTCAGAGTCAGGATAGGTGGGTACTTCCTTTATTCCCCTGTTCAGGAAACTGCTGATGCACAGAGACAGCAGCAGCATTTAGGATCATGTGTTCTGCCATTGCTGGACATTTTCTTTAGCCCTATTTTATTAGTGTTCAGTCATCATATCTCTTTGTATTCTTTCGTTGAATGTCGTCGACAAAGATATCATTGTCTGAGCGTTAATTCTTCAACGCTTACCCTTCTCCATATCGCGCAGCCCTTCTTCTGATCCCTCTTGACATTGATTTTATTCCAGAAAGATGTTATTTCTGTAGCTAAAACACAATCTGTCCTTTCCATACATTTAGGATCACGTGTTCTGCCATTGCTGGACATTTTCTTTAGCCATATTTTATTAGTGTTCAGTCATCATATCTCTTTGTATTCTTTCGTTGAATGTCGCTTTTCAAAGATATCATTGTCTGAGCGTTAATTCTTCAACGCTTACCCTTCTCCATATCGCGCAGCCCTTCTTCTGATCCCTCTTGACATTGATTTTATTCCAGAAAGATGTTATTTCTGTAGCTAAAACACAATCTGTGCTTTCCATACATTTAGGATCACGTGTTCTGCCATTGCTGGACATTTTCTTTAGCCATATTTTATGAGTTTTCAGTCATAGTGCCTCCTTTATGCTGTGTATTCTTTTTGTTGAATGTTGTCGACACAGAGATATCATTGTTTGACCGGTAATGCCTTCATTCTTCAACGCTTACCCCAAAAGTCAAAGGTCAACGGTTGCTGACAAAGAGGGAGTGACAATCTGAAAAGGCGAGACTAAGACGGACAGAAAGAAGCAGAGACTGACTGAAAACGGATGAGACTCCAAAGTGGAACAGAAAAGCAGACATTGCTATGTCATCCAGTACTCCTGTGAGCAGACAGCGAGCTGGCCATGGTGCAGGTGCTGTAAGTCTAACTTTTAGTGTCTGCTGTATTCCCTCGACCCAAGGTTTCATGCTGATCCACAGCTGACAAAAGGTCCTCATGTGCTTTCCATAATACTATTTTCCTTTTGAGTACAGAAACCAGAAACCAGAAACCCACATCACGCGCCCACTGGCTTGAATCTGCTGTATACTGCATTATGTGTCCCTTTCACTTCCGTCTGTCTTCACTCTGCTGTCTGAGAAAACAGCATGAGGTGGCAGAACAGCATGTTGCGTTTGCCAGTTGGGCCTTTTCTATCCATCTCCTTCTGTCAGCGCCTGCTGTGGGTGTTGAGGGTTTTCATGTGCGCTGGAAAATCTGAAAATTTAAAACATGTTTTTTTTTTTTTAATAATGAAACGCTGTGAAGGCTGACAATTTTTAAAATCCCTGAAGTGGAAATGACTTTACCAAATTGCTCTATATATAATATCTTGTGTTTTGGAATATGAATAACTGAAAAGAGCAATCATTTATTTCTTCATTGAGAAGGAAATCTTTCAACCTAGAGATTCAGGAAACGCTGGCAAAACAGGATATATCGGGGCAAGCAGTGTGAGCCTCCTGAAACTTTCCAAACAAACTTACATTTCATATCAAAAGCTTGTCTCCTAGTCCAAATGAAGGGAAACACAGGAAGGACTTGTGGTGGCCCTCTGGTTTGTGTCTCACCCTGCGGCTGCTGCCTGTGCTTTGTGTCTCCTTCAGGTCCTGGTAGGTGGAGATTGAAGTGCAATGGGTGCATCTGGCTGCTCCATCCAGAGAGCATTTAAGATCAGCTGTCTCCATTCCTTCCCTCTCTCACTCCATTGCTGGCTCTTCCCTTTGCACCACATGTGGTTGCACTTTATTTTACACCCTGTAAGACTGCATTTTCACACAACCACTCTCAAACACTATGACCTACTGACTGACCATTTCATACATTTAAGTTCATGTATTTTGTTGTAATTTATGTAAAAATAAAAGCCTATAAGAACCAGGTGGTGACTGCAATAAAAAACATTAATTATTTATCTTTTCATATATACGTGGCATGACTCTACTTCAACAGAGGTAAACAGTAGAAAAACAGGTGTTTTTACCATATGGAGAGATGACCGTTTGGTCTTTTCTTCGTGTTCATTTTTTTGGTATGGTGCTCTTGCTTCCTTTCTGCTTCAATTTGTCATCTTTCCTCTTCCATTTGATTTCTCTCCAAATCTTCTGTCATTAGCTACACACAAGTCAAAAGGGACAGCTTCCATAGCTAAATCAGGGGGCTACAGTGTTTTTGTTTTGGACTTTGAGAGAGAGAAGTGTTTATGTAAAATGTGAGCTCATTTGAAGAGTTTTAGGAGGCTTCGCTTCTTCCCCCCCAATATGCATTGTTTGCAGAGTCATGTTTTCTAAATCTCTACCACAGAGGTAGAGAGTGCAACATTAGCATGATGACCCATTAAGCTACTTCTGCAATAAGGGGTTACGCCGTACCTAATGTGGCTAAATGCATGAACTCCGAAGCTAACGTTACATGGGCTACAGAGGCTAAAAAGATACCACTTTGGCTGGGATTGGCTGATGGTGTTTTCTCCTACAGTACACGTTTCTCATGCCAGTGGAGATTGTTGACAGTTAAGAAAGTTGAAGAAATAAAGACTCAGTATTATTACTGTCTTTCCTTTTAAGTAACACGCATTTAGCAAAGCCACCTCCACCAAAGTAGCCCAATCATAGTAAAAGTAGTTGTAATGCCCATTTACAGAAAGAAGAAGAAAACACATATTGCCTACTGTCTTCTGTTTCTTCAGTATATTTGGGAAACCTCAAAAACACGGTTAGAATACAATGTATAATGGAAGTCAAGACAATGTTGCATCAAACGTTATTTACAAATCTGACGCTGAACACTAACGGCTGAACTCCCGTAAATCAAGTATTAATCCGACTTTAGTCAGAGTTGCTGCAATTACGAGAAAAAGGACCCAGGTTGAAAAATACTGGAATTTTCTTTTAAAAAGCATGTATGTGGGAAACACTTTGTTTTTTAAAACTATTTTTTAACCTATGCCCCCTCCAGGTCAGAGCAGATGTCTTGCTCAGGGACATTTTCAGCACATGCTTACAGATAAAGATTGAAGTCCTCTGTCCTCCAGTTGAAAGGTCACCCTGCTGCGTGTAAATGTGTGTGTGTGTGTGTGTGTGTGTGTGTGTGTGTGTGTGTATGTGTGTGGCCACCCCTGAGGAATGTTAAGTATTTTTTCTGTTTGTCTGCTGCTGCTGTGTACGCATGCAAATCTCCGCGCCGTTCATGCAACTGAGGGGCTCACCGGCCGTCTCATGTGTTCCATTACTGGCTGGCAGACAGCATAAATGGGGACACAAAGTTACCAGTTATCTTTCGGTTAGATAAGTATACATTGTTCATCTGCGTCAAAGACATTTTACAGTGACTGATTCTTTTATACAAACAATTAGGTTAGAGGAAGGAAAGGAAAGGAAATGAGGAAAGTAGGAACTTTACATGATTTGCCATTCATTTAAAGAAGGCGCAATAATTCCTGGTTTGACAGCAGGACATCCTATTTGCAACAGATTTTGAACAAGCTCCGAGCTTGTGAAAAAAGAAACACTGTCTGTCATGAAATCTCTAACCTTGGCTGACAGTACAACATCCCGTCAGAAGTTATGTTCACACTTGTCAACATGGATGCTGTGGTGGGGTTTTGGCTGTGCTTACAAACCCAGCTGGACATCTGCTTTACATTTCTCTTTCCTCGGCTCCACTGACTGGAGGTATCCGAAAACAGCGAGTACCATCATCACCATCATCAGGGAAGAAAGAGGAGGTGTACAATTTGAGTTGGGGCTTCCTTTGCCATATTTCAACACAGGGTTTTTAAATGTATGTAGAAAATGTTTTGCTGTGGTCCTCATAAGCCAAAGAATGTTATTTGTGTGACATTAATTACACCCCTCACTGTCTCTAGTGTAAGGGATAATGTTGTTGAACAAAATGTAAGCATATCATCAGTTCTTGTTCCCTATTCAATACTAACTTCCAACAACAAGTTTCGCAGCAGAACTAACTTCAAAAAGAGAGGAATTTTCTGAAACAACAAGAGTAAGAGGTCATCCAACCTTCAGACTTAGTGTCTCCACGTCTTTGACAAATACCGTACTCAACTTCAGCAAATCTAATATTACCTTACTTCTTGGTAGGAACCTGCATCTGAACTCTACAAAACCTGGAAACCGAGATGAGTTTATTCTAAATCGAATTGTTTAGGGAAAGTAGAATTTAACTGGGAAACAAACCCATCTGGAAATGTCAAAAGTGAGCGCCAGGCCAAATGTCTCATTATGCGTTTCTATAGTACATTTCTGAATACAAGCTCTGTTAAAACGGCTATCAATTATACAGAATTACGCAGATATAAGTGCAGCGAAAGTGACTGATTGAGTATGACCACATCCTCTGTTTCAGTGTTGATACTCGACTCAGGAGGGGAGGCTTCCTGTACACTTGCGGGGATAACAAGCGGCCCATTGTGTGTGTGTGTGAGTGTGTAATTGTGTGTGTGTGTGTATATGTCTTTGTGTTGATGGAAGTGGAGGATTGAGGACAACCCTTATGAGGAGTCTGTGACCAGGTGTCATGTGATGGGTGGAAGCAAACACAATGGCCACTTGAAGAAGAAAGTAAACAACATCAAGCCCTTTTGGTATCTTCTTCAGAAACAGAATCAGAATCAGCTTTAAAGGACCATTCCGGTGCAAAACGAACCTAGGGGTTATTAACTGATGTGTACCTACTCTGTTGCTCTCTTGGACATGTTTTCATGCTAATCGAATGACTTTGTCGCGTTCATGTTTACTTGCAGGAGCCATCTTGGAAACCAGTCATGACTAGTCGAACGCCGTGCAACGTGGAATCTCCATAGACAGTTTGGGAATCTCAGACTTATTTGCACGCCGCTTGTTTTTCGAGTAGTCATGACTGTTTTCAAGATGGCTCCCGCAAGTTAACATGAACGTGACTGTCTTTATAATCTATCTTTTTAATAAACTATCTGTACACTTACAATGTTGTCAATGCTTTGGTTCACATTTAGGGACCCTCATTATGCTAACGTTAAGGTGTGGTGATATTTCGAGCCTTTTTAGTGGTATTAAATAACGATTTAATTTGAGTGTCCCCATGCCCCAAATATTAGCATTGTAAGCTAACCAGCTTTATGATATTTACAAAGAGTGTAGCATACAAACCCAACATTTAAGATGTCACATGCATCATATTACACACATTTCCCTAAAAGTCAGCATGACAAATTTGGTATCTGTGGAAACTTTAGAATCTCCTCTAGGATTTGAAATAAAGCTCTGTGAGTTTGAACAATGTATGTCTGTAGTGCATGATTTTCTTTCTTACATTGTTGTCACAGAGCTAGGCATCCGATATTCTGAAAATAAATACCCAGTGATCTCTGAAAACCCCAGATGGTTGTTCAACAACACTTACCGCTATTCTAGGTATTTAAAGGTTGGTATTTAAAGACCTCTAACCATCTGGATGGGGGGAAAAAATGTATGTTGTTGCGCAATAACAACAGAGGTTTTTTTTATCTGTTTTCCAAGCTTTGATTATATGTAAAAAATAAACAAACAGCAATATCGGTATGTACAACATAAATTGACAATTCTTGCCCAAAAAGAGAGTAGGAAGAAGCTTATCTTGTCCTACATCTATTCTATATTAATCTAATCACTACTCAATCAATTACATAAACCAATCCTTTGCCCCAGCATCCATTCCCACCACTAACATAGAGTTTGGCTAGTCTACATTGACGCTGGAAGTTCGGCCGGATGTCCCTCACCTTCCGCTTTCTTTGTGTTGGCGTTCTAAACTCCAGTCGATTGGAAAAACATCCTCCGAGCTAGAACCGACAATAAAATTATATTCATCTCTTTTCTTGTTAGTAAAATTCTCAACCCACATTCGACAGCCATTTTAATCACAGAGCTCGCCTCCCTACGTGCACGTGTTCCACCAAAACAAGTTCCTTCCCGAGGTTATTTTGAAGATGCACCGTTGCTCCGTCTGGGGCTTAGCGCGGCCGAAGACGCTAGGGATTTTTTAAAGAAATGGCAATAAACCAGAGCACATTTTTCTCCCATCCCAGAATACTGTGTGGACCAGCCAGACCCTCCTCCGCAGCGCTGTGGAGGAAGGTCTGGCAATGCGAAACTAGAGTTAGGCTAGTTTTTGTATTGACTATCTCCCTGACAGAATTGAGTACTTTAACAGAGTCATCATATCTGATGTTCATTGTAAGATAAGTGCAGCAACCGTCACTACAATTGCTTATTCCCTCAATATTGTAAAAATAATATAAAAATAGAAATAACCAGTTTTCAATGATTTTGTGATTGTCACTTTAGTACCTATATTGAGCAGCACTGCTGCCTGTTCAGTTTTTGTCAATTTTAAATTGTTTTCCTTCTTTTTTTCCCGACTTTTATTTCTTTCTTACTTTCTTTTTCTTCTTACTTTACTGTGGAAATACATGAATGATGATTCTGTTTTTAATGTCATTTTAGTTCACCGCACTGTCACGTTTTGCCATGACGCTTTCAGGAAAAGGGCTTTAGAAGCCCCACATGTAAAACAAATGGAAAATAGTTTTGGTTCCAGACACCATAAATCCTGTCAGCAGTAAACACAAAAGTGACGGACATTTTGTGTTTTAGGGCTCCCATCGATGCCTGTTTTTATGTTGTATTATGGATATTTTTTTAGCTTAAACATCTTACATTTGTTTAGTCTTACGTCTTTAAAGCCTTTCCATTGACATCAATGCAAAACATTGTGTTGTTATTACAAGTGCATGAAATTTATGCAAAGAGAGGCAAAGTCCCTCCCCTCACTGTGGATCACCATGGGACCTTATCTCGGAAAGAACTAGCAAAGGGTGAGAGACAAATAATAATCCTGTCTGAATTGAGCCATGAATTACACATCTGTTTGTCAATTTAAAAGATAGTTTAGCATTGCGTTGCATTCAATTGTGAAAATGCTTTGATCACTTTGTGTTTCGTACCCGGATGTAACAAACTCACACATGCAACTTTGACTTTCTTGACTTGCAAAATTATCTTTTAAATTGACGAACATTGTGTGTAATCCATGGCTCAATTCAACAGGATCAAAAAGCTATTGGTCTCTCCCAGTTCACTATTTATTATGAAATAAGGTCCCATGGGGTCCACTGGAAAGGGAAGGACTTCGCCTATCTACTTCTAAAAGCCTGTAAAGACACACTTAACTGTTAAACAGAAGCATGGCCATAAGGCTTAAAGCAAGGCTGTTGTGACATTTTGAAAATGGTTTCTTTGGACAATGCTGAATCAGCAGATAGTTCATTTAAATGGCTTGTTGGCAAGGGTGTAACTTTGGGTTCAAGATAGGAGAGGTTGAGATCTCCAACTATCTAGGGAGGTCCCGGGACATGTCTGCACGTATTGAGAAAAGTGACAAAAACATGAAAAAAAAATTGTAGCAAAAAAACCTCAACGTCAAAAGCCAACAATTGTCAGACAAAGCGTGAAAACTTTGGAAAAAAAGGTGACAAAAAAGTTGTCCGACAAAAAGCATAGAATGGATTATAATCTGGGATTGATTTTCCACTATGTGGTGGGAGGTTTCAGAGCCAAAACCTCAGCTTTACTCCCTCAGGAGCCAATATTTGTTTACAATGGTCTATTAGGTCTAGTTAGGCTATGACAGCCTGCTCAGGCACTGTGCATGTGTACATCTCCTAACCAATTCATCATGGGACAAAAAGATCCTTCAAACAGCCCAATCTATTTTACCGCAGGCATTGAAGAATGTGAGTAAGAGACAGAAAACCCGACTGGAGTCTAACTGGGGTATTACCAGAATGACCCAGTTTCATTGCACGTCACTGGACTTGTTAGTGTGTTAGTGAATTCTGTATGACTGCCTTCCCTTGCTTTATTTTTTGTGCTCACTGCTTCAGTAAAACTCTAAATCCTCATGGATTTACAAAAGAGTTTTCTGTCTCTGTTGTCAGAGAAAGACTCAAACCGAGAGCCGCAAAGCAATTGTTTCTTCTGACCCTGAACAAAGAGCTTTCTGTCCTAACAAAGTTTTTGCCAAATATACATTTGCAGTTTTGGCGTTATACTCCTCTCCTACTGCGGATCTGGTATCTGGAGGGATAAATACCACAGCTGTGGACTCCTTTTTTTGCTAAGATTACTGTGGTTTACATTACGTTGGTGATTACATTCTTTTTTTTCATAAGACATCTGCAAGTAAATGACTCTCTTGGTCTTTGATAAGATTCCTGATCGAGTTGTTTTCAAATCCACTAAACTAGATGTAGGCTTAGCCAAGTATCAGAGTTGCTGCAAGACATGCTATAGACCAGAGTTTATGTTCAGCTCCCTAGAGACGTCTTTCATTGTTCGTTCATTGCATTTAGAGAAGAAAAGCATTTGTAAGTTGGGCCTCTGGCAAAAAAAAGTTAAGAAGAGGAATGACAACTCTGTGGCTGCCGTGAATGAATGAGCGTGTATTAAAGTGCTCATATTATGCTCATTTTCAGGTTTATAATTGTATTAAGAGGTTATATCAGAATAGGTTTATGTGGTTTAATTTTCAGAAAACACCATATATTTGTTGTACTGCACATTGCTGCAGCTCCGCTTTTCACCCTTTGTGTTGAGCTCTCTGTTTTAGCTACAGAGTGAGGCATCCCACTTCTGTTCCATCTTTGTTGGGAGTCGGACATGCTCAGTAAGTACAGCTAGCTAGTCAGTTCCAGAGTATGAGGGCGTGCCCTGACAGTACCTAGGTAAGGACTACTAGCCAGTCAGAAGCAGAGTATGAGGGCGTGCCCTGACAGTACCTAGGTAAGGACTACTAGCCAGTCAGAAGCAGAGTATGAGGGCGTGCCACGCTAGCATTATGTTACAAAGTGACCATGTTTGTCTCTGAAGTAAAGGCTGATCTACAATAGAGCTGTTTGGAGCAGTTGGTGAACAGTGTTTTCTGTTGGAGATGGTAAGTCCCGTTGGGGGGGACTTTGGTATTTTTCACTTTGTAAACCTATAATATGCACAAAAAGATATATAACACAATAAAGGAAAATAAAAAAGCCAAAAAACATAATATGAGCACTTTAACAGCTTTAATTATATTGGCTGAGAAGAGATTAAAATCAGCAGGAGAAGGGATAAAGGGTTCAGCGGACTAATAAAGCAAAGAAATTATCTTTTGTGCAGAGAAATATGTGCAATAATATATTTTGAGGATTAATAATGGGCTTTTCTTTCTTTCAAAATCGTTCTGCTTTCAGCATAGTTTAGCTAAAATTAATCTCTTATCCCCATGGTTTCTACTCCGAAGGTAATAAAACATCTTTGCAAAATAAGAAAGGAAGGGCTTTCATTTTGGGTGAGGCTATTTGCACCCCTGGTACAAATATCAATGTATGCTATTTGCACCCTGTGCATTTACAGTACCTTGGCATACAGTTACACACAGTTATCCATACTACTTATGTATTACACTTTTTTGGAATATTATCGCCCTGACATTCTTACCCTAACCATAACCAATCCCACTCTTCTTGCCTAAACCTAACCAACCCAACCAGAGCAGGCATATTCATGAGTCTTCCCCTACCACCCTGCAAAAAATAAACTACAATTTCACGTTGCGGGCCCTGACTTGCGCAATTGCATGCAAATTATCCAATCCAAAATTAAAAAAATAAGTTCACCCTACCAGGGTGTCGAACTCCAAACCCCCATACCAAAGGTAAGTGTACTAACCACTCACATAGCAGTTCTTCTAGAGGATTGTGTAACTGTTTACCACTTAATTTCTTCAAGCCTCAGTTGCTAGGTAACGGTACTTTGCTTTGCTTTATAAGGTGATAATATATAATATAGTTGTTTACAGCTTGTTGTGCTGCTTTCAGTTTAAACGTTTTTTAATTCATGCACATTTAAGGAAAAAGTTACCCACGTCATGTATTTTATTAGAGCATCCATTGATTTTACATGTCAAGTCATTAGGAACTTTTTAAGGTAAGTGTCTTCCAGTGTATTTGCCATTGGGATTCCTAAGTATAAAGGAAATCCAAATTGCCTAAAAAAAGACTTTTCTTAAAGGGGTGATAGAATGATTATATAGGGTATTTCACATTGTTCCTTATGGTCTCCTAATGCTGTATGTAACATTGGTTGGGCTGAAAATGGCCTGGTCGATATTTTATTGGCCCTTATGCATCCCTGTGTTTTGGCCCTATTTGTAACAAAAGCTTTTCTTCCAAATATGGTATGCTCATGAATATTTAGATGAACTGTGCGCTGATTGGTTGAGCGAATTGCCATACACACACATTAGAGACGCGTGCTGATTGGTTGAGCATATCCCCAATACACACATTCCAGACACTGCAATGTTTTGTTACCAAATTCACTTCTGAGACTTTTTTTAATGCGAGAAATCAACTATATAAAGCTCAAATCATATGAGACTCGTGGACAAGAGGCGTTTATTTCCCGATTGTTTGTTTAAATAACTCAACACACATATCCATTATAAGATTAACTGGAACCTGCGGGCTGCGGTAAGAGATTGCGGGCGTAACAAGCTCGCTGACCGCGCTCTCAGTCACTCACCGGCCGGCCGGTAGCAGGAAGAGGGGAGGGAGAACAGCAAGCTGCTGCAGGCCCTGGAGCTCTGTCAGGGCAGCGCCGTTTGGTAGTCCAGTCACCCAGGAAAGGGTGAGTTTGCGCAGGTATTGAGCACCGGGCCGCCGGCCGAGCTCAATCGAGCTCACAGCAGGCCGGGGTCTGTGACGGAGGACAGGCAGGGCGGCGATGTAGCAACCCAGGCAGCACCGGCCCGCTGAACTCTGACAAAATTTGCAATTAGCCATCCATTTTAGTAAAACGGCCCATATTTGAGCTTCACATAGTTGATTTCTCGCATAAAAAAGTTTCACAAGTGAATTTTGTAATGGAATAGCAGAGATCTGCGTGACCTAGATTCCCTGATCTCAGGTCAGTTGTGTAGTCTATGTAAATGTTGGGGCGTGACCGTTCTCTTAATACACCCATGGGCGTGACAAAGGTACAGGTTTTGAGATGCTTACGTAAGTAACTAGCTTTGTTGAGATTTTCATAGTAAAGGGGTGTCAATGGGATTTTGATTTTGATTTACCCACCGAACTGTCGTTATTCAACTATGACAGGGTAAAATTGGTTTTGCATTCTATCACCCCTTTAAATTCTTAGTCATCTTTTCAAAACATATAGGATTAGGGCTGCAACAACAATTACATTACATAATCCACAATTATTTTCATTGTGGATTAATCTGTCTTGTTCGGTCTATAAAATGTCAGAAAATGGTAAAAAATGTGGCTCAGTGTTTCCCAAAAGCCCAAGATGACGTCCTCAAATGTCTCGTTTTGTCTACAACTCAAAGATTTTACGTAGACGAGTGAAGAAACTAGAACATATTCACATTTGCAGTAAGAAGCTGGAATCAAAGAATATTTACCTTTCTTTCATAAAAAAATAACTCAAACCAATAAACCGATTATCAAAAATAATTGGTGAATAATATAACCGTTGACAACTATTCAATTCATCTTTGCAGCTTTAAAACAGAGATCTTTAACTCCGAGGGGGGGCCTCAGAGTTACTGCAGGGGTGCAACCAAATAATTGTTTGATAATGTTTTGAAAGATATATTTACATGTCTAACAAATATTCATAAAAATGAGTCCAGAATATAATTAGGAAAGATAAATTGGCCTATTTGTAATAAAAAAAATATACAGTATATAAATTATTTACACAACATTGATGATAGGCTTAGTGGCCTATGGGTAAGGTAACCACTAAGGTAGCCATCCACAGGGACAGTTAAGCTTAAGGATGTACTGTGCCACATGTATTCGTTTAACCCATTTGACTGTTTTGAGAGAATAGGTCATTCCGGAACTTTCTCCAGCTGGTTTGTTGTTGGGCGGTCTTCTCTTCTTCCCTCCAGGATGATGTTGTTTCCTTTGGTTCTGCCTCCACAAACCTTCCCCAGCTGTTCCTGTGTCATCCTAGGAAAGGGTTTATATTCCCTTGTGGGTTCCAAGTGAAGGCCTGTCTGGTGGTTTATGTATGTATGTTTAACTTTAAAACACGTGTAAATACAAAAATGTGTCAACAATTATTCATTCATCAGGTTAGCATTGTCAGGGACGTGCACAGACATTTGGAGGGGCTATTTCTCTAATCTGGAAAAAGGCAATGAGTTATTAGCCTACTCCAACTTAAAGAAAATGCCCCTGATGAAATAGGCCTACTTCACATTAAATTAATAATGTTGGACATTATCAGATGCTTCTCTCACAGCTGGTCTGCTGGCAGTTTTAATCCAGCTCTGCAAAGATGCAGATCTTTCAGCTGCTTCTTTGAGCTCCTTCTCTCTCTTTTTCTGTCATCTTTGTTGTGAAGGCATACTTAAGCACACAAAACTAACATTAGGCTATACTTTTCTTTTTTTTAAATGCAAACTTTATTACATTAACCAAGTTGTCAGGGCAAACGGGCTGTTGCCCGGGCAACAATAGCCTGTGCCTGTGCACGTCGCTGTCAGTACCCGATCCGTTCCAACTGCACAATCCATTCTGCGCATGCGCAAGATGTTTGCGCATGCGCTGTGGTACGATGATTTACGACACTACCCGATCTGTTCCCACACTAACCTCCACCGGGAAGCTAACGTTCGTTTAGCTAATAGCTAATTCACGTTAGTTTAGCTAATAGCTAATTCGGGCGGACCGCTAGGTGATTATAGCGGTCTGCCGTTAGCCTACACTGGGAAGCTAACATTACTTTAGCTAACAGTTCATTTGGCTAACCGCTAGCTGATTGTAGCGGTCTGCCATCCATCAGCCTCCACAGTTAAGCTAACGTTAGTTTAGTTAACAGCTAATTCGGCTAACCAGTAGCTGAGACAGCATGCAAACTTTTAAAAGACCCTCAAAATAAATCTTCAAAACAAACGTTAACATATATAACAGCTGTTACGTCAGTTCTACTTTACTTGTGCTCATTTAAAATACAATCCCAATACTTGTCTTTATTGTTATTTTAAAGTCAATTAATTTTGCTGTAGATCCGTTTTTCCCTTTATGCTTGACGGTTAGCTGAATTATTTTAGGAACAATCGGGCGGGTCCGGTATTATTCTGCGTGAACATCTTGCGCATGCGCAGAACGGATTGTGCAGGTGGAACGGATCCGTACTGACACCCGCTGTATACTTTCCTGCAGGTTTGTCGGCTTTAAAACTGCGATGACGGTTAGCTAAATATCTCTGGTTGTTTTTTCGGTTGGAACATTTTGTATGTCATGTTTGTGGTGTGGGTGAGCAGAGGGATAATTTTAGTAATTTTAAAATTATTTAATTTATCTTCAGTGTGTATTGGCCAATCAGATTTGTCTTGATTGTGAACACGATAGCATGCATGCGCTCACAGCCACAACGGACGAATTAATGACATTTTTGATGATCGGATTCAGGGTCTGACAGTGTTTATCTGCCGAACTCCAGAGCGCAAATCTACGTTTGGGGGTCCTGTAAGGTAGAGACTGCAGCACCCCTGCCTTTTTCCAGCTTTAAAACCCAGATGGAGCCAAGCCTAGTAAATGATAAAGAAAAAAAATTGTTTATAAATATCTCTGGTTGATTTTTTTACTTTGTTCCACTTAGACTTTTTTGTCCGTTATGGTTTATGTTTACTTGTGGTTGTTTTGAAAATAGGGATAATTTTTAGAAAAATTTTAAAATTATTTAATTTATCTTCATTTTAGTTTATTGGCCAATCAGATATTTTTGTCTTTTTTGATCGCTGGTTTTGGAGTTGGCTGTGCGGTAGGCATTTTGGGATAGAGTTTGTACGCACTGCTAGCACACACAACATGGAGGGAGGAATGACATTTTTGATGAGGTGGATATTCAGGGTACAGAGCCTGTGACAGGCTATCTTTAGTGTTTATCAGCTGAACTGAAATATCTTCCCGCGCCTCTGCGTCCCTGAGTATTGTATGCACCATAAAAAGGTATGTATAAAGGCTTTAGGCTGCCCTACACATTATTCTAGGCCCAGGTTAATATGTAACTACATTTGTATACAATATGTAGTAGGATGTCCCTGCTCCATCTCTCTTTTAGCTCCGGTGTCCTTGACCTAAAAACTGTTGATTTACAATCGTGACAGAAAGGCTGAATGCCTACAATAAAAGCAGTTCTTCCGGAGAGCTCCTCCAACTGTTTCTGTACTCATATGGTAAGCATTACACTACAAAGCTGAGTATGCTCCCCCTGAAGTCAAACAAGTTATATTCTTAACCTTTCCCAAAAACTAATCAATGCTCAGGCCAAGTCATTGTAGGAGTAAACCGCACAGATGAAAGAAATAAAAACGATATTAGTGATTTCCGTTATCCATAACCTCTTTAGAAACAAATGAGTAGGAATTTAGCAGGGACTTTCCTTACTTCTTTGGAATGGCGAGAATCTCCACCGTGAGGTACACAAACACAGCAAGAGTCCCATCTCTAAGATGGCCCTGCTTTGCAGACTGAAACAAACATCTTTTTGTGCAAGTGGAGGAGGCAGCCGATCATGTGCTTGATATTATCTGTTTTGAAATAGTAATACAGTGGCCTTCTATGTTCTAATCAGCAGGGACAGCTTCAGCAGTCTGCAATCGCAGTGTTGTTTTGTATATCTAATTAACCCCTAAATTTATATCTGAATGTTGTAGCTTTATAGAAGGATGTGCCTGCTCTGACCCTTTTTTATATCATTTTTTCTTTTAGCTTGAGTTAAAATGTTTTAAGACTTTTACATTACAAATTAAATTTGTCACAGTGCAACACAACTCCTCTTGTATTGCTTTAGCTCATTGTTTTCTCATCTCAGAGAAAGACAGATCACAAAAAAACAATATAAGAACACGATCAGTCTTGAATGAGTTAGAGAAGGGCTACAATAATGTGTGTGCTGGTGCGACACCCAGTGGACAGAGTTGGTAACCCTGAACATGCGGTCAGTGTGAACATTCCGAGCACAGTGAGGACTACATGTGATCATACTGAACTGAAATGTATCGGAAGATTTATTGATGCGTTTATCATACATAACATGAAATAGAGTTTGCATACAGTAGGAACACAGCAGCATTTTCAGGTGTTTACAAGAGTAGTTTGACGAAATATGCTTGCTTGCTTTCTTGTTAAGAGATAGATGATAAGATCCATGATCCTCAATTCTATGAAAATAAGAGCTACAGACAGCTTAGCTTAGCTGATGACTGGAAACAGGGAACCAACCACATATTGTATGGATTACATAAATTATATACAATCTGTTAATTAGAGAGCTTTAGAGGTGTTTGTAGGTGGATTTGTTACCTTTGGACACAACCCGGCTAGAACCAGAACAGTCTTTGTGCTAAGCTAATCATCAGCCGGCTGTGGTTTCATATTTAGCGTACAGATATGAGCTATTGTTCGTCTAACTCTCAAAATGTCAAACTATTCCTTTAAAGATATAATAAGTAATATTTCTGCAATGTGTCTAAAAACGACTATACCTATGTTATGTATATATTTTAGTTGTGTACATTATCCCAAATGTTTCCAACAATGTTCAAACCCAGAGAAATCTGTCATTTTAATCAATGACGCACGGGCTATGTTGTTTTGGTTACCTGTCAATGGCGTCATATGACCTTTGACCCCTCTAGTTGCTCTAACTTCGGGGAACACCAGATGACACGCCAGAGAGTAAAGTTAATTGTAAATCAGTTTTTTTGCCAGACAGCATCATTTTTTTTTCATTGGTTAGGCTACATGCCACTTTGCAACACAGTACTACTGCCGAGACCTAACCTATTGATATGATATTTTAATATTGATCCAGTTTACTACAATGTGCTATGTTGAAGTGGCTCATGCTTATGCATAGTGGCTAAGCCGCACGGTAACATTATGAGGTTACGATTATAAGCATGCTAGCGCTCTCCAAAAGTCAGTGTTTAAATTCATTGTTTTGATTGAGATACCCCCACTCACGGTTTAAACGTTTATCATCATCCTTATCATTTTTTACAAAAAGATGCGCAGAAATATTAAACATCTATGGCTCAAAAACCACAAATAGGAATCCAAATTGACAGGGCCGGCGATTGCTATAGGCGACCTAGGCAACTGCCTAGGGCGTCAAAAGTGTTGAGGGCGCCGTGTCGCCCTTAGGTCTACTTCCCATTAATAATAGAATTAGAACGACAAGCGAAATAAAACGTGTTTATTAAACATGATCATCCTAAGGCGCCCCCTCAGCCACACGTTTACTGGTCAACCTTTCATTACGCGACGTTTCCCGTCTCAGGTCAGACTTAAACACACGGAGCTCTGAAGCAGACCTGTGCGTCGCTTAGTGTCCTCTCTCTCTGGAGAAATAGAGACGAGCAGCGGCACAGACACCAGGGGCATCGGACCGGGGGTAAAACCAATACTGATTACCAGGGCCCAAGGGGAGAGAGGGCCCTTGAAAAGTCTGGAATATATTTGATTTTACCTGGATATTTTTATTTCCTAATAACATTTCATAATGCATATCAGGTGCAGGTGGATTATTTTCTGAAATATATTGACTTTATTCTTGTAATAGCTTATTGTATTATCACTTTATTTTATGACTCCTCCAAACCTCAGAGAACACAGATGAGATATACTGTATTTTGAATGTGCACAAAGTTTTGAACATGAGCAGAAATCTTGCTCAAACACATCTGAAATATTACAGTCTGGGAGTTTATATATTCATTAAAATGAATTCATATATCATTCAGGTGAATAATTTTAATATGCACATTTAAGGAGGTTACTTCCTCAACAAAAAAAGCAAAAGTGGGAGGAGTAAATGATGCCTAGGATACATGTGTTGTGACTCAGATATATTTGAAAAATGTTGATCTACAGGAGAATAAATAGTTAAAAGCAATATAGAATGCCTGAGAGCCTTACTGCAATATATTCCATTATGTTTTTATATTTGGATTGTAATCTATGTTTCCTTTTTAGATAAAGATATTTCCAGTATAAATTGAAAATAAAAACTCAATCTCGCCTAGGGCAACCAAAGCGTTAGAACTGGCCCTGCAAATTGAGTAAAAGTAATGATAACAAGCATGGTAAATCACAATAACGCATAATAAAAATGGTTATGGCCATTACAACAATAACATTGCCACAAATGTGTTAAAAAAAAAAAACAGTGATATAAATAAGGAGCTGAAGAATAGTTAAGAAAAGGTCCACAGTATACTGCAGAGTTTAGACCTTCTTGGGATATAAGACTAAATTAAAGACATATTACAAGTATCTACAGTATCTACAATACATTCATACACTGATATACTGTGTATTTATATTTGTAATTTGGGAAAACGTTTAGGCAAACAGGCCACTGGTTAATGATAATGCAGCAACAACACCACTTAAATATTGAACACTGCATTCTCAGAATAATAAATAATAAATATAAATTTGAATGAAAAACATCCTCCTGAGACTTGTAACTTAAATGCTTAAATACTCTGTTAATGAGTTAACCCTAATTAGCTTATTGTATTTTTTTTAAGCTTTTCTCTGCCTTTCATAACCTAACCTAACCTCTTTAAACATATCACAAGCTGTTGTTTGATGACCCTCCTGTCTGGTGTAAATGAACTGACCCTTGGCTGGTGGTTTTCCCCAGACTCTGGCCCTGTCTGTCTGTTGGTTATACGGTACATGGTGCTGCTCTTCAAACAGAGTATTTAAAGTGGCCATATTATGCTCATTTTCAGGTTCATAATTGTAATTGGAGACTGTATCAGAATAGGTTTACATGGTTTAATAAAAAAAAAAACACCATATTTTTGTAGTACTGCCCATTGCTGCAGCTCCTCTTTTCACCCTGTGTCAGGTCACTGTTTTAGCTACAGAGTGAGACATCTCAACTTCTGTAACATCTTTGTTGGCAGTCGCACATGCCCAGTAGCTAGGTAAGATCACAATTGCTAGCTAGCTGTTTCTCCAACTTTGGCCTGTACAAGGCAGGATTAGCCGGGAGACTTCTTCTAAACGAGGGCGCACTTCACACTTTGCGTGGAATACCTGCAGAACAGGGACATGGAAGTAGTTCTATACAATTTATTTTGTAGATTATGGTGAACTTGTGTGTGTTGTAGTAGAGTTTTGCCATTGAGAACGAGCTAGCATGCTAACAGTTAGTCACCTAGCCCCCTCGTTTCTGCTAGTGATGTAGAAAGCCGTGCCGATTGTGAACAGCTCACTGGGAGACTGAAGGCAGGACACATTCAGAAACCGGATCTCACTCAGAACACCATGGATGGTATTATTTCAAAGTGTGTATGCGTGTGGAAGCACCAGAGACACAACATAAAACCCCAAATCCCAGAAAAAGTGATTTTTTCCTAATATGGGCACTTTAAGCATTTAAGTTACAAGTCTCAGGAGGATGTTTTCCATTGAAATTGATATTTATTATTCTAGAGAATGCATGCCGGAAGTCGGCTTATTATCGGAAGTTTATACGTTACCATGGCAATGGTACACATAAAAATGGCTGCTGCTCTGACCATTCTGCTACGTTGTTTTGAAAGGAAATGGCCTTTCTATCCATTTTATTTCTATGAAATTACCAATGCCTGGAAGTAAATATCTTCCAGGTCTATGATCGTAAACATTTCACCCAGCTGGACAAGTTTCAATATTTTTCAGAGCTAAAGTGTGCAAATCGCCACAATATCGACCATTGGTGCTTTAATGAAATATTTACACAATGAAATTTTTGATAAATAATCATCATTACCATGGATGTAATGACTAAGTGGGTAAACGCAAATAATAATAAGATTGCATCACTTAACTGTAATGAAGCCTTTAAAACCAAGAAAAGACAACACTTTAAATCCAAAATTTAAGACAATATCTAGTCTAATACATTGATGTCGATGTGATATCGATATATTGGCCAGCCCTAATTAGAAGTAATGATGCTACACTCCTCCTTACAGCAGATCACCTTTTGAGGAAATCTTTGGAAGAAAACCCATTGTTGTGAAGAGAGCACTTACCGGCCAGCGCAGTTAACTGGCCCTAATTAGCTTATTATATATTTATTTGCTTTTTTCTGCCTTTCATAAGCTAAGCTAAGCTCTCTAAACGTATCACAAGCTGCTTGTTTGATGGTGTAAATTAACTGGCCCTCGGCTGGTGGTTTTCCCCGGACTCTGGCTCTGTGGCCGACTTCATCTTGGTTATACGGTACATGGCGCTGCCCTTCATTGACTGGCGCAGGGAGGACAAGCGACTGCGGAAACCCTCTCCAGAGAAAAAATAAAGCAGTGGATCAAAGCATGAATTGGCAGCAGCCAGGCTCAGCGTCACCACAACGGACTTCTGCATGGCAATCTTCTCAGAGCAGTTGCTGTCAGTCCGGGACAGGAAGTGTAGGTGGATGGTGCGCTGCACGTGGTACGGCATGAAACTGACCAGGAAGGTCAGCAGGACGATGACGATCATTCGGATGGCTCTGGTGCCTGTGCCCCGCTGGCGGCGGGCAGCATTGGTGCGGGACAGCAGGGCCCGGACTATGCCAGCGTAGCAGAGCAGGATGACCAGGAAGGGCAGGGCAAAGCCCACCACCAGAGACAAATAGTTCAGCACGACTAGTTTCTGCACACCGTCACCTTGTGGAGGCTCAAAGCACTTGGTTTTATTTGTGACGGAGTCAAAATGCTGGCCAGACATCAGGAAGGGTGAGGATGAAAGACAGGTAAACACCCAGACACCCACACACACCAGGCGAGCACGGCTTTCTGTGACCAGCCGCAGGTTCTGCACAGGGAAGACAATGGCCAAGAAACGTGTGATGGACATGGCAGCCATGAAGTAAATGCTGCAGTAGAGGTTTACATAGAGGGCGTAGGAGCTTATGCGACACAGGAAATCGCCCTGGTCCCACTGGCCCTTTTTCACATAGTATATAACTCTCAGTGGCAGCGTCATGACACACAGTAGGTCAGACACAGCCAGGTTCAGCATGTAGACATGGAAGGGCGAGCTCTGGCGGTATGTTCTGATCAGCACCACCAGGGCCAAACCGTTCCCAACCAGGCCAAACACAGTGATGAGGGAGTAGGCTGTGGAGTAAACCTGGTTACGGAAGTCATCAATGGAGGAACAGTCAGAGTTGCTGCGTGTCAGATTCATGTACTCCATTTGTGGCCACACCTGCAGCTGCACAGACAAATAGAAACAACATGGTGATGTGTGCAAACTGAAAAAGAGAGATCACAGAGTGTGATAACTGGGATATGGCCGATTGTTTCAGAGATGGCCGCTATTATCTGCTGCTGTGCAGACTCCGGAGGAAACGCAGAAAGATAGATAAGAATTTTGAAACTTTACCCTGTTATGATGTTTACTAATTATTAATAATGTTAAAATGTATGTTATTTAGTGTAATATAAAATAATTAGTTAATATATAATAATAGTTATTGACAGTATACATATGATTTCTTATCATGAACAAATACTTAATAAAATATATAAAATGTTACCAGGTTGTTTTTGGGTGAAACAAGGTAAATCCCTTTATGTAAGTCGTGTCGTTTCCTGCTGTAAAGATACTTTTCAGAAATGCTATATATCATATTGTTTATGATGAATTTAGTTGCAACCAACTCTGTGTTGGATGGATTACATTCTGATGAATTCCACTGAAGGACACGGAAGCAGACTGATGCCACATTGTTTGTTTTACTCTCTGTGTATCTGTACATGAGGTGATGAATAATAAAGTAACTTGCATATGTGTAACATTTTGTGGCAACATCAATTGAAAATGCAAATGCAAATTCTAACCTTTTTCTGGCTACCATTGATAATATAAAATGCAGAATGTTGTGCATGTTACTGTAAACCTGTTTTTCTGTGTAGATCTGATGCACAGTTTGCATAGTGAGTAACTTTAATGGATGTTATCAAATCATACATGACTGCTTTCATTGTCACTCTTGTTTGTCTTCTGACTGAGAGAAATATTTAAAGCATGCTGTCTCCTGTACAATCTGAAAATGTGCTCAAACACTTGACATGTTACATTACAGAAAAATGTCTCTGATTTAGCAAAAGTATAACTTTCATAGTTATGAAATGTGGCTCCAACAAAGTGTCCTACCTTAGCGCTGAGTTCCTGGTCTGGTTACAGAGCGGTGCAGTCTGTTGGTCTTCTCTCCTGATTGATGTGAACAACAGCAGTGCGTTTTCAGTGTGTGTCTCCTCCGCCTCTCCGCCTCTCTGCCTCGTCTGCCAGATGTCGTAGCAGCAGTGGGTGGAGGACGCTGCAGCAAGTGGCTGCTTCCTTACAGCCTCAGTTGTTAGAAAGCTTTTCAAAGTAGGACTGGCCTGTCTCGTCTTCTGTGCAGCTCAACAGCATCAAGCCCAATGACATAATCGACCATGCAGCCACACATTTACAGTAAATGGAAAAAGAACTGAGGGTAAAACAAGAAAAGTGCATTATTAATCCTATTCCATTGAAACATTTGCTCTAATTCAGCTTTAGTCACATTTTTACTCTTAATTTTGCGGACACCTAAAGGCCTGTTTTTGCCCTGAACATGCCTAATCTGTCCTTCTTCTTCACAGAACATAAACTCCTGTTCATTATCTATCATCTCATACTTCTGTGTAATTTGCTTGTGTAAGCTTGTCTGGCCTGTTGTACTGTAACTGTCTGTGTATTCTGAAAGTACTCTTTTGACATGACAAATATTTACTTTATTCACGTTGACTAATGTGTACGCTCTGTCACCTGAGGTGCGAGGTGGTAGAGCAAAGAGATATAAAGATGCATGGGTCAAACAAAACCATCCCTGTTGACTGATAATGGAAGACTTTTGTTTATTCCATAGCATTTCCGTTGTTTGTTGCTAATGAGTTTACAGCTGGTAAATTGACTGTGGAAATGGGCATTCATTTTTGCAGTTGAAAGGCCTTGTGTGGTGGAAGGGCAGGGTAATTCATATGTAACTCATTTAGTTGTTAGGCACCAGCAAAGACAAACATTCAGACCCTCTGAATCGTCGTCTATATCAACACCACTGTCTATACATCATCAGAGAAGTAGTACTCAATTAGCTTGATAGTGCATTGAGTGCACCGCAAAGAATAATGGCAGGGGCAGAAAGCTGTGATAAGTGTTTTGACCCTTCTAAGAGATGTTGAAAGTGCATCTGTACTTTCTGAGTCATCCCATTTTAAGTTCTCTGAAGTGGCAAGTTGATGCCCAGAGCCACTATGCTTTTATTTCTCCACCCAGATAGTTCATTTTCGGTATATAACTTAAAGTGATGGTTCGGAGTAATTTCACCCTAGGGTCCTTTGCACCATGAGCTCAAGCCAAACACCCCCCCAGAAGCTTTTTTCAGCTGGTTCTAGCATTGGGAGAGTTAGCGTAGCAGCGTTATCAGCTGAATAGCTTAGCGCAGGGGCTAATGGACCCACGTTTGTATCTGGTAAATGACCCCACTAATAATGCCCGAAATGATACCAAACGTCTACAGTAGTACATATAGGTTATGTACTCATAAAACGATGGATTGGAAAGTTTGTAAGTACACCAGAAGTTTATGAACACTTGCCTGCTAGATTCTGCTCTCTGTTGTTGTTGCTGCTGCCGGCAGTAAGACGAGTGCTTAGGGCTGTCTACAAATTACAACACCGAAAAGAGATGCAACAAAAATATTTTTTAATTTAACTTTTTTTTTTAACTAAGTGCTGTAGTATAACTAGCAGGGGACAAGTAATAACTGAGGTAAGTTTGGAGACATTACCTTATTTAATCATTAAATTAATAAATATTTTTGTCATGGTGCAAAGGACTTTAGGGTGAAATTACTCTGAACCATCACTTTAACCCTGATGTGTGACCTAATTGTTTAATGATTGCACAGTGATTCAGGTCTTATTGTTGGCAAGAGTTACTCTCCTCTTTCCCGGCACTTATCCATACATCAGACATGGCAAGAAAACTGCATTCATTAACAAGTTCATCAGTACTTTAAAAAAAATAACCAGCAAATTCAAATAAAGGTGCACAGATTACAGCTAATAATACCATCTTTCTGCATCTACAGGTGGTAGACAACAAATGGTGGTTGAGTTGAGTGGAGTTTCTTGAGCTGGGAGTGCTTTGTGGATCATAGTTGTAACAATCTGCAAAATCCAATAATGTGGGTGGGCTGTCAAAATGCTTAATAGACTAATAAATGCATCATCGCGGGCAACATCCAGTTTTTATTTGTTAGTGGATTTTCTCTATGTACTCTTGATTGATTGATGCTTTTACAGTAACTGACCACAATGGCTTATTCTGTTTTTGTTAAGTCAACTCAACTACTGTTTGTAAAGGGGCTCAAATGTGGTTCTTTTAGTCAAGATGTAGGTTTTTGTGTTTCCATTGTTACACAGTTGTAACAAATCAATAATTAGCTTTTGCCGAGTGGCTAAAGCTAATTTCTTTGTTAGTCTGATAGGGGAAGCTATCTAAATCTGGGACAATTTAAAAAAAACTAACTGGAAAACTGCCTAATGACATAACAAAACAGCTGGAAATTAATGACAACAGCTGCCTGGTAAAAGGAGCTGTAGAAACAGCAACTCTCCTTAACTCTTAATTTGTGAACTCTGTTAAGGAAATACCAAACTGTAATTATCCTGCACCTCAAGATTTACCATCTATAGATGTCTCTCAATCGGTCTTCTCCCTAACAGATGTCCCTGTTAAAGTATAAACAACTCTGAACTCTCTTAAAAATTCCAAATCAAAGGATATTTTTGTACTGGACGCCATGCTTTTAAAAAGCCATGCAGATACCTTAATTGAACCAATAACAAATAAATGCTTCAATTAGAGAAGGGAAATTTCCAAAAGATTGGAAGTCAGCCATAGCTGTTCCAGTCTATAAAACAGGGGACCCAACTGATGTGAGCAATTACAGGCCTATTAGCATTTTACCAGTTGTCTCAAAAATGGCAGAGAAATGTGTTGTTGAACAAATGACCACCCATCTCAACACTAGCCCTTACACACTGCATCCAATGCAATTTGGTTTTAGAGTAAACCATTCCACTGAGACGGCAAATTGCTTCCTCCTGGAGAACATCAAGCTTAAACTGGATAAAGGAGGTGTCGTTAGGGCTATATTCCTGGATTTTAAAAAGGCATTTGATACTGTTAATCATCAAATACTCATTTCTAGATTAGCCAATTTTAACTTTTTCTCTAACACGCTCAATTGGATGAAGTGTGCAAGGGTGGGTAGTGAAACATCACCCTTGATGATCATTGAGATGGGTGTGCCCCAGGGTTCAATCTTAGGACCTCTCTTATTTAGCTTATATGTAAATGACTTATCATCAATTTGTACAGGGTGTGAAGTTCAGATGTATGCAGATGATACTACAGTGTTTCCCGCACCACTTTACAGCTTAGGTGGCCCGCCTTAACAACACACGCCTGCCGCCTTAATTAAGTCTTCAAAAAAAATTTTAATATCCGCCATGTACAAGTCGCATCAACACAGTCACAGGAAAACAAGGTAACAGCAAGTTGTCAAGATACCACCAATCACAACGGAAAGAGCATTTGCTGCGGGTGGGTGAGTGTAACTGTCGTTTATTCACATTTAAAAAGGGATAAATCGCCATTTCACTGTCGCGTCAGAGTTTGTTAATAAATGTGCGGGCAGCTGGGGCATGCCCGGGCCGAGACGGGGTGAGTGGACTTACCGGAGCGTTGGCATATGGCAGGCAGAGAGCATTTAAATATGTATCTCTGTCCTGTTCTTCACATCAGTGAGGCCTTCTTCTCTTGTTTCAACAAAGTGAATACATGACGAAGTGACTGGAACTATCATCACCTCTCGCGTATGGATTCTCAACGTCCCGGCTGCTGCCCGGTCTTTGAGACACAGCTGTTGTCGGGTTTTTTTTAATACTACACGCGGTTCACAACACACGGTTAGTTAACGTAATTAACACTACACACAGTGAAACGTGTCCTGTTTTTATTTCACGCACACTATCTGCTTTGACTGAGTGAATCTATGGGCTGAGCTATTATCACAGAGCTGTTTGTTTTGAAGAAGAATTGTCAGGCGAAGTGGAAGAGAACGTGTCACGGAGGATAATGGGAGCCATGCCAGTAAAACTGTTACTTGTTTTTAATAGTTTAATGAGCTTAAAATTGCACAGTTTTGAAAAGCTGGTTATTTATTAATTATGAATTATTATTGCAATGTAATACTTAGTGTATTAGTGTAGTAACACACTTACTACCCCCCCGATGCCAACCCTACCACCTTAACTAACACATTTTCTGCGGGAAACACTGTACTATAATATACGTCCATGCAAAAACCAAAAAAGAAGCAGCTTTTAAACTTAATGCAGCAATGGAAAATGTAACTACATGGCTTGAATTGAATTCTCACCTGTGTCTAAATGTAAAGAAAACTGTGTGCATGTTTTTTTACAAAGACACACTTCGCATCTGACTGTGATCACAAAGTCTATGTGTCTGGTGAGATTATTCAAGTTGTCTCTCATGTCAAATATCTCAGTATCATCATCAAAAAACAAGTGAAAAAAGTAATGTGAATAACTAAATACAATCTAGACAATTTTAGGTAAATAAGAAGCTGCCTAACAACTTCAGCAGCAAAGGATTCAATGATCATCACCCATCTACTATATTGTATGACAAGCTGGATGCAAGCAAAAGATACAACCCTTAAAGGAACACGCCGACTTATTGGGAATTTAGCTTATTCACCGTAACCCCCCAGAGTTAAACAAGTCGATACATACCCTTCTCATCTCCGTGCGTGCTGTAATGCTGTCTGACGGCTCCAGCACAGAACATGCAGGTGAATGGTTCCAGTAATCCTACTGCTCCCAATAAGTGACAAAATAACACCAACATGTTCCTATTTACATGTTGTGATTTGTAGAGTCACAGCGTGTACAAAAAACAATGTAACATGAGACACAGCCGTCTTCTAACTGTAAACCAACCGGGAACTATATTCTCAAGCGGAAGAATATAGTACTTGGGCGGAGTGATATGCTCGCAGCAAGCCTGTCTGACAATATAGTTCCCGGTTTGTTTACTGTTAGAAGATGGCTGTGTCTCATGTTACGTTGTTTTTTGTACACGCTGTGACTCTACAAATCACAACATGTAAATAGGAACATGTTGGAGTTATTTTGTCACTTTTGTCACAATTGGGAGTTAGTTGGAACCAGTTACCTGAAGGATCTGTGCTGGGCTAAGCTAATGCTGGAGCCGTCAGACAGCGTTACAGCACGCACGGAGATGAGAAGGGTATGTATCGACTTGTCTAACTCTGGGGGTTACGGTGAATAAGCTAAATTCCCAATAAGTCGGCGTGTTCCTTTAAGCCTTTTCTCTCTCTGTATAAACAGGCCCTCGAAGTGCTAGACAGAAAACACAATAAAATTCTTAACAAATATGCCACCCTTAGTTGGGAAAATCGAATTAAATACAATGTCTTCTGCCTTATGTTCAAGATCCTGAATGGCAAAGCTCCTCCACCACTCAATCATTTTATTAAGCAAATAAATTCTAGGTCTGTTCTGAGAGAGGACTGTCTAACCCCTTACAGGTCCAGCTCCTTTAGTCAATCATGTTTTTCTGTTAGAGCAAACTGTAAGAAACTGCACCACTTACCATAACTTCACACAAAGTCTCAAGTCTTGGATAGTCAGACTTGTGAACATCTCCAGGTACTTTTATATTATTGTTGTTATCACTGCTGACCTGCTGCTAACATGTTTGATGTTTGATATCTTGCCCGGTATCAAATTTTGCCCGCCCTGCATTTCTTTGGTATGTATGAAAAAGTTATTTGTATTTTAACTATTTTATCATCTTTTTAACCTGTGCTATATTAACGCCTCCCTCATGAGCCTATTTCATCTTTTTATTACTGCTTGTTACTGCTTTGCATGGTTGAACGGTGCCCAAGATGGCTCTGGTCTGTGTTGCTTGGCTGTGTTTTGATGCTTGCATGGCTTCTTATACTGAATGTGGATATTGTTGATGTGTAACTGTGCTAATGTCTTGCTGCTTCCTGTAGCTCTGCATGGCTTACTGAGAAAGGTTATTTGTTGCTCTAGCTGTCTGTATGGTGTCTTGTTGACTTCTGTCTGTATAGGTTAACCTGTACTAATGTCTTGCTGTTTCCTGTTTCTCTGGTCTAGAATCATCTGGCCAAAGGACTACAGTTGAAATTTAGCCGGCTGGCTAACACTGGCACATTTACAGAAATGTTGATTAATGTGTGTTGTCTTTATAAAATAAAGAATAAGAATACAAATTTAGGCGCACCGGTTAGCAAGCACATACGTATTACAGAAGCACACACACTTACCTTAAAGCTCCCATATTATGCTCATTTTCACGTTCATAATTGTATTTTGAGGTTGTACCAGAATAGGTTTATATGGTTATTGCAATTATGAACCTGAAATGAGCGTAATATGGACACTTTAAAGAGGAGGCCGCGATGGATAACAAGTGTGTGACTTCGACACCTGACTATGTGGTTTGCGTGCTATCTCCTACTGACAGTCAACACTGGTTTCTTTTTCAACACAAACATAGTCTTTCCCTGAACTTAATCATGACCATGATCGTTCCTTAGACAAGTTGTTTTAGTTGCCTCTGCTAAATTTAAATCTGCATTTTCACTTAATGTAACTGAACCATAGAGGTGGTAGATCAGAAAGCACTCATGTGAGTCATTTGGGAAGGAACTGACAAAATGCTATCATTTAGGCATGAGCACTTGTTAAATTTCTGTTTACTGGATACAGAAGCCCTGCATATTTGAGCTGGACGTAGCAGTTCCTCTGTTCTCCTTTCATGGAAGTGAGAGCAGCTGTTTCCATTGAGCTAACACACACCAGTTATTCCCGTGTGATTAATTTCATCATTTGTATATTCTTTACAATACTGGGAAGTTGTTAAGCTCCCCACCGCTGTTCGCCTGAACTCCTTGCAAAGTACAGTTTAGTTTAGTTAATTTATTACAATGTGACAGATTTATAGAGTTAAGGTTAAAAAAAAAAAAAAAATATTAAAGTCAAAGACTATATATTAATATCTGGGTGGTCTGCTTACACTGAGATCTATTGTAAGTCAAACAGTCCTTTTTGTTGCTCTGACAGAGTTGGTAATACCCTGCAGACTAAGACGTTTATGTAGGTCACAATCTCGGAAATGTACTGTTCATCTCAGCAGTTTGGTGGACAGTTTCACAAAGCGGGGCTCATAGACGGGCCATTTATGTGCCAATGGAGGGAAACAACCAAATTCTTAACCTTTGTGGTTTCCTATTTGCTGACATCATACATGCAGGAGTTGATGTACAGATATTGTTTCACATATCCTGGATGCTTCAGGTGAGTGGAAACAGCAGTAGCTACATCTGACCATTCAGCAATGCATATATGCAAAGTTAATATTACATATAATAGAATAACACTCTATTGGTTCATTTTACAAAAACACAATTAAAGCCATTATTCAGTCATGGTGCAGCATCTCTGTACATGGAAAAAAATATAGTATATTTAAATGATCCTTTACAGCTACATGTGGTTTAATATTTCCATTCACCAAATGAATGGCTTTAGGCCTTGTTAAGATAACATCCCAAACCTAAACAGCGTGGAGGACACAGACAAAGCTGAGTGTGTGAAAAAACGCAAACGCAGATGTATATGTTGTGTGAGAGGAGTTTAGGGGGGGAAGATGGAGTGTGTGTGGGGGGATATTGCTGTTTAGGAGTCTGATGGCCTGTGGATAGAAGCTGCTCTCTCCCCCAGATGTATAGTGGTGTGGGCTGCACCTTCCTCCATCTCCTAGGATCGACAGTTATCTCCTTGGTCTTTTCTGCATTTAAGGAGGGGTTATTTTCCTGACACCAGGACACCAGTTCTGCCACCTGCCTTCTGTATGCAGTCTGCTCACCACCAGTGATCAGCCCAACAACTGTAGCGTCAGCCGCAAACTTGAAAATGCTGGTGTCAGTCTGGGAGGCTACACAGTCATAGGTGAAGAGGGTGTACAGCAGCGGACTCAGCAGGGCTTCATGGTTTCAGTTCATTGCAAGATCATTTTAGTGGTTTTCACTGATAGTGGTCGGGTTGTGAGTCATAAGGCAATCTTTCAATCTTTCAACGGTTATATGAAGTAATCTGTGTCCACCATGAGTCCGTGCAGTAGTAATTTGAGGCATCATGGGTGTATTCCACGTAAGTAAACGGGCAGATTCACTTATCACGCAGGGAAATGTATCTCATCTGCAGGCCTGGAGTTACATCATTTTAGGGGCAAGGCCACTTGGCCAAATGCCAGGGCACCAAGGCCATCAAATAAAACAATGATTTTAAGTCCCTCGGAAGTAATGAATTTTAACTTAAGGTTAACGTTACGTTTTTTAACATTAATCATACAAACATTTGGCTATAATACTCATGAGGCACGTAACACTTCTTAGGCGACTGGGTCAGCTAAGTCAACGTTGTAGCGATCTACAAGCAATGCCTAATGTAACAGAGTTAAAAATGCACTTTATTAATTCTAATTTCCAATTTATATTTAATTTCATTTTAATCATCATTTAATTATTTGTAGGATATTTGTGAATTTTATCTTATTGAGTTTAATTTATTTATCATATTGCTATTGTTTCCTGCGATGTTGCTGCACTGCGCCTCTATTGTACCTCCTAAATTGCCATAGCTTCCGTTTCTTCCTTACAATACCGTCTTGTATTGCTGAGGAGCAGAGGTGCGGATAAGACAGGATAGACCAGAAGCCAATTAATGTGATATAGTCCTCTGCAGAGCAAATAAATCTTGGAAAACCGTCAGCTGAGGTTGTCTGTCTTCATACCCTGTCCACATCTGTTACACTAACATGTTGAGTTTCTTGTCTTATTCATTTGCTAATTCATCAAACTTCCTTAACTCAGCTCAGTCAAGCTTCTCTTCTCAGAGTCACAGCTTTGCGGCGTTGGTACTTTAGGATCATTTCGAAGTCCACTGGTTGGCCTGTGCTAGATTTGTGTCAAACTATTGATAATAAATAGCCCGGTTTTCCAGTGGTTCATACCAGGCCTGAAATCAAACACTAGTTATCTTTTGCTAAACATAACTAAGTAGTTTTCGCGCCTCAACCTAACCAAACTGCGTTTCACAAAGTTAAGGACGTGTTTTAAAACCTAAAGGGCACCCCTTAGGGCACTACATCATGTTTTATCATACATAGGAGCATTCAAGAGAGCATCTTTACTGTGATTGTTTTCCGAACATGGGGGTACCATACTGAGCATCTGAGTCCACCAGTAAGTAATCAGGGCCATAAACAAATACACATTTACCTTAATTTTTATACAAAGTTCGGAAATGTGTACATTCTGCAACACCATCTATTTTTCCAGAGAACATAATATTTATTTCCTTAAAAACCTGTTTGGAAAAACAAGTTATATAAACATATATAAACAGAATATTTAAGAGAGAGGGTTCATTTTCAGTTCATACCAGAGCTCGTACAGAAATACTCACATGTTATGTGATATGCTTAATCACACATCTGGCCTGTTAAACACCATCACGTGCGCGTAGTGTGCACCAAACTAAAACTTAAACCACCTGTTCCCAGTCAACCATCAGAGAAGTGCTGCAACTAATGAATTAAGCAATGCAAACCGTAACGCCAGAGTGAGTTGAGTGATTAGTCAGTTTATGGCTGAGTCACATTGTCTGGCAGAGGTAACAAAGGTATCATTCAGTTCACACCTTAGTTGCCGTGGATATGGTGTATTTTACCACGCCTGCCCTAAAACAACATCCGAAATACTCACAACATGTGTGGGTTGTTAACACTTACACTGTAACAGCAACATAAATCGTTCAATACCTGAAGGTGTGGATACATTTCTTACATCACATATGTGTTCATAATGAGCTATGCAGTTTTGGGAATCTATGTTGATTTGATATTAGTCAGTATGAAAGTTTCTTTCTTGACTGAATGTATGTGAGGAATTTTGGCAACTCGCTCCCTGGCAACCACTCTCCGCATTTAAAGTTCCTTTTTTGGCTCTGTGTTGCATGGAAAAATCAGACAGGTTTACACTGATAACAATGATGCACGGAAACCCCTAGGGCACAGATCCTCCACCAACATGAGTCAGATGTAGTCTGGCTCTCCTCCAGATGAGACAGGATGACATTTGCGGACTGAGCCAGTTGAGTTTAAGCAACCAGCGTTGATAAAGAGAAGAGAGACACACACACACACAGACACACACTCTTTGAGAAGAAGAGGGGCTGGCATGGGGGGAAAGCTAGCAGCCCACATCCAGGTGAAACGGGACAATGAATTTCAATCTCAACTTCCTGTCAGTACACAGGTGAGTCCCTCACAAACAAGATTCAGTTTTAAAGGTAGATACATGTGTTTATTGCATCATCAGTTGAATCCGCATTTGAGGCAATGCATGTTGAGTTTAAAAGATTCTAATATGTCCAATAGACAGATTACTGTAAGAGTCGCATGTATCAAATTCAATGAAATGTAAATCATGTGAGGTGACATAAAACGCATAAAACTCTTCTGTCTGTTTTTAATTGTTGCCATCCATAAACTGATGATAGTGAATGAAGTGTCATAGTGTGCTGCAGGGATGATTCTAGGACCAGACCTTCCTAATGAGAATGTGACACGGATACAGTGCCTTGCTAACCGCTTGGAGCTAGCTACTGAAGAACGTCTACTAACATTTATTGACACTATTAACACTATGGTGGAACTAAACCTGACACTTTATAAGTCACAGTAATAATGACCAATTTTACACAATGTTCTAACATTCAGCAATTTTAGTTGCTTACGTTTCAATTTGGGTTTTAATCTGCGCCATGAAATTACCAACTTCTTCTCTGGGGACTACCAACGTTAAACTTTACAACCGTCTCCTGCTGAGATGATATAAAAAGGGTCTAAAATCGCCCATGGTGTGCCGTATGCTTTTGAGGCCCCTTTAATCCTTTATTTTCAAAGTAAATACATGCCACGCATATGCTTAGATAAAGCCAGGTGAGGTTCTACCTTAGTCATGTTAAATCATGCCTATGACACGGAAGGATTTATGCATGGCTTGTTTGCTTGCCTGGGCCTCTGCCTACTTACACAACACTGTGGCTTAGTCATAAAAAAGGAGAAAGCTGTAAAGAGAATTATGTGGCGTGTTTGCGCCTTTGAATGGGTGGATCAGAGAGGCATGCTGAATAACTATTTATACTAAATAGATTGTCCAGAAGAAGTAGTGAGCTAACCTCCACGTGTTGAACTCTCTGCAGATCAAACCAAAGACAGTCTGGGAGATGAGCTCTTGGTGCTGGCCTGGTTCCACCACAGAGGGAGTGCTCTCGGCCTCTAGAGGATGGCTGCGTTTCTTCTTACTGCTGAAGCTGGTGACGGTGCTGTTGTTCCCCCACACAGCAGGCCTTCCCCTGCTGGTGGGCTGTCTGTTCAGCTTGCGGGCCCTGTTGCTGCTGCGCTCCCCTCACATCTCCACCAAGCCCTCCACTGTGCTCCTGGGCCGGCTGGCTCTCACAGACAGCCTCGTGCTGCTGCACTGGATGCTTCAGCCGGGAGTGCCACTCGTCTGGTTGATGGAGGAGGCGGGCTGTGAAACTACAACGGGCCTCATGGAGGAGGGGGAATCAGTTTGGTGGAGGGAGGCTGTGAGCATGCTCTGTCTGCAGCTGCTTGATGCTCACCACCTGGCCTCTCTGCTCCTGCTGGGGCTGCTGGGACTGGAGGCAACGTTGGTGTCACGCTGGCCTCAACAGACTCGCCGATTCAGGACTTCTCACTGGGCTCAGCTCAGCTGCAGTCTGGTCTGGACACTTGTGCTGCTTGAACTATTGTACTCGCTCCACTCACAACTTTTGTCCAGGCCTCATAATTATTTCACAACGCTACAAACCTCTCAAAGTTCCCCTCTGGGTCTGGTACCTCTTCCCTCCCTTCCAGGTTTCTCCTCATGCCTGAGAAGGACATTATGGCTGGTGAATTTATGGCTGCATTATGTTGTCTTTTATAGCAGAAGAAAGAAGAGTAAGAGCTTCTTTCATTAAGAGTTATTGATATTCTATTTTATTTATATAGTAAAACTATTGTAATATTGCAGGAAATATTCAGAGTAAGATGTCTTTATATGGGCCTTAAATCGAGACTAACTGAACAAATGCCCCTTTTGCTACAATTGCATCACAAAAATTGACATGTGTGCACTTTTACTTTTGTGATAAAACCACTAAAATGTTTATGTGTGACTTTCTAAAACAGTGTAATAGTAGCACAAGTACGGGACACCATAAGAAACTGGTCATACCAGACCAACTGAAGCTGCAGTAGTGTATCGCATAGAGAAAAGGTGCTTTTTGAACTTGACTGTTCATTTGTAAAAAGATGATGACCATTCCAGGAAAGGCATGGATATTGTGAAATGTGGCTTTATGTGGGATCTTCAATCGAAGGTTTCCTCTGTTTACATTGAAGAGGCTTGTGAAATAAACCAATCTCACATTTAAAGAGTGAGAGATTATGATCGGGTTCATATTGTAAACATGCTCTCATCCTGCAGTCTCTAACGGTTCAATCTGGCAGACAGACAAGATGTTAAAATGAAATACGGCGCTCTGACCAATGTTTGCAAAATAAAAGAGCACAAGACAACATATTAAGTAATTTAATGTTGCTCTTTGCAGCCTCTAATTTGTGTTTCAAGATGTGTTCTGTTTGCATAATCATGTGCCCCTTGCTGCCCAATAATTCACATATGTCTGTTTACATTTTTTGGCACCATATCATTGGCACAATAAAAAGTAAAAAAGATTTGTTTTTCTTTCCATAAATGGAAACAGTTGCATCTATCCACTCAGTTACTTAGCTAGCTACTGATCAGATAATACGCACACAAAAGCAATTTTCTGCTTTTAAGAGTCAAACGATGCTGATAAGACAGAAGCCACAAAAACAGGGCTTAAGACTTGAAGACAGTACCCAGGCACATGGTGGTTGGAGCTCAGATTTCAGCCACTGTAATCATCCTTGCATTAAACAAATGTGTCTCTGATGATATAAAAGATCAAAGTTGTACATCCTGTGAGTAAACTGTTTGCATTTATGAGGAAACCTTTGACATAACCACATCACACACCACAGTTACGGCTAAAAGAAACGTCTGCTCTGACACCGAGGAGGAGAACAACTTCTAATACAGAGTTATTGTGGGCAGCTTTACTTTACTTATGTTATTCATAATTTTAGTGTGAGCTGTGTCCAACAGAGGGAAGGACAGAGCAACTGAGTCTGCTTTTGACATATTCAATACAGAGCCCTTGACAAAGTGTAAAAGACTGGAGAGGATGGAGGGACTCAGCTACTACACCAAGCTAATTAATATGGTTTCAGTAATATGGTATGTCCTCTGGCTTTTGATGTGCAATCCTAGCCCCCTCTGTTGGATTTGGTCAAGTCAGTATAGTATACAGTGATGAGATGCACTATTTTACCCAAGAAAATGTAATACAAGATTTCATACGAGAAAACTATAAAAAGCTACAGTACTTAGCTTATTCATTAACACCAGATATGAGAGAAATTATTAAATATGGTTTGCAGATTATGTCTAATTATGAGAAATACACCCACATCCATCCCAGTGTCCTTTATCATGATACACATATCTCAGTTTAATATAACATAATAAAAAGAAACCTTAAAGTAGTTGATTTCTTCTTTGTTGATTTCATTGTGGAGACTGAAGTGATGAATATTTTTTCTGGCTATTTTTAAGTCAACAAAATGAACAAATAACTGAAAATGAATACATTATTTAATATCTATATTAACAGAATGTCTGCTAGTAAAGAATTTCTCCCATCTAGTGGTGAAATTGTATATGACAATCAACTGAATATTACTTTCTAGCCCCTCCTTCTACGGTGGCCAAACCCCAAATTAACTATCTCCATCGTTTACACGCAGCTGTTCTAGCCACTCCAATATTAACGTTGGTATTGTTGCTTTGCCTGTCGCGTTGTCATTTTAATTTGATTTTTCGCTTCCCTGGAGAGTAATCTCACGCTGGCATTTGTCACGGTGCCAATAGGTGTACGAGGGTGAAATGCGGAGGTATGTCCCTCTTTGGCTAATGTATTTTAAAGATGGAGGCGCTACATGGCTGCAGTCATTCGAGCGACTCGCCCGTGTGTAGTCTGAACGTCAGATTCTACGCTTACGAGAATAATTTGATTAATTGCAAGTAATTACACATGAATGAGCACATATTTGTGAAAGAACAAAGGTTTTTTTTGCTAACGTGGCAGTGCGAGTGGCCGATGACGCTCAAGAAGCTAAAATTTCCGACAACGCCACTTGGGATAGGCCCAAGACCTTCAAAGCACACAGATCCTTTTATCCAAAATTAGGGGTCAGAGACAATATATTTATAAAAATATACAAATTTTATTTTGTGGTTCTTTCAAATGTTATATATTAAAATAACAGGATTTTCAGTTAGAAGAAAGCATACAATGAATGTTGGAAAAGTAATAAACAAAACACAATTCAAAATCAACAAACCAGCATGCATAATTAAAGAAACAAAATAAACCAAAAACAACACAAGGAAAAGAAGGACAAAAACCCACATGCAATATATACACAGTTAATACCAATATTTACAAAGTCAATGTCTGGGTGTTCAAACGCTTAGCCGTATCGATCCAAACCAGCTCTGTGCGCCCAGAACAGTCCCATACATCCAGACACTTTTTATACCAGTTTCCAGAAAAATCTGTACCAATATCCAGAACAATCAGTATCCACAACAATCTCTTTTATCCAGAACAGCAAGAGTGGGAGGAGAAACGCGCTGGCGAGTGTTGGCCGCTTAGATAGCTGTGGCACCCGGCAGCCTCCGCAGCACAAGGCTGTAGCTCGGTCCAGCGCTTTACAGGACACGCCGCGTTCAGACCCCGGATACAGGGGGCCGCGCAATCCGTCATCACATCTCAATTAGAAACTAGAAATATATTATTGAACTGCTAATAATTAGCCTGGGTAAACCCTGACGAACTTCCGGCAAAATTGAGATTTGCTCTGCAAGAGCCCATTCAAACCCATTTCCAATGTTCACAAAATTGAGGCACCAATCACAACTGCTGAGGCGGTTTTTACACCAATCACAACCGCTGAGGCGGGCTTTACGTGACGACGATAGCGCAGCGACGGCGAGCAGCTTTTCGTTTACATTCAACTTGACGGCTACCGAAGCCGTGCTTCACGTGCTCAGCGAACTGCAGGTCAGTGTGACATATGCCGATTTCATGCCGGTCAACTCTACAATTAACTGACACCATAAGTTATACGACTTACAATTCTCAAAGACGCATGCACACAGCACAGTCTCTGTTTTTCCTTTCTCTAAACCGGCGTGTGTGGCGCGTTCCCGCTCGCGGTGTGAAGCGCGTGTCCGCGCTATTCTCCCACATGTCGGGAACGTCGTGAATTAACCTGCAACATTTCAGCCGTTTGGGAATTCTTCAGCGCGTGTGCAGAAGATAACAAGTTTGCAATACGCAACACCTGCAAGGAGAAAGTATGGTTTGGAGGGACGACACCAAAAACCAAAATCATACATTTTTTAGTGGATGTGAAAAGCGTCACCCGGATCGTTGCTCTGATTGGTTGAAGGACTATCCAATGCGCCCAGAGGCATTTGAGTGGCGTCCGTTGGTGACGCCCCTCTGGAAATGAACTGTCAATGAACCTTTCCCAGACCCACTCTCAGTTACAGCTGAGAAGGGTCTGGTGTCAACCAGGCTAGCTAATAATTAAAGCGAGGAAATACTTGATTTTTGGGGGGATGTTGGGAGGACTTTGACTCAAGACCTCTGCTGTCAATAAAGCACATTAGAATTAAACTCAATTCAATTACCCCCCAAGCTTTCTCTTTATTCAATCATCAAATCTAGTTAATCTGTTAGGAAACAGGATGCATTATAGACTGATTGCTGAAATTGATCAAATTTGGTTTTCATTCCTTGTCAACTACAGTCTGTCTTCAGCCCTGCTACATAAAACTTTATATCTGTAAAGAAAGCTTTTAACTGAATTTAGCTTCATTAAAAATCTGATCTTTGGCAGACAAATAAGTTCTAAGTAATGATTAAATTATCAGCACAATTTTGATTTTAAGTTTATAACAGCCGTGTAGTAGTTCTTATGAATTAACGCTTCCCAACTTCAGTTTTATGAGCAAATCTACATTTGAGAAAGGAGGTGGAGTTGACATTTTGTTTAATAAATATTTCCAATGCAAGCAGATTTCTTATGGACATTTTTCTTCTTTTATCTGTATTATCTTATTTACTGAAATCCTATTTAAATTGTTCTTTTATATTATATTATATTATATATTATGTAAAGCAATTGTTGTTGAAAGGAGCAATACAAATAAACTGGCCTTGCCAAGAAGACCATGTGTGGAAATGATTCATCAAACCTACAGCAGACTCTTTGCCATATATATACAGTATACACTGAGGCAAGGTACATCAGCCCATTATATCACAGAGACAAACAGCGGCTCTGTCTGCACAGTTCGGGGTCAGTCTGGTCAGCCTGTCTGTCTCGTCTCTCAGTCTGGTGAACGAGTGCTCATCCATGGCTGCTCATGCTGAACCTATCAGCGCTTTGGGGTAAACAACCGCTGCTCGATCTCCGGCTGGAGCTGCCCAGTGTCTGTGGTCTCCCTCCGCGGCAGCATTGATCCGGGCTCCGCTCTGCTGTGGATGAGCTGGTGTCTTATCAGGCTGAACGCTGGCTCACAGGGGATAAGGTCAGCTATAGACGTAAACACATACACACTTAGGACACCCTACTGCAGTCATGTTAATATTAGTCCATAAAGGCCATACAGCTCAAGACGCCTGTGTTGTACTGCCTTGCTTTTGTCCGACTCTGTTGTTAGGGCAGAGGTATGTATGGCACAAAGGGGCTGCCCCTAACCCTTCTGGAGCCAATGAATGAGAGGATGGACAAAGGCAAAGGGAGGAGAGCAAAGGATATACACTCATCATCGCATTAAAGGAGAGCAGGACACAGGGGTCGAAGAAGAGAGGAGATGGATGGATGGAGGGAGGGAGAGAGAGAGGGTGAAGTGGGGAGTGCGGTAATGGGCTCTTTGTTCTGGTTGGTGTGACTCACAAAGCCTTGGCCGGGCAGCACAGCTTAGTTACCGTTACCAAACACAGAGAATAAGGAGGGAGGTGTGTGTGTGTGTGTGTGTGTGTGTGTGTGTGTGTGTGTGTGTGTGTGTGTGTGTGTGTGTGTGTGTGTGTGTGTGTGTGTGTGTGTGTGTGTTTTCTGCAACCCAATCAAACCTTACTTAAACCATTTATTCTGGTTCATCCAATCATGACATTGCAACACAGCTTTAGCTCCTCTGTCTTTGCTTTTAGATGTGTTTTTCTGCCACAGTTGGCTGCTTTGACTGTCAGTACATCACAGGCAACCGACCATAAGTTCACCCATCACCTTTTAATAAGGTGTCCTCCACTGTACAAATGGACATGAGAATGCTTTGTTCCACAGTGTTTTTTAGCCACGATAGTGGAAAAGTGCTGATCAAGACTGAAATATTTGTATAACTATCGAATGAATTACCATTGTTAGAATTTCCCATAACTTCTCATCTAGCTCCATTATCAGGTCAAAATTCTAGTTTGTCCAATACCAAATACCTGCAAAACTAATGACATTCCCATCAGCCTCAGCTGTACTTTGTGTTTAGTGCCAACTAGTAAATGCTAGGCAATGGCAACATTACTGTTACCGATAGCATTGAAGCCGCCAAGGCTAACAATTTAGCTAGCTAGCGAGTTGGTAACATAATGCAGGAAATGCAAAGGCTTGATGACAGAGGAAAAAGATGAGGCTGTCGGGAATATCACCATTTTCCTTAGACATCAAATTACAAAGAAAAACTCTGTAGGACAACAATTACAATATATAAAAAATGTACTGTACTTCCTCTGCCATTTCCTAAAATGTCAGCAAACTAGTTGGAGCATTCAGAAAATGTTCACTTTCAATGTCATGAATACCACAAGAGAGTGGCGTTCATATGGACTGTTCTCCTGGACATTGGTAAAGGCAACCCCAGTTGAAGGCAGCAATTGACATGTTAGCTTTGTCACTGTGAGCAAGCTAGCATTCTGATGTTAGCATTTAGCTTAAAGCATCACTGTGTCCAAGTAGGCTATGCCTCAATGAGCCGCATGGCTGTAGACTCTCAGTCCAGGAATTTGTTATTGGCAGGAAACATCAAAAACTCACAAGAAATGTGTACACATTTTACAAAAACATCTACTAATACTAAAAAATAACAGTTCCATAGAAAATGATGATACTGGGGCCTTTTTATGGGGTATGAAATGAAAATTTTATTTTTATCTTAGGAAATCCTATGACAGTGCAGGGGTCAGTAACCTTTACTATCAAAAGCCATTTTTGGTCCCAAATGTTTTTAAATAATCTGTCTGGAGCCGGAAAACATATTTAAAGTCAGTCTTATAATGAACATAACACAGTCTATTTAAGTCTAAATTAGCTTATAAACATTACTTAAAGATCTAAATGAACATCCATTAGTATGGTCATAGGCGCCGATTTATGTTTTCCTCTGTGGGTGCTCACGGGTGCACGCCCTTTAAATGTTTGCATTTCAGAACCTTAGGAAATGGACAGCGGCCGACACGAACACACAGACTTATTAACTCAATAATAAAGTAAAGTAGGTAGTAAAGTATCTTTCAACTCAGGACAGCGCCAATTCGTACAAATAAAGATAGGATTGGAGATGAATCATTTAACTGACACGTAACCGCGATCAGCTTCGTGGGAAATTAAGAATCAATGCCACCTGTTGTTATCTGCTTCTGACAGGGCACTGGTGGAACTCTCTGCACTGGTGGTGGATGTCGATGCACTTGCATCATTAGGTTTTGCTTTTTTAATAACAAATGTGTCCATTTTAGTCTCACTCTGATTACCTAATGCACATGCACGCACTGTATAGTGGGGGTATGGAGGGGGGTCACTAAAGAGGCGTTTTCATCCGAGAGACGCTGTGATTGGTGGATAGGATATGGAGCAGGGGACTGACAGCAACATAACCAATCACACTATGACAGATGCTCCACTAAGCACCAACTGCAATGTTTAATTTGAAGTGAATGTAGCCTACTGGCAGTCTGGCACACGTGGGTGCTCAGTATTTTCCGTGTGTGCTCTGGAGCTTGATGAAGCCTATGAGTATGGTGAAGTTTATTGACATTTTTATGGCCCTGTCTTTGCGAAGAGGGGCATATATTTCATTTTCTCAATATTACCAATTTTGTTTGTTAAAGCTTACAATCAAGCAATTGCCAAATGAGTTGCTACAAAGCTAATTAAGACTATCAGCTCCACACAACTCTCTCTGGATTTCTCAGTATGGTTGTGTTCAGAAGATTGTGTCGTCCGGTGACTTTCCCGTGCAGAAACTCAAGTGAAGATAATGACCTCCTCTGAAGAGTCCATCATGTTCTTTTAATCCTCCGTGTCCTCCTTGGCTACTAGCAACTGCATGTAAGGCTTGTATCATGTGCACACGCCGACAGTTTTGTTGTCATTACTTAGAACGGCTTTGGAAGTCTTTCAATATTACTTTTTTGTTGTTTGCTAATTTCTCATTGCAGATTAGCATAGCGGTAAACCAGCAGTGTTGGTGGTGAAAGCAAATTAATCTGTCGAAGCACTGTTAAATTCTTCAAGTCTTTTTTTTTTTGAGATTTTGAATCCATGGCTAGTCTATGGAAACTCAAGACTGCTATTAAGGTTTGGCAAAATTTAAATGGTATGGCTAATGCGCCAGCCTGTAGACGTAGGCTAAGATGCACATTTCACGTGACTAAAATGTTATGTAGCCTAAATGAAGAATGTAAGAATTACTTTAGGCCTACAAAATATTAAATGAAATTCAGAATGTTAAAAAAACATTCACTTCCATATACCTTTTTGTCAAAGCCACAGGGAGCCACTAGCTTAAGAGCTGCAGTGACCCCGCTCTAGTGGGTCACTGCTGCCAAAATTGTCTTTTCCAAATTAACAGGAAACTCCTTCAAAATATTTGAAAATGATTATAAAGCAATACCATATTTGAGCTGACTAAATCAAGGAAAGGAATCATGTTATGAAACATCATTAAGGAAACATGTTTGTATCACAATGTGTGACTCATACTTCTTTTAACACATGCACTTCAACACCAACAATCCAGAGGTCAAAGACATCTGGGGTTGTGTAATGGCTTGCGTGGGTGTGTGTGCATGTTAAACGTGTGTGTGTGTGTGTGTGTGTGTGTGTGTGTGTGTGTGTGTGTGTGTGTGTGTTTGTTTCAGGCAGCCTATGCAGTAAGCAGGATGTCCTGTCCTCCCTGTTGCTATTGTGCTGTGGTCAGCCTGCCAGACGCTACCCCCAAAGACCACTTCCCCTCTGTCAAGTGCATCTGTCTCTCTTGGGCTCACCCACGCACACACACCCCCACACACGCAGCTCCATGCCAGCCTGAACACAATGGGAATCGGTCCAACACCGCCCTGTCACCTGGCTAAAAATAACTCCTTTGGTAGCCTCAGACATGAAGATTGTAGTGTAACAATGGTGTGGCAGGACTTTGATCAGCCAAAATAGCAGCCGAAATAGCATTGTGCTGTTATTCTGAGGCATCACACAGTTCACAGTGGTTGGTGTGAGACTCAGAAGATGTCACACCCACTTTGACCTTTAATTATACTGCATTCTCCTTTAATTCACTTTACAGGTATACAAAATTATAAATATTTTTAATGTTTATACATACATTATGGTCTAATGCAAGTGACTTCCCATGAAAAGTTCAGTTATTCTCTGATGTAAACAAGCACTTAATCTCAGTTTAATCTACTTTAATTGATCAAATGGAGTTTAAGAACCCTCTAGACTAGAAAAAGTACAATATCCTAAAGTAGAAATACCACAATAGTAGGCTATGCTCACTTTTGCATATTTTATATAAGCATACTTTTTAATGTTAAAACTGGTGGAGGTGAAACTAGGCTACTTCATACACTGCGTTGTAACATAATCTATAGCAATACATCATATTGTAGTTGTTGATCATGTAAAATCTGAATCTGCAAAGAAACTAGTAACTAAAGCTTTAGAAGGTAATATAATGAAAATACTCAAGTATAGCGCAATACATGGATAAAGTTACTTTCGACCACTGGTCAATGACACAGCAGAAATGTCTATCACATCAATCTACAGTGAGGTTAATAAAAAACAGCCATGTATATTAGCCTATATCCGTGGTTCCCAAACCTTTTTTACGTCAAGGACCTCTAAATTATACCACGGACCCCCAGGAGCCACTATCTGATAGGACTTTTGCTTATAGATGTTTTATTAACTACAGAAAATGTATGAAACCTGTGACCAAAATAGTCATACATTCTGTCATTGTGTTACTTTTGTAATAATAATGAATAATAGTGAAAAAAGACCCCCTGGAACCACCTCAAGGACCCCTGGGGTTCCCCAAACCCCACTTTGGTAACCACTGGCCTATATAATCAAAGTGTGATTCTGGGGGCGACCTCTAGCTCACCCAGTCAGAGCGTGCGCCCCATTTAGGCTGAGGCCTTTGCAGCGGCCCTTCGCTGCGTGTTATCCCCCATATCTCTCCCACCTTTCTTGTCTATCCACTGTCACTCTGAAATAAAGGGGGAAAAAATTGTATTTCTGGTTTTAATAAACATGTGAGGTGATGACACTAGCCCGTGCCCCCCCCACCCCGTCCTTTACTCCTTCTTCACACTCCCCTCCTCCCTCTCCCTACCGCCCAGCCGAGGTGCTATTGTCTCGTTTCCTGTGGCCGTGCAAGCAGCTCTCCACGTACACGGCGCATCACGCCTCGCGCACAGCCCCCACCAGCCGGGTGAGCAGGCGCGGTGGACGGTGATGTTGTCCCATTCCTAGCAGGCGGACGGAGCGAGTCGTCGGCATTAATTGAAGAACTCACACCCGCAGTGTTTGTTGTCGCTAATTAGCTTCAAAGCGCTTCCATGACTTCTCCGTGCTTGTTTGGTACTATTTGATTCGGGACGGTCGGAAACCACGAGCCAAACAGACCGAGCAGCACCAACACGTTTGGGAGAAGAAGTATGGAGTTTTTCTTCTGACAGCTGCGCCGCTGCACTGCTGCCAGACAGACATCAGTGACCAGAGGTGAGCTGTCACCCTCCATTCAGCTGCCAGTAATTCTAGTCTGCTTTATCTTCAGACAATAACTCTTTTTGTGTAGAGTTGACAATTTTTTTTTTTTTTTTTTGTCATTAGCTGAGAAAAAACTTTGAGTTGCTGTTTGCACATAATAAATTTAATGTAACGTTAGCCGACTGGTTTAACCACAAAATCCGAGGTGACGAAATGCAGCTAGCTTAGATGTTACGTTACTTTGTAGGACAAGGCTTTGCACTGTTGTGGTGTAAGTACACACACACCTTTTAATACAGGCTAATGCAATTCACTACACACTCTGTGCACTGAACTTTGTTGTATGCAAGGATTGATTATAAGGGATATGGTAGATTTAATATGCATCACAAGGCTTAACTCATGTGTTTAGGGGCACAGAACAATTTTCAGTTACACTTTACTTGAAGGTATCTACATAAGAGTGACATGACTCTGTCCTGAACGTGTCATAGACATTATAAAGAAGTCATAACGTTTATGACATAACGCTTCTTTTAGTAAGTCGTGTCCTTCGGTTTTTGTCATGACAAGTTATGGTTAGGGTTAGGGTTAGAGTTCATGTGTCATGACTTATGTGTCATGTGTTTATGACTGTGTCATGTCACTCTTATGTAGATACCTTCAAGTAAAGTGTTACCCAATTTTCAATAGGCTCATGCAAACTACAACATCACTCTAAATTGCAGCAGTGGTGGAAGAAATTTGACTTTCTTTAAGTGAAAGTTGGAATACCACAACATAAAGTACAGTACTTGAGTTAATGTACTTAGTTACGTTCCACCACTCAATTGCAGTTAGCCTCAACATTTAGGTGCTGATTGAATGCCAATCTAGACAGCACCTCATTTTTCTCCACAGTCTCATCAAAAACTATTGGGTTAATGGACCAACAGTTGAACATATAAACGTTATAAAGAAGCATTTGGAGGACTGCATATTCATCATGATATTGGTGGAGTGTGATGTAACTTGAGACATCATTCTAACAAGACCTTTCTGATTAAAACACATAAACCTAAAAACTAACTTCATTAGCTCTACTGGCTGTAAGCATCGAAGATGTTCTCTCTAACACTGCACGCCTGGTTGTCCTCCACCTTCAACTCTCCCTGCCTTCTTCCTCCCGCCATGTGAGAGAAAGGAACAGCTGGATCTGAGCTGAGCCTGAACTCGATCTGTTCAGATCAGCGGGTCCCAGAGGCCCAATTCTGTCACTGCCGCGGCCGACTGCGGGGGGAAACCCTTTAACTGTGCAGCTGTCCACGACCTGTACATGAAATCCACACGCACACACAAACAAACACACACACACACACACACACACACACAGGTCTGAAATCCCCACCACAGGACTCCTAGAAATCCACAACATGCTTTAAATGTGTCTCTGCTACAGATCTGAAGTAGAGGTGGTGCCTGTCTCTTACACATAAACGTAGCAGCCAAATGCAATGTTCTATAGAGTTGGCTTCCTTCAGAAACAACATCAGCTGAATATGAAGCCGGCACTGTCAGAGGTCCTGGGACTGAGCCACAGTACACAGAACTCTACTGTGTGTGTGTGTGTGTGTGTGTGTGTGTGTGTGTGTGTGTGTGTGTGTGTGAGAGGACTGGCACATGTAGTTTGTAAGTGTTTGCCTGCTTGTGTATGCACGTGTGGAGACTTGTGAATATGTAAGTGTGTGTTTGGTGCAGATGGGTACAGTGAGGGTATTGTGAGGGCCAGTGGAGGCTTTCTGGGAGTCGTGTGAAAACGCAGTAAAGATGTCACATTGCAGCTGGCACAGGACAGGACTGATGGACTGCTTACACTCACAGAGTTGCCTTTGTGTGTGTTTGTGTTGTGTGTGTGGTGAAAAGACCGATCTTTCCAGAGACACTCAGGATTTTTCCACTGGATGCCAGTAGGCCTATAGGCTGACCACCTCACTGTTGCATAACACAAGATGATGCCAGTTTGGCTTGTTAAATCGGGTGCTGTAGCCATTTAGATTTGCACTCCCATAAAGTTGGAGGACTTTGGAGAGAGATTTTGAAAGAAAGATAAAGAAGGATTGTCACAATCAACACAGCAGAGGCTGAGAGTTTTGTAGTCCGTAACAGAGGTCAAGCTCCACAAGTGTTGGATTTCCTTGATAGACTTTCATCAGACCGTCTCCCTGCCGGGTGACCCTGCCCAATCTTTCAAACTCGACATCTTTAGTTTTTAAGACACAATTTGTAGCCCCTTATTCCAAGGCAAGACATAACATTATGAGGGTTATTTTTTTTCAGATTTTGGAAACCTCTTAGCCTCGTGAGAGCGTCCTGATCTCGCGAGCTCCAGTTTTCCACTCGCAGATCAGTCTGGCATCTTGAGGCAGAGAAAATTTGGAGCCGTTAGCCAACCGACCGGGCCAATCAGCGTTGGTTTTGAGGTGGGTTAGGTGGTGATAGACAGATGGTTTATCCAATCAGCTAACCAGTATTTTCAGACAGCGGTAGCCCTAATTCTGTTAGCCGCTCGCTAATGCTTTTTTTCTCTTGGATCCTTCTTTTGGAATATGGTCCTGGAACCTGAAATGGTGTCTTTTATTCCTAAATTCTCGTTACACAAACGGCAAATCTCCTTTACCGACATGTTGCTTGCATGCTGAGCTAACGAGCTATGCTTTGCCTGCAGCAGCAGGGGCGGGCTTGTGGTTGTATTTTCATACGCTTCGTGGATCTGATTGGTTGATTTGGCCCGTCTATCACCAACATAGGTGATAGACAGATGGTTCATCCAATCAGCTAACCAGTATTTCCGCCCCTTCCCAAAAGTTCTCCAACGGAAAGTTCCCAGATGGATATGCCGAGCAAATGCGAAGCAATCCATCTGGCGGAGTCAGGTTAGAAACCTCTAGCCAGAGCCACAGAAAACATTATACAACTGTTTTATGTGCTGCACAGTACTTGTCCTGACTAGTGAAGTGAAATAGATGTGGTGGAGTTTCCTTTTTAGATTGAGAGTAGGGCTGGGCGATATGGACAAAATCAAATATCACAATATATTTGACCAAATACCTCGATATCGATCCCGCAACGATATTGTTGTGTTGACTATTGGTGCTTTAACAAAATATTTACACAATGAGATTTTAGATAAATAATCATCAGTAATGTGGATATAATGACTAAGTGGGTAAAGGCAAATAATAGAACAGTTACAACAGTCTGGTAACTTCAGAAAATTACATCACTTTACTGGAATGCAGCCTTTAAAACCAGGAAAAGACAACACTTATGCCATATTACGATATCCAAAATCTAAGACAATATCTGGTCTCATATCGATATAATATCAGTATATAATATCAGTATATTGCCCAGCTCTAATTGAGAGAGACGTGAAGTTACCTCTGCTTTTGTTTTGGCTGAGTCACTTATATGTTCAGCGATTCAGTCCAATACTCCACACCAGTTGTTGGGCACATGTCTTCGTGGTTCAGTTCACAACATTTATTTGCCAGCAAAAAACTACTAAGAGAGTGTTTGTGAAAATGTACAGTGTTGCAGTTGCAGAGTAGGCGCAATGAGATAATGTGTGGCTTCTACACTGAAACAGTGTAGTTGTGCTGATTAATGCCTCTGTACGTGTAAGGTTTGAACAAAAACTCAAATCTGCAATCACTTAGTTAGTGTGTTACATATTGTGTCATTTGTTATTATATTGTGTTATTTGTCTTACAAAACAAAACATAACGTGCAATTTTCTGACATGATCAATAACTCTTTGGTCATCACTTCCGCAGTACAAAAAAAGTTGAATGTGGATGTAGAATATCAAGTGTGTTAATAGAACACAGCGCACTACGATAGAGATAACTCAAAGTCAACACATTCCCAACAATCTAGTTCCTGTTCCGACCCAAATATTTCGATTTGAGTGAATGACTAGAAAACGCATTGTCTTTTACATGTCAAATCATTTCAATTGTTCATGTTTGACAACAAAACTATTGTATATCATGACAACACTGCTGTGTGATGGTGGGAGCAGCAGAGTTATTTACTTCCTCCAGTTGGAGCTCAGCCTTAGATACTTTCTGAACTTTTGCAGTTGGAAGGGGATTTGACACTGGTCTCTTTTACATCGGCTGAAGGGAAGTATGTCTAACCTCCTAATCTACAGTACACGTTTCTGTCTCTGGCAGCCATTTACCTCTCACAGTCCTGATGACAGCCTGAGTGCCGCATGCCACACTGCCATGTGAACTGAAACCCTGTGGACGAATGAGACTTTATTTATACTGACAGATAAGACAAGAATGGCATAAAGGCATACACATGCTGACTAACATGCAAATAAACTGAATGTTACAGCCATGGCAAAATTGACTAAATGCAAGTTAGAAAGTAGATTTTTAAACATTTAAAATGTTTTTTTCTTTCTCTGCGAATTATTTTAAATGTATACTGCTTTACTTTGCTGTCAGACACATTGATAAATGTTATAAAAAATATGTGACGGTAGTATTAATTGTATGGGGAAAAAAATGGAGGTGTTTGCATGTTGGCCAGATGTCTTATCAGAAAAATTCCTATCTATATGCAATCGTTCGCTGTACATTCGAGATTCAGTGTAACGTGGAATAAATGTCTGCCTTCTATACGTTTATATACACTAAACATACAAATGTGCATGATGTAATGGCTAAAGGCGTACACATTTTACAATATGCTTCATCTTATGGGGAACTGGAGTTGTTTACTTCTCGGGCTGTAACTTTTATAGCGAGGAAGTGACCGTGTGCTTTTCCTTCTCTCTCCACAGGATGACTGACCATCCCCGCAGCCGTGCATCCTGACTGTCCCGGCCTCCATTTGTGTGTCTGAACGTCCACGATGACTTGGAGGAGACTTGACGGGTGGATCCCCTGCTGAAACCTCCGGTCCCCAGATATCTGCCGCGACTCCCCCCTTTCCTGACGGCTTTGGCGTACCCTGTTTCTGTGGAGCAGCCTCCCTCTTAAAGCTGCCACCATGGCTAGCCTGGTGCTCAACGAGACCGGAATGGAGGAATGCGGCATTGACGACTCCTTCAAGTACAACTTGTATTCGGTGGTTTACAGCATGGTCTTTGTCTTAGGCCTGACCACCAACTGCGCCGCCCTCTTTGTGTTCTGCTTCCGGATGAAGATGCGCAACGAGACCACAATGTTTATGACTAATTTAGCGCTATCCGATCTGGTGTTTGTTTTCACGCTGCCGTTCAAGGTCTTCTACAATGTTAACCGCCATTGGCCATTTGGAGATGGACTGTGTAAGGTCTCAGGAACAGCCTTCATCACCAACATCTACGGCAGCATGCTCTTCCTCACCTGCATCAGCGTGGACCGCTTCCTGGCGATAGTCTACCCGTTCCGCTCCCGCTCCATCCGCACGCGCAGGAACGCGGCGCTGGTGTGTGCCGCCGTGTGGCTGACCATCGTAGGAGGAGGGATATCAGTGACCTTCTTCTCCACCATTAACAGCACAAACAGAGCCACCACTTGCTTTGAGGGCTTCTCCAAGAGCACCTGGAGGACCTACCTGTCCAAAATCACCATTTTCATCGAGGTGAGTGAGGAGAGACAGGCTCTGATAGGCACATGGACACATATTCACATATGGGCTGTGTATCGTTAAAAAATATTCAATAGTTCATTTACAATACTTTTTTCCATACCAACTTTATAAAACAAAAAGAAATTACACATTAATCTTTTTATTTATTTTTCAGCTCCGACTATGTGCAACGTTAGACAGCCAATCACAGACATTATTAGATCTCGGTAGAAGCATGCTTCATGCTTATTGGCTCACTGATGCTGATGAGATTTACTCCTTGGATATTGAAATTGGGTATTGAGTGGCATAGAGGCATTTTTCGATACTCAATACTTTAAAGGCAATTCGGTCGGTGCCTAAAAAGTATTGAATTCGGTGCCCAACATTTTATTTTTTTATTAAGCCAACCAGAGACATAGCAGTGATGTTCTACTTTATTTTTTTATGCTTCTTATTGATTTCCAGGTTGTGGGCTTCCTTCTCCCCCTCCTGGCCAACTTGGTATGCTCCTTGCTTGTTCTGCGGACGCTGCGGCGTCCGATGACTGTTGGTCATGGCTGCGACAGCAAGAAACGTGTCCTGCGGATGATTTTGGTCCATCTGGGCATCTTCATCATCTGCTTTGTCCCTTACAACTCCATCCTCTTCCTGTACGCCCTGGTGCGGACCCAGGCCCTGGCTAACTGCGCGGTGGAGCGCTTTGCCCGAACTCTTTACCCCATCACTCTGTGCCTGGCCAGCCTCAACTGCTGCCTGGACCCTGTGGTCTACTACTTCACCTCAGAGAGCTTCCAGAAAAGCTTGACCATGGGAGGCAAAGGGTCGGGCTCCCGGCCTGAGAGTATCCCCCGCAGCGACACTGAGACCCAGGACACAGAAAACACTCTCCCCAGAGACACACACACTCTGGCCAGCAATGGAAAAGAGTCAAAGGTGTCTGAGAGTCAGTTCTGACTCAGCAGGGACAAAAGGCAGTAAAGAAGGACAGTGTGGGTTTGACAGGAGCCCTGAATTTGACAAATAAAGCAATCAGCTGTTTGGTCCTGGAAGTGACAAAACACATAACTCTGCAGATTAGTTAAGTCCTGAGGTAAGTCCTGAGGTATGGCCTGGGCTTTACAGATTAATCCACCGCTGGAGCGCAGAGGAATGTATCTGTTTGTGTTTATTATGAGAGAACACTACAGGGATCAGAGACCCAGCCAAACCAGGACTATTGTCCAGTGACACGCAGAGCCTCTAAAAGAGACTGCAACACATCATCACTCAGGCTTAACACACACAAACACTCACAAATGCACTGGATTTTGAATAGAATGGAGATTTCCATCCACATTGTTGAAATATGCTGTTTAGTACTTTTGTAACACACTGAGCCCTTAAGTTTTATTGTTATGACGTTGAAGCTTTCACAGCACATTATATCATTATAGACATTAATGTTCTGGGACTCTTTAGTGTGGTGAGACCCATTGTTGTTATAACACAGCAGCGCGCTGACCTACTGAGTTAGATGTGTCTCATGTTGACGTTTTGAGGCCATTAAATGTCTGTTTCAAGTTGCATTCGCGACTGAATTTATTACTTCTGTCCCACACCTCGTGCCTGTTGCCTTGGTCAAACATTCTGAACTAGCCTTTGTCAGCATGACTGTAGGTTTGAACTTACGGAGGAGTTTTTTTTACTCCGCCTCTTCATTTCCATCAAGCAGCCAGAGCGATCTTGTTCTGCGAGCAGAATGCAGCTCTGATCCAGTCGAGGACCTTGGCCTGTGTGCTGTGTCACAGGCCAAATGCTTATTATGACTGGAGCAACGGTCCATTGTTTGCTTCTGAATGAGCTCTCTCTCTGTCTTAATCTGGCCTTAGACTGCTTAAAGTCTCTTACACACAGCAATGCACACACACTCCAAAGTACAGTTGAACACTAAAAACTCAAATCATCGTGTTACACTGCACGTAGAGCAAAACAGTAATGTCAGCAGATTCAGGGGTTTGCCTGTATAAATTTGCGGTCCTTTTGGTGAATATGTTTATCCAAAAGGCATTGGGTACGCCATCAGAACATGCATTTCTGTCACACAGGATATAACTAACTGACAGTAGGCTAGCTAGGTTGCAGAGCTTTTATTCCCTCTTCAACTCTTTATTGAATGAACTCATGTGCAGTCCTAAAAACCAAATGCCAGGGAGTAAACAGCACAGTACAGAGAAAGTGGAAAGATTCTCTGAGAGCTATTGCGACGCTAGCATGTTCCCGGCTTGCTTGTGTGTTGGCCTTTAACAGTGACAGTGTGCAGAGTCACTGTAAGGACCAGCAGCAGGGTCGTCTATATGTTTCTGTTTGTACTGTATGTATACAACAGGCTCCTGCTGGAGAGGGGGACATTATACATGATGTTAGTACAAGTTGTTTATCCATTCCTTCACAGAGCCATGCTGAGTTAGAGATCTGTGGCCTTACTTGGGAATGATTCCAGACCTGCCAACCTTGAAAAACCTTTTTGAGTAGCAACTTACGGATTTTTAGTTACGATTATTAGTTCTGGTTCATGAACACGGCGGCACACACGTGGAATAATTGTGCCATTAAATGTCAAATCTGTATACATTTTAAACCCTAGAAAATAATTATGTTCAAGTAGGCTACTAAATAAAACATTTTATTTAAATTATCGGTTGTATTTAATACAATTAATTGGATCATAATATAATCCAATAAAATATATTACACTGCATAATGAGCACTTTTACTTTTGGTACTTTAAAGGTCCCATGGCATGAAAATTTCACTTTATGAGGTTTTTTAACATTAATATGCGTTCCCCCAGCCTGCCTATGGTCCCCAATTGGCTTGAAATGGTGATAGGTGTAAACTGAGCCCTGGTTATCCTGCTCTGCCTTTGAGAAAATGAAAGCTCAGATGAGCTGTTCTGGAATCTTGCTTGTTATGAGGTCATAACAAGCAAGATTACCTCCCCTTTCTCTGCTTTGCCCGCCCAGAGAATTTGGCCAACCCATGAGAGAGAGAGAGACATCATGGCTTTCAAATGAGAAAAGTGGCAGTTGGTCAAGGCCACACCCCCACCCTCCACCTTGCCCCCCCCTCTCTCCTCCTCAATAGCTTCAGACACAGAAATGGCACATCCTAAGGAAAGCTCATTGTGGGACTGGCTCTAGTGGCTGTAATTCTGCACCAAAGCTGAATTTTGGGAAAGAGACTTCAGATACAGTATTAGGGGACCACTAAGGTCTATATAAAAGAGACTTCAGATACAGTATTAGGGGACCACTAAGGTCTATATAAAAGAGACTTCAGATACAGTATTAGGGGACCACTAAAGTCTATATAAAAGAGACTTCAGATACAGTATTAGGGGACCACTAAGGTCTATATAAAAGAGACTTCAGATACAGTATTAGGGGACCACTAAGGTCTATATAAAAGAGACTTCAGATACAGTATTAGGGGACCACTAAGGTCTATATAAAAGAGACTTCAGATACAGTATTAGGGGACCACTAAAGTCTATATAAAAGCATCCAAAGAGCACCATGTCATCAGACCTTTAAGTATATTTTGATAATACTTTTGTACTATTACATTGGGAAGATGTTGAATGCAGGACTTGTAACTGACAAGTAATTTGTAACTCTACAACACAGTTTTTTCTACTCACAGAGCCAATCTTTGCAGATGTTACCGCTCGGTGTTTGGCTAGCTAATAAGCCGTTAGCCTGTGAGCTTGAGCTTTGTCTGAAGGCACCGAACGACCAGCCAAAGTCCGCGCTTGACATTAGAGGAAGAGACCCGACGGTGTGATTGGTCGAACTCTTCTTCTTTAGTTTTTTTTTCCAGCATGCTCGTGGCTGCTACGCTGTTTTAGCTGCCTACTATCATCAAGAGTTAGACTGAGTCGGCTACTGCACGTCAACGAGTGAACTAAAGCAGTCACCTGATTTTCGCGTAGTTTAAAGTGACAAATCGTATCACCGTATTTTGATGTCAAAATGCGTATCTACTACGCAAAATGCGTACAGGTTGGCAGGTCTGGGAATGCCATACACCTCTATACCTGCAGCAGCAGTATGTACACTGTGAAAGAGAGAGAGATAAAATCTAGTGATGATGACTGATGTGACCATGAAGCAGCAGAGAGAGACAGACAACAGTAAATGGACTCTTCTGGAATTAGGATCAAGGGTAGCAGAGAGGAAGACAAATGCACTGGAGTGGAGAAAAATATTGCAGCAGACGACACTCAACCCTTTGAATGTCTATTTTAATGGAGCAATCTGCCCTTCTTCTTGTAGCAGAAAAAACTGCACACTGTGGCTCAGTATACTGAGCGTATTGGCCTGTCCTGACCTCTAGTGGCCATAAGTTAAAACAAACATTTTAGTGAAAACACCAGAATAGACTCCACAGGTGGTTAACTATCATGTGTTCATTTGCCTTCAACATGTTTCTTGATCAGAGATGTTCACAAGTCATTTTTTGGAAGTCCAAGTCGAGTCTCAAGTCTTTGAGGGGCAAGTTCAAGTCATGTCTCAAGTCTTTTGCCACGAGTCCAAGTCAAGTCTCAAGTCTCTGGCCATCTCATCTGTCTCTAACACTGTATTGTTAAATCTTATGAATTCAAAGCATGTCCTGTAGCTACCATCCATACAGTACAGTATCAAAATCAGTTGTAGGAGAACTTTATGGCGTCTACTACAATCTGAAGAAACACAAATGAAGAACTCTGTTTCAATTTCATAACTGTATTTTTCAAAATTTTGGTATCTGCACCAAATAATACATGTTTGTCTGTGTTATTAACTGGCTGTAAAGCCCAACCACATCATGCATTACATTTTTCAGTGTTAAAAGTTTGAGGGAAACATCTATATTGAAAGTTAATACACCAACCATGGTGCAAACATGAGAGAACTGATACTTTCCATATTGCTATTTAACAACAACCTGGTCTGTCACATCATATGGCTACAACTTAAAAGATACAATTTGTTCCCAGCATTAGCACAACACTTTGCGATGGTTAGCTTGTTACCTGTGACGATATATGCTAAATGTAACGTCTCTTTCACATTGGTGTGTGAGTGACTGACCTATCTGGGTGCGTTTTTAGATGCTTGATGAAGTCTGACGTTGTTGATCCGGCATCATTTATCTTGGTGCCAAACACCTTGCATTTAGCTGTTGGCTTACCGCCACTGTTTACCAAGTTATTGAAAGCAAAACTAATGACAAAAGGCACAACTCCTTGGTGTCGCCATCGTCAATGCATTTTTTATATGCGAGTGCGCACATGAGGCATAGCTCATGAGGCATAGCGCATGAGGCATAGCGCATGAGGCATAGCGCATGAGGCATAGCGCATGAGGCATAGCGCATGCGTTACGTTGCAAATTATGGCAAAGGGCAGGGGTCATACGTTTCCTCAGCGTATATGCGCCAATAAAAGAAAATAGAAATACATGAATAAATTTAGATTTAAAAAGCAATAATTGCATGACAACAGGTTGTTGACGAGTCTCGAAGCTCGAGTCCGAGTCCAGTCTGAAGTCAGCTGTTTGCGCGACTTAAGTGCGACTCGAGCCCGAGTCTCAGACTCGGGTCCCCATCTCTGTTCTTGATTATCAATTAATGAAATTAGACTTTATTTGTATAGCACTTTTCATACATATAAAATGTAACACAAAGTGCTCTACAGAATCCACACAAAGAGATAAATGACATAAAATGTCAAATTTGTTATCAGCCTGTACTGGCTCTAAATGAAACCATGTGTGTTGAGGTGAAACCACACAGAAGCAGCCCCGGAAGTTCCACAGGCGCCTGCCACTGCCTGGGAACCTGTCAGCAGTCGCTTTCTCTGGGTGTGGCTTCACATGCACAGACTGATGAGAAACTAAAAGGATAGATAAAACTGCCAACTGAAAAGGAAGTGTAGTATCTGATAGGGGAAGCGGTTGATTGCATTTTTTTTTTTCATCTCCAAACATTGCAGGATGCAAATAGAGACATGCAGTAAAGTAACAAAACATTGCAGGCAATTTTTTGTTACTTTACACTGTTTTGACCTGCCTTGGTTGCACCAGATTGTCATGGTCTGCAGAAGCGCAGAGAGCTCTCTTTATTTTTTTACCAGAGACATGAAGTACTCTGCAATACGGTAGTGTAGACACAAACTGCATGCCCTCAGATTCTGCTGTGTCCACTGCATAAGACATTTTCAGAGGTAAGAGAAAACCACACTCTCACACTCGGCTTGTGCCCTATACTGTATGCATTTTAAGTTATGGTAGGGGCTCAGTGACGTCACAGATGGTAGAAAAACACTTGCATGCGTGAGGGCAGAGCTTCCCCTTTCTCTGATCACACAGCTCACACCAGACGCCACCACCCCACGCAAACACATCCAAACAGAAACCACATATTTGGCGGGTTAATGTAGACTCGCTCACATGCACACCCTGACAGGTCTCTGCTGCTTACATGTGACAGGAAGGTTTCCTGTTGACCCCGTTTGCTACTGTACCGCTCGAGCAGGAGAGTGTGTCTTAGCGTCAGCCAGCTGTTATCAGACAAGTATGAAACTGCTGGAACATGTGGTCGCTGGTGATCACTCCTGGCTCTGAACGCTCCCCTCCGTCCATCCGGATCATTAAGGGAGACGACAGAGAAGCACAAGGTAATCGCACAGTTTGGGTTGAGGGAAATAATGTGTGAGGCGGTCACGCTGTTGTGCTTTGTCTGAACATTTTGTGGTCAAAGTCACGTTTTGCTGGCTTTGTTAGTAAATCCTCTTTCACTTAGCATTTGAAATTTATTACTGTATCATGCATGTCAAAATGTATCATTATGTATGTATTGCTAGATTTATTTTACAGGCATTATTCAAGGTAAATTAGGTGTTAAAGGTATTATTGTCAATTGTTTCTGTTGTCATCATGCATGCTAAATTATATCACTGCAGCACTGTTTGATGATTTTAAAATGTCATTAGGGATTTCATTTTGAGACTGAAACATGAGACAATTTGAGAAACTGTTCACATGAGTTTAAAAATGGACCCTTTCCCCTCAAACCTGCGTACTACTTCCTTAAATTCAAGTCTGCCGACGTGGTTGCTTAACTCTTAACTGTACAGGTGACGCGAGGGAATCCGTTGGCTGACTGTGTCAGACTGATAGCCCGCGGCCAATAGGAGTCCAAGAGTCAAAACAGGTGAAAATTACAGCCAAGCAGATGAAAAAAAAAAAAAAAGCAGTTTCTTTCTTCCCCTTCTGGGCCCGGCAGAGGAAGGGTGTGGTGTCATCTTGATGGCAGAAGGAAAGGCGATGCCTCAGTGATAAGCAGAACAAATGCTCCGTCTTGCTTCCACACATTTCCTGCTGCAGCGATATCTCTGATTTATTACACATTTTATCAGTATTTTTAACAACTCGGTTCAATTTGGCATCCAGCAAATACATTGCACAGACAAAAACAATCATTTGCATAGCTTAAGAAAGCCAAGTCATGATTTAACTAGCTGATTCATACAAGAAGGAGGTGAAATCCTTTTGTGGCAGGTCAACTTAGGGCACTGTTACATTTGTGAACTACAGGAACAACCCAGTCAACAACTTTTGGGTGGCCAGGTCTAGAAAAATCTTGTTGGCTGCTGTTTATAATCCACCAGCATGACTACTAATAGTACAGGCATTGTGCGACATGACCCCACACAAATTGCAACAGAAACTCTTTCAACTGATCTAGTCTCATAAAAGTCTCCTCTATAACATACAAAAAGTCCTAAGAGATCCAAGTGGTGGAAAGTTTTGAAAAATACTGCAATCGGTGATGCCACAATTATCTAACAACTAAATAACAGATATCACTCCCCAGTTGATTATTTACATTAAGACAATATTTGTAATACATGTTTTCTGGACTTTTATGGTTTCATTATACAAATCAGACATCATCTAATTAAATATGTACTAATTTGTACAAATAAAAGTATTTGGTATTTTTAAACTTGGACCCTATTTTCCAATGAATTGGTGTCTAAATAGTCTATATCCATGACGTTCAACTTGCGGGATTGCTCCGGTGCTGCGGGAAATTCAGCAGGATTTCTCTTTTCGGTCGGATGTCCGTTTCCTTCTGCTTTCTTTGTGTTGGCGTTCTAACCTCCGGTGGATTTGTGAGGACTATGGTCAACTGCTCCTCAGATCTCTGCAGGGTAAATCCAGACAGCTAGATAGACTATCTGTCCAATCTGAGTTTTCTGTTGCACGACTAAAACTACTTTTGAACGTACACGTGTTCCACCAAAACAAGTTCCTTCCTGAGACTATTTTGCAGAGGCACCGTGTCTCCGTCTGGTGCTTAGCACCGCCCAAGACGATTGTGATTGGTTTAAAGAAATGCCAATAAACCAGAGCACGTTTTTCTCCCATCCCGGAATGCTGTGTGGACTCGCCAGACCCTCCTCCGCAGTGCTGTAGAGGAGGGTCTGGCAATGCGAGACTAGTGTCTAAGTGACTAATGTGAATACAAATCTTTGAAATCTTTGAGTGGCCTGTTTAAGAAACACTTTATTCATGCACATTAGCACATATTTAGGAAGATAACGGGTCATTTGCATAAATAAACATAAAAGTTCAGAAAACTTGTAATACAAAAAATATTGTCTTAATGTAAATAATCAACTGGGGAGTGATATCTGTTAGTTAAAATATTTCCCCTAGTCACCTGTAGGATCTCCCATTAACATGGGCTGCAATGGGAAATTGTGGCATCAACGATTACAGTATTTTTCAAAACTTTCCACCACTTTTTATATATTATAGAGGAGACTTATGAATAATAAACATTTGTCAGATTTTTTGGGAGATTCACCCCTTTTCTTTCACAAAATGCATGTACTATACCTGCTTTTAGCTTTTAGCTAGCTCTTTAGCTCATCACGAGGACCATTCCAATGGGCTGCATGTGGGCCAAAAATTTATGAACTACTTATTCATATTTATAACTGATTGTTGGAAACTCTGTTTACTTAAGGCTAAGTAGTGCCGCTTTAATTACGTATGAAATTAATATGGTACATATACATTTTTTTTTTTACAGTTAATTGCAAGAGAGCACATTTATGATTGCTTACATTGCATAGTTTCTGCAATCTTACACTATTTCTATCAGTTTTCTATATGACTGTAACTGTATTCATAGCAGTAGACTTGATGGCTTATTAGAAAGTGAAACTCATGTCCACTTTATTAATGGCTTCCTGACATTTGAAACTGCTGAGATGATAGCTTTTTATAAAGACAGGAACCTACAAACATTCTGTCTGCACTTGTAATTGTTAATACCTTGTTAAAAAATGGATTGTGGTCCAGATGCACTGCAGCCTTTCTCCAGAAGGTAAGATGTCTGAAAGTCCTTTGGAGTCTTCCTGATGAACTAAAGATAAGGATGAAACTGAAAGAAATTGCAAACCGCAGTTGGCAAAACAATCTCAACAGCCAACTGTTGTTTCCAATGTCAAAAAAGGAACTGTCAAGTTCTACTTTCAGTCCTTATGGATGAGAAGTCTTCAAAAACTCAGAAAAAAATAAATAATAACAGGACAAACTTTCTCTACTGAGGAGGATCATGGCCCTTGTATTGTAGTGAGATGTGTTTTTTTCTTCACAACCTGGCAACCCAAGTGTTTTCCTTATTAATAACTTATTGTAACAGATCCATAAAGCATTAGTAAATTATGGTAAAAAGCAATTAGTTATACCCTATGAAATCTTTATAAAGGATGTCTTATTAAAAAATGTTAGTTAAAATTGGTATTTTTTAGAAATGATATGTTAGAAAATAATGCTTCTGTGTAGCTCACCTGGTAGAGCGTGCGCCCATATACAGAGGCTGGTCCTTACCACAGCGGCTGCAAGTTTGGTTCCAACCTGCTGCCCTTTTGCTGCATGTCATTCCCCCTCTCTCTCCCCTTTCATGTCTAAGCTGTCCTATCAAATAAAGGCCTAAAATGCCAAAAAGAAATCATCTTTAAAAAAAGAAAGAAAATACTATTTATAGTATCAATTCCATTAGCTGTCCCCTCTCATTTTTCTCTTTTAGGTGTTCAGTGATTGTGGGTTACAAGATGCAGGATTGATCAGGGGAAAGGGTTGTTGAGTTATGCCATCAGTATCTGTGTTAGAGAGGAAATGACTGAGAATACATCTGGAGTGTGGGATGGGTCCCAGCCCAACTCCTGTGGACACAACATGACCAGCTGGAATCAGCACATGGACACCATGTACACCTACTTCTACCTGCTGCTCTTCATCCCTGGGCTGCTGCTCAACACCACTGCTCTCTGGGTTCTCTGCAGACACATTAGGTACACACACACACGCATGCACATGCACGCACTCCCACATGCACACGCACACACACACACACACACGCACATAAAGCCTCATACACGTTCTGGACATGGCTAACTCCTCTGCATGTTGCTCCACAGTAAGAAGACCAAGGCGGTGATCTTCATGATAAACCTGGCGCTAGCAGACCTGGCCCACATCCTGTCTCTGCCCCTGAGGATTTATTATTACTTCACACACACCTGGCCCTTTGGAGAAGGTGTCTGCCTGTTCTGCTTCTACCTCAAATACCTCAACATGTACGCCGCCATAGTGTTCCTGGTAAGCAGGCAGTAAAGTGGAAATAATCCTGGAACACTGTGAGGATTCTAGAACATGACACCTTAGCCATTTCTAATTATTTACAAGGAGTTAAATGTTAATGCATAACAGTAGGTCATTCGACTCTAAGCCTCCCTTGTCCTTTTCGAAACAAATGGAGTTTGATTTGCTTTAAATCTTGTTTTTCTGAAAATTTTTCTTGTTTCCAGGTGTGTATCAGCATGCAGAGGTGCTTCTTCCTGCTCAAACCGTTCTCCGCCCGCGGCTGGAGGCGGCGCTATGACCTGTTGATCAGTGTCGTAGTGTGGGTGGTGGTCGGTCTGGCCTGCTCACCTTTCATCTTGATGCGGAGCAGCAGCAGCTCCACCAGCACCACCAGCACCACCAGCACCACCAGCGTCGGCACACAGACCATCTACAACATGTCCTATCCTCTGGAAGCCACTTCTACCCAGCATCCCTTAGGTTACACCACTTCACTCTCGGTTCTGAACTCCAGCAGCTCCGGTCCCAGCTCTTCCAAAGGCACCTGTTTCAAAGACTTGCCCATGCGTCGTCTGCCGCTCTCTGTGGCAGTCACCATGATGGCTTTCGGTGAGCTGTTTGGTTTCTTAATTCCTTTGGCCTGCATCAGTTTCAGCTCCATCCGCACCGCCCGCTCTCTCATCCAGGGACAGACCCAGGATCAGTCAAACACGGCCGACCTCAACTCGGCAGCACGCAGCCGACTCCAGTCCGTCACCTCCAACAATCAGACGGATAAATATCATGAAAAGCATACGCAAGCTGAGAAGAGGCGTGCTCTACGGATGGTGCTGAGCTGCTTTGCCCTCTTCCTGATCTGCTTTGCCCCCTACCACCTCAACTTCCTGCTCTACTTGATGGTGTCGCAGGACATAGTGTCCGACTGCGCGACCAGGCTGGCCGTGCGTCAGTTCCACCCGATGTCTCTGTGTCTGGCGAGCCTGAGCTCATGCCTCAACCCTCTGCTTTATTACTTTCTGACAGCAGAATTCAGACTGCACCTGAGCAGGCGCACCTCCTCCTTCACCGCCTCGCTGCTCTCCTCCCCGCCGAGCCAGCGGCCCGCGCCGGGCCGACTGACGAGCATGGAGAGTAGCTGCTCGGTAAGGGACTTCGACTATTCAGAGGCAAAATAGTTTCTTTCCTCAAGGAATGACACAGCTGAACATGACAGATAAAGCGCATCATGTTGAACTTGTAAACAACGAGATGATTTCACATGTCCCAGCTGTACAAACTGACCAGAAAAGCTTTGACTTTAAATATGAACAAGCTCCCAGAGGACATTGCTTTAGAACAAACAAATCTTCAATCAGCAACTGAATGATGTCTGCGCTTCGAAATGAGTGTGCGCACAATATCTATGTTACTACTGATATCTATGTTACTATCAACACAGTCGCCTCGTGTACATAAGCTACAGCTAGTTGTGCAACAACTTTAAATAAGCTATGTCATTAATGTCAAAAGCTGTATGTAAATGTCCTGTTAATAAAAGCGCTGTCTGCCTCTATCCGGTGCTGTGATGTTTGTGTTGCTATAACGTGGTTTCCTCTAAGTGACAGCAAGTGAATACAGGTGCCAGCTCATTTTGGCAATACTTCCTCTCACAATGCAAAGTGGTAAAGACAGTTGGCAGCAGTTGCAGCAGCTTTGAAAACCAGTAACTGCCAGGCTCTGATGTTGGCTTTTAAACTGAAAAGTCAGCCCCCCCACCCACCCACCCACCTCCTCTTGCATCTGCTAAACCCAAGTCTGTGCCAACACTGAGGCTACCCTCGCCCCCAGGCAGATGTCTGCAGCCCACCTTAGGAAGAACCAGTCGTCTGATTCACCCACCGAACTGTACACACTTCTGATCTTTTCCACTTCCATATTCCAGCATTGCATACAATTTCATCTGCTATTCAGTTACTGAAAATATTGTGTTGAGAAATATGTGAGAGAAAGAGACCAACAGCAGCTTAAAAAAGGCCAAAATAAAAAAAAAGAATTCTACTTTTAGTATTGATTCTCAGTCCTGATATATTACAATGATTTATTCTGCCATTAGAAGCACACACATGGCGAATTAATGACGCTTATAAGGGAAAAAGCAGACATAATAGCAGAAGTTATGGTGTCAAAAATTCTTTGTAAACCACACCCCCACAGGAAGCCCTGTGTGTGCTGAAATCCCCAGTACAGCAGAGACACTGAGAGAAAGACAGACATAGAGTGAGAACAAGGTGAAAAAATTAAACAGGAAATAACTTTAGATTATAGAAAAAACAGACAGTAGAAACTGGATGGTAGAGTGAGAAAAAAGAGTGAGGAAGGGAGAGGGCGGGACAGAGAAGAGAGTAAATAGTGTTATAGGGGGAGAAGGGGGGGGGGGGTGGTAGTACGTGTGTCGGCTGATGCTTCACCCTCCTGCTTTTTGATGCGACACAGCCTCCAGCTTGAAGACAGAGGTGAGATATTAACTGTTGATTCCTTTAAAAGAAGTTGTGTCTTTTGTGTGAGAGGCTGTATCAGCTGGATGCCTTCAGCGTGGAGTCATGCCTCATGGGGGATCTCGCATGTTTCTCCAACCTGAGGAATGTCTGTTATGTTGAGGGTGTGAATGTGTGTCTGCAGGCCAGTGTCAGGGTGTTCCTTGTCTCTGTGTGTGTATCTGGGGATGGGGATCATGACATGTTTTGTGTGTTGGAACAGCACATGTGGAGGGAGCTGAGTGCTGGCCCCTAACATTTTGGGGTGCTGATACACGAGGCAAGATGTCGTGTCTGAGCGGAAAAGCTAATAGGCGCCAAAAACCCACAGAGGGATGAATCACAGTGGATTAAATAAGGTGTTTCCATTGGCGAGATCTGATAACTACAAGTGCTCAATCCTAAGGTAGGGGTGCAGCTCTTTTTTGAAACACAGACATTTCATATAACTTTAATATCAACAAGACCTATTGACCCAAGTCTTGATAAGATGTCGTGTTGTTACCGGCCATTTCATACTGTCAAGTTTGGCTTTTGATAGGTTATCATTGTGCACATAACACTGCTGCCATAAGCCGCAAGGAGAAAACGAAAGAACAGCAATTGGTCATCACTAAAAAGTCCTTTCAGATCATGTAAGACAGCCTCTGAGAGAAGCATACCGTACGTGCCTCAGTGAGAGCAATGAGAGAAGAATCACACTGAAACAGTCGCACATAGGTCAAAGGTCAGTGAGGCTAAAAGGAAGACTGGGGACTGAGGGTCCCCTGGGAGATCTTTCTCAGTGCTGTAAAGTAGGATAAAAGGCAGTCGGAGAGCAGAGGCCAGAACGCTGTGGATATTTCTATAAAATCCCCTCTTTACTTAGATAAAGTCCCTCTGTTCATTAACCTCCCCCTGGGAAGTACTGTAATCCTTAAAGTGCTCATATTATGATCATTTTCAGGTTCATAATTGTATTTAGAGGTTATATCAGAATAGGTTTACATGGTTTAATTTTCAAACAACACCATATTTTTGTTGTACTGTTGTACTCTTTTGTGTGTTGAGCTCTCTGTTTTAGCTACAGAGTGAGACATCTCACTTCTGTTCCATCTTTGTTGGGAGTTGCACATGCTCAGTAGCTAGGGAAGGACTACTAGCCAGTCAGAAGCAGAGTATGAGGGTGTGTCCTGACAGTACCTAGGTAAGGACTACTAGCCAGTCAGAAGCAGAGTATGAGGGCGTGTCCTGACAGTACCTAGGTAAGGACTACTAGCCAGTCAGAAGCAGAGTATGAGGGCGTGTCCTGACAGTACCTAGGTAAGGACTACTAGCAAGTCAGAAGCAGAGTATGAGGGCGTGCCCTGACAGTACCTAGGTAAGGACTACTAGCCAGTCAGAAGCAGAGTATGAGGGCGTGTCCTGACAGTACCTAGGTAAGGACTACTAGCCAGTCAGAAGCAGAGAATGAGGGCGTGCCCTGACAGTACCTAGGTAAGGACTACTAGCCAGTCAGAAGCAGAGTATGAGGGTGTACCATGCTAGCAGCTAGGCGAGCATTATAACATGTGTGCCAAAGTGACCACGTTTGTCTCTGAAGTAAAGGCTGGACTACAATAGAGCTGTTTGGAGCAGTTTGTGAACAGTGTTTTCTGTTGGAGATGGTAAGTCCCTTTGGGGCGGGGGGGGACTTTGGGCTTTTTCACTTTGTAAACCTATAACGTGCACAAAAAAAGATATATAACACAATAAAGGAAAGGGAAAAAGCCAAAAAGCATAATATGAGCACTTTAAGTACAATTATGAGGTAAATGTACTTTACTTGAGTATTCAGGCTGTTCTCATTGACTGTTTGTAGTTATACCTACGATAAGTAATGCACTATTTAATTTGTACATAACCCACATAATCATGAGCCAGGATGTGCCACAAAGTCTGCGTAGAGACGAGGTTGGGCTGGATGGGTCAAACTAACACAGGTTGTTGTTTTTTTTACCCAGGAGACTGCTGTTCGTGTCCAGTGTGAAAGCAAAAGTCACCTTGATCAAACTTACTTTTGTTACGTAACTTACATTACTTAACCAACACCCCTTTAGTCAGGAACAATCTCGTCACAGATTTAACCATATATTGCAAGTTACAGTTATGCTTGTTGCCGATCATAAAGGCCTGGGCCTGGCTATCAATGTTACATGAAGATACAGTAGCACACAAGTCCACACAGTAAAAACAGGCAATAGACCACCTAGGCCCACTAAGCTACCAAATGTTGAATTCGATTTGTTGACTCGCCATTGCGGTTAATTGTTCAGGAGGAGCGTGTCTCTCCGCTGTGATTGGATGATAGGATATGGAGCAGGGGACTGACAGCAATATAACCAATCACAGTATGACAGACGCTCCACTAAGCACCAACTGCAATGTTTAATTTTAAGTGAATGTAGCCTACTGGCAGTCTGGGTGCTCAGTATTTTCCGTGGGGCACCCACGGTAGGACTGTGCACTAGGAAAGTGGAAGCAAGGCTTAGCAAGCAGCAGCGGTGAGAGAGGCAACATTGGTGTAGCAGGGATCACTGTGGAGGGAGTCATATTTAAATGAACCGCCTTGATGTGAAAATGGCTGTGATTGGTGTGTGACTGATAGAAATGATAAATTCAATCAGTGGGCGTATGACTTCTGTGTCAGGAATTAACTAACACAATGCTTAATGTACATACGTTACATACATCTTTTTTTATTTCAACCCAAACCAGGATCTTTTCCTGAACCTAACCAGGTAGTTTTGCCTAAGCTGGTTCTGCACTGCAGGGCCTTTCACATGCTGGAAATTTGTAGAATAACTGTGCGGAAAATTGTGCATGACTTTTTGCAAGATATCAATATGAACTGTTGTAGGAGGATACGTCGGAGTATTCCATTTTATGCTACTTTATACTTCTATTCCACTCCAGAAGTTACTTTTTATGCGACTACATTTATGTTAGCCCCTAGACACAGACAGTAACATAAAGAACTTGACTAGGCCTACACAATGGAGAACAGTGATGGAGCAAGTCACTGGAGGGAGAGGGAGAGGGAGGTGTTAGACCTCATTAGTGTTATGCTCATTAATGTTACGGCTGCCATTACACAAACATTTTGAAATAAAAGCCAAAATGCTGACTTCCTCCATAACTTCCCTAACTTCAATGCAACAGCGTGCTGCGTCTGATGTCACTGTTATTGTTCTTTTGCGCATGCGGGTCAGTTGGAAACAGTTCACACTGGAATCTGATATAGTCCACGTTTGAAAAGGTAACGTGAACAGCCAAACAAAAAATCGGATCTGAGCAAAAAATCTGAATTAAGCATTAAGACTTGCAGTGTGAACGTAGCTTATGTTTCTTTCCTATCTTGTGATCCTTCAGAGGGGCCCGACCCGCAGGTTGGGGTCCACCGGACTCAACTCCCTAACAGTATATAAGGCAGTTAGATCACCAGCTACAATAGTTAAATGCTACTTACATATTAATGCATACAGAACACTACATCACTCTGCAGAACGACTACTTTTACTTTGACATTCTAAGTACATTGTGCTGATAACAGTTCTGTAACTTTACTTCGGAAGATTTTTAATGCAGGACTTTTATTTGTACTTTTACATTGTTGTACTGGTACTTTTACTTTGAAAGATCTGTGTACTAGGCTTGCGAAGAGGACGGAGCGTGTCTGACAAAGTACGTGATAAATAATAATCAGTGTTATTTAGAAAACACATATGTGTAGTTAATGTTATTTCCCATACACTACTAAAACAGTAACATACTGACTGACTGTTTAGAATACGTCCTAAAAATGTTAATTGATGATGTGGATCATCAGTACTACTTATTTATGCCACATTATTCCCTTTCTACTCATCAAACATAATCATGTTCTAAATAGTTAACATGTTAAAGTAACATATAAAGTTTAAACATATGATGAAAGAAATCATCAAAACAAAAGTCTCATCTGTAAAAATACTGAAAGACCAGAACAATGAAAATCCAAACAATTTCTCTTTTTCCTGTTCCATACTGAGCTGGGATCAGTTTAGTCCGAGTCAAATCAGATAACAAAAAGAGACAAAACTATATAAAACAAGGAGGACTCTTCACTGCTCACATTGTGTGTTCATAAACGGTTTATGTGGGTTGAAGCAAAAAGGAAAACCCATGTCTAACCAGAGTACACTGACTGATGTTACGGGGGGGGGGGAACTGAGCTTGCGATCATGACACCTATGAGCCGCAAGCTCAGTTCCAGACATTACTGTGTGTTTCCATTTGAAGTTAAAATCATTATGTGAAGTTTATCAGTGCATATATATCATATTGTTCTCGGGTCAAATTTGACCAATTTTAAAAAGGTTTCTATATCAGAAGTTTGGGTTTCTTTCAACCAAATTGTCAAAAAAATAATAATAACATGGATGGCTCTTCACAAGTAAAATAAATGATTAGTTCACTACTTTCATTGAATTTGGGTGTTTTATTTAATTTTATAGCATTTGAAAAAAAAAAATGATAAAAGAAAATTGAAAAAAAGTAATGGAAAATGTCAGGGGAAAAATAACAAAAACGTCAACAAAAAAAAAAGCACAAAAAAAAATGGCAAAAACATCTGAAAAACTGACAAAAACTGTCAGGAAAAAGCTTCCAAAACATCGGGAAAAGTGACAATAACGTTTACAGAAAAGGTTTGACTCAGAAAAACTAAAAGTTACGTGGTCAACACAAGGTTACAGTACATGGCTTTCATTTTGTGCTGTTGGGAATGTCATAAAGCATATATGTATCACCTATTTTGAAACTGTGAATTCACCGCAAACGTCGTTCTTTAGATCTATGCGTGAGAGACACACACACACACTTATTATTGGCTGCCCTACAGGTAGAGACGCTAAACAGTGAACACTATGTGGGAGATTGCTTCATCAACTTCTGTGTGGGTTTGCATATTTACTGTAAATGCCGCTGCAAAGCTGCACTCACACACTAACGACCTTTTATGTTATGCACAGTTGAAACAGATGGTATAACAAGCTGAAGCCCTGGTTGACACGTGAGTGTGTTTGCATGTGTGTGTGTGTGTGTGTGGGGGACTGAATACTGTACAATGTGATGTGTGTCTGATGGAGAAGGGTTCTTTCAGAAAACGTGATCCAGTAGCTATCTGTATCTGTGCATGCAAACATGCAAATCACACTGCCATAAATGTTGGTTTACAGTGGCACTAATATCATCCTGCTGACCCTTTCTCTTCTCCTGTACCAGGATGCCATGTACCTGGGGTTGAACACGCTCTGAAACATCAACAGTTTATTCGGCTGGACAAACACTTCAACTTCCCTCAAAGAAGCCTGAACTCCTCCTCGCCATAATGGACAGCACGGACGCTCAAACACACCCGTCACCAGACTACGAGCAGCTTTCCTGATTCAAGCTTCCTGTTGGCAGCTCGTCTTGACAGTTAACAGTAAACGGCCACTGGCTTAAGATGAACTTTTCCAACAACAGCTGTACAAGCAGTGAAGATCTCAAGACGTACCAACACTATGTGTATGCGGTAGTGTACAGTGTGATCCTAGCACCGGGCCTGCTGGGTAATGTGCTGGCGATCTGGGTGTTCAAGGTTTATATCAGAGAAACCAAGAAGGCCGTGGTGTTCATGATGAACCTGGCTGTGGCCGACTTGCTGCAGGTAAACTTCCGTGTTTGTTTCTGTTTGTGTCATCTCATCTAATTAGACTAAAATAACTTTTTATCATTGGTATTTGCTGTTCACATAAATTCTCTTTTGTGGGTGATGGTAGGGCTGCTATTAAAGGGCAGCTATTATATAGCATTTTCAGGATAATGCTAGTATTTCGTGTTTGTACTTCCTCACACGGCCCATGGCTGCTGCACCTGTATTCACCATCTGTATGAGACGCTCTGTAGGAGCGCCTGTCTCTTATAGCCCCCCTCCCGAAAAAAAAGCCCAGTCTGCTCTGATTGACCTGACTATTTCCTGGAATCTGAGCTCAACCGCTCGTTATTATGCAATATACTGCTGCGTAGCTTAATCTGTAAAAACACATTTTGTTGTTGATTATATTTATCTTTTTTTAAATCTAAATGGGCAAAGTCAAATAAATGGAGTAAAAAAATACATTTGCCTCTGAGATGAAGAGGAGTAGAAGTATGAAGTTGCAAACAGAAATACTCAAGTAAAGTACAAGTATCTCCAAATGGATACTTTAGTACAGTACTTGAGTAAATGTATGTAGTTACATTCCACCTTTGCTGCAGGGGTTATTTAACATCTAGTCAGGCATAGCCAGACCCTCCTCCACAGCGCTGCGGAGGAGGGTCTGGCTAGTCCACACAGCATTCTGGGATGGGAGGAAAACGTGCTCTGGTTTATCTGGTTTTAGTCTGGACAGAGCCACGGTGACTCTGCTAAATAGCCTCGGAGAGGAACTTGTTTTGGTGGAACATGTGTATGTTCAAAAGTAGTTTTAGTCGTGCAACAAAAAACTCAGATTGGACAGATAGTCTAGCTAGCTGTCTGGATTTACCCTGCAGAGATCTGAGGAGCAGTTAACCATAGTCCTCACTAATCCACTGGTGTTAAAATTCCAACACAAAGAAAGCCCAAGGTAACGGACATCCGGCCTAAATGAGTGAAATCCGGCTGATTTACCATCTGCAACGGAACAATCCTGGAAGTGGAACGTTGTGAATATATTTAAAGGAACACGCTGACTTATTGGGAATTTAGCTTATTCACCGTAACCCCCAGAGTTAGACAAGTCCATACATACCCTTCTCATCTCCGTGCGTACTGTAATGCTGTCTGACGGCTCCAGCGGCATCAGGCCAGCACAGAACATGCAGGTGAATGGTTCCAGTAATCCTACTGCTCCCAATAAGTGACAAAATAACACCAACATGTTCCTATTTACATGTTGTGATTTGTAGAGTCACAGCGTGTACAAAAAACAACGTAACATGAGACACAGCCGTCTTCTAACTGTAAACAAAACGGGAACTATATTCTCCAGCGAAAGAATATAGTACTTGGGCGGAGTGATATGCTCGCAGCAAGCCTGTCTGAGAATATAGTTCCCGGTTTGTTTACTGTTAGAAGACGGCTGTGTCTCATGTTACGTTGTTTTTTTGTACACGCTGTGACTCTACATATCACAACATGTAAATAGGAACATGTTGGCGTTATTTTGTCACTTTTGTCACAATTTGGAGCAGTAGGCTAGTTGGAACCCAATAAAGCTAAATTCCCAATAAGTCGGCGTGTTCCTTTAACATCAAACAATGCAAAATAAAGAAAGGCAGCAATTCCTCATGTGCAAAGCTGAAATGGGGCTTAAAGGAATACGACAGTTTGTTGAAATAGGGTTATTCACCGTCTCCTCTATATTTATATAGGTGGGCAAACGCATTTTTGTCTGAGTGCATGCATTGTCTTAGTCCGGTGCCGCTAGCTTAGCTTAGCGTAATGAATGGAATCCTTTGTTGCCGTTAGCATGTCGTGAGTAAATGCCGCTGCCCTGTCTGAGATTGGTTGTCCACTAACCCAGAAACAGTGACTTTGTGCTGGCCGCAGAGCCCCGCGGGCTGTCGATATTTCTGTGCCCGAGTAGCAGTGCTTCGGCTGTAGCCTACTTCCACCCAATATAGTCCCAAGTCAATATCTACCTAGGAAATCATCTAGTCTTAATCAGCATTGCTATTTTTACTTGTTGTGAATACGCAGGCCACAATAAGTAATTAGGTTTTGTTTTTGTTGGGTCACTTTTACTCATGACATGCTAATGGCAACAAAGGATTCCATTCATTATGCTAAGCTAAGCTAGCAGCAGCTCTGCCGGACTAAGACAATGCATGCACAAAAACGCGTTTGCCCACCTATGTAAATATAGAGGAGGCGGTGAATAACCCTACTTCAACAAACGGTGGCGTATTCCTTTAAGCAGTCTAGTTACTCAAATCAAGCGGGCATCTACCCCATTATTTGTTTCTAGCTCTTCTTCTAGAAACCATCCTGACACTCTCTGCTCTCCTCAGGTGCTCTCTCTGCCTCTGCGGATCTACTATTACCTGAACAACGTCTGGCCCTTCGGTCATGCTCTCTGCATGTTCTGCTTCTACCTGAAGTACGTCAACATGTACGCTTCCATTTACTTCCTGGTATGTGTCAGCGTGCGTCGCTGTGAGCTCATCATGCGCCCGCTGACGTACAACTCGTCCCGGCGTAAAGGGGACATGCTTGTGTGTGCCCTCGGCTGGCTGTTTGTCTGCCTGTGCTGCCTGCCCTTCCCTCTGCTGAGGAACGACACCTCAGAGGCCAGCGGACCGGCCTCGGTGTGTTTCTCAGAGCTGCCCATGAGGACCGTCAGTATCCCAGCAGCCTGGGCTCTCCTGATCCTAGCCGAGCTGATTGGCTTCATCATCCCCCTTATCCTGGTGTTAGCCTGCACCTGTCTGACTGCCGGGAGCCTTCGGGAGCCCACAGCGGGGGCAATTCCTGACCGAGGGGAGAAGCGGCGGGCGTTAAGGATGGTGCTAAGCTGCGCTGTGGTCTTCCTAGTGTGCTTTGCTCCTTACCATGTCACCATGCCCCTGGACTTCCTGGTTAAATCCAAAGCCTTGAGCTGCACCCTCAGTAACCTGATTCTGCGATTTCACCCTGTTACACTCTGCCTGGCCAGCCTGAACTGCAGCCTGGACCCCCTCATGTACTATTTCACCACTGATGAATTCAGGAGGCGCCTGAGCAAGCCAGAGATACCGGAGAGCATGACTTTCAGCAGGCGCCTGTCCTGTATAACGGGAGGAGAGGACACAGAGAAGGACTAGACTACCCTCAGGCTCTCGGAACAGTTTGATCTCATCCACTAAACCCTGAAATATACTATGCACGCCTTAAAACTAGAATATAATTTACATCCTGACTAGTATGTGGAAAAATAAAAAAAAGGTTTCAAAATGTGACTTTTTTTTATATTTATATTTCAATAAAAGCTGCGTTGTTTCATTCTAAATGTGTCTGAGCCTGGTGAAGAGAGAGCTGTTCCTGTTATGAAGGATGAACATGTCATCATCTTTAATAAGAATCAGGAAATACAGAATACAGGAAAATCCTGAAACCAGCTAAACTTTCCCTATAGATTTATTTTGATGATTCAGGATGTGTTGGTGCTGCTTTAATTGTCATAGTTATAATAAGCAAACAAGTCAAAATATTCAGTAGGTAAAGAAATGCAACTTTATTCAGCAACAAAGTGAATTCATTTCAGTAGCTGCACACAACATTGGCTTTTATCTAATCTAGTAGTGTTAAAAAGCCGAGACAGAAACACATTTTGACTCGCACACTTCTGTCTGATTGTCTTTCTGTGAAGGAAATCACTGAAAAATGACTTGAAGTTATTTGGCAAAAGGCCTTTTTCCCCCCTCATTCTTTAAAGTTTTTCCTTTAGGGTTTTTCAAAATAAGGACAATTGCTTAATGCAGATTTATTGAAGGATTTTTACAAACATATTGTGTCTGTGACAATTTTTAAATAGGTCGAGTTCTGCAAAACTTTGAGCCCCCTAGCTGCTTATTAAAGCTACCTCAGTAAAGGTAATCTCACATTATGGGACTACAAATTCATAAATAAGAATTTAAAATCTGACAGAAAGAATAGGTTTTCAAATTTGGTGAAATTTCCTTTTAGCTCATCAACCATCCTTCCAAGTTTATTGTCACAAATGATATTTCTACACAAACACAAGTCATATAGGGTGTTGGACTGCTCACCTTAATGAATAACATAAAGTCATAACACAGCAGGATGGCAGAGGCCTCTGGGAAATATCTACAACAAGGGGTGACAGAGAGATCTCTGGCACCATCCATAACAGACACTGACAACCATGTTACATGCGTACTGTAACTGTAACTGTACAATACATTTCCTGGGTGACTTGTGCTATATCACACTAGAACATATAGTAGATCTTATCAAGGCTGCTCTATAAACCCCGTTAAGAAAGGGAACTGTAGGCGGACACACAAGACAGGTCTGATATGAAGGACTTCTCAGTATCACTAGGATATTCAGTAGAATGACAACTCTAGACGGGAGTGGATGTTGTAATACAGTAACAACGATAAGATAATAATTCAGCAGGAAGCTACGGCAACAGAACAGAAACCAACAGAACAAATGAAACTTAGTGTATTGTTAGTAAGAAAGCTGATTACTAGTACAAGACTAACTAGCGAATACTTGAGCAAGAGTGCTATGACTTATACAGGTTGGGGGGCGGGGGGTTAGACTATACAACGCTGTAACTTAAATTCACTTTTCACTGGGGTTAAAGCAGGGGAGGCAAAAACTGGAGTTAAGAGTTTAACATAAAAGTAACTTTCTGCTGAAAGCTGTTCCCTCCTTCGCCTACTCCCTCCTTCTCTACCTCTGCCACTCTGGCTATCCCTATCACTCACTCTCTTTCTCCCCGACATATGGCGCTCACGATCACTCTCTCTCTCTCTCTCTCTCTCTCTCTCTCTCTCTTCCTGACCTATGCACGTGCTTTCCCATCAAGCCTTGCAGATCCTGGTCTCCGTCACAAACTTGTTCTCAAAGTGGCGGACGGTGAAACATTCGTCCGCAGAGCGCTTCTGGATGCCCCCACCTGACAGACACAAAGACAACACAAGCAAACTAATTAGTCCTGAATATTAAAGTGACTGCATGTTCGATACATTAACTTTTTCCAAGTCCAATTGATCATACAATCGTCTTATAAATTCAAAATCTAAATTAGCTACTTCTGTGGTGTTACATAGAGGAAGTGGTACCTGAACAAATGAAACCAGTTGTTAAAGTCACAAGTGTGTTAATGGGTTTTATTTAGATGTGACCGTTGATCGTTGTCATGGGAAAATGGTTTCATCCTCATTTCTAACACAAAAAAAAACAAAACATATGAAGCGTAAATTAATTTGAAACTGTGAATTCACCACAAACCTTGTTCTTTATATCTATGTGCACTGACACACACACACACACACACACACACACACACACACACACACACACACACACACACACACACACACACACACACACACACACACACACACACACACACACACACACACACACACACACACACACACACACACACACACACACACACACACACACACACACACACACACACACACACACACACACACACACACACACACACACACACACACACACACACACACACACTTCGGGCTTGGTCACATCAGCGCGATGAGGCATTGAACATTTGAAATTTAAGAAAAGCTTATTATGTAGGTGCGTGCCTGTGTTAACGTGCGCTTGTTGCTCTGTGTGCGCTGATGTGCTCATCTGTTGACATTTACGAATGCCTTCCTACAGTTGCTTAATAAAAGCTTTCCACACAAACAACAATATCTTAATGCCTGTTCAGATACTGCGCTGTCGGGACGCGGGCCGGGCAGAAAAATACAGACACACACGGACACACACACACACACACACCTGGCAGGCTGGAGCGGCGTTGCATTCTGTAAGTTTCCTTTCCGTCACACAGCCGGCGGATGTAGAAGCCCAGAGGCTTGACGTCATCGATACGCTCCGTCACCACCAGGTCCTCGTGCACCAAGTAGCTGCGGTAAGAGCCGGACTGGGACAAGAATTAGAGATTGTGAACAAAATGATTTGAAAAGAAAAGCAGCTCAGCAAACGGCAACCACGCGAGAAACTGAGTGACCAATCTAATGTGTCGTCACCTAAGGTCTGCATTTTATTCACGACTTCCACATTCCATAATGAAATTCACTGATTGCACCACGAAACAACGTGGTGTACAACATGTCATGGTGGAGAACTCCGTGGGAACTAAGTGCTCCGTACCTACATACGGTCTGACTCAAACTTGGTCGTGCTGACAATATTCAACTCTCGCTAATCTGAACCAGCACAATATTTTCAACATATCATTTGGACTGGTAAATTAACAACATCAGTAGTAGTTGTAAGTAAGTACTTTTTCTGATACCAAGAAATAACTGTCTATGATGAAATGGGATCATGCCAGCCACGCTAGCATCACCATGTTCATCTAGAGCCATCATAAGGTCATATTGACTTAATAAAATTCTTTTACAGTTCATGACTAACAACTTGCAAAACTAATGACATTCCTGCTAACATGCTAAACGTGAGGTGGTGAACACGGTAAATATTATACCTGCTAAACATCAGCATGTTAGCATTGTCATTGGGAGCGTGACAGATTTGCCAGGATTAAAAGCACATACAATACAATTGCTGGAATTATTATAAACCCCTTTGATTTCCCCAGGTAATATTTAGCCCATAATATTAAGGCTTATGCGTGAGCTTGAATGAGAGTGCTGTGCCAGTATAGTTTTTTTTTTCTCTATCATCCCAGCTAGGTTTTCTTCTACTGGCAGCTGCGTGCAGAGATCCGGCAGACACAGGCTGATCCTGACTCACCATCAGCTGGGAGAAGAGGTCGATGAGGTCCTGAGGGGGGAGCACCACAGAGGTGTTCAGAGGAATCACAAAGCAGGTCCTCAGAGTCAGGTCCAGATACGCCGTCAGCTTCTACACACAGAGACAGACACACAGAGAGACAGACACACACAGAGACAGAGAGAGATTTAGTCATTCAAATATTTTTTTTGTTAGTCAAGTTTTAGTCGACTCGTCATTTTAGTCTAGTTTTAGTCAAAAGAGAACTCAATATATCGTTTTAGTCAAAACATTCGTCTTTTTTTTAAATAAATTATTTCTGAGATTATTTCTGATAACTATTTCAGTCAAAGTGTTTCACCAATCTCAAATATTGGTTAAATGTCAATCACCTGACAAAATACACTTTTTTTTTTTTTTTCCCCATTCAAAATTTTTGTTGAATTCTTTTGTCTGCAGTGCTTCCTGTCAGTTATAATGACACATTCTGACTTTTTGTCAATATCATTGTACGTAAACTGCGACCAAATATCGAGCCTCTTCCTTCTACCTAGCATGTCGTCGGTGCTCATCGCTCTGGCAGAAATCTCTGGTGTTTGCTACCGTCTATGGGTGTTGTGTTCTTGCTCCATGTAGTTTTGTGTTGCAGCCACCGGCCGGCAGCTACAGCCACCGGCCGGCAGCTACAGCCACCGGCCGGCAGCTACAGCCACCGGCCGGCAGCTACAGCCACCGGCCGGCAGCTACAGCCACCGGCCGGCAGCTACAGCCACCGGCCGGCAGCTACAGCCACCGGCCGGCAGCTACATAACAAACTCATTCGGAATATTTTGAAGGCGTAACAGCTGAATATTCTATCTCATATGATTGTAGACGAAAATAAAGAGAGATTAGTTAGACTTAGTTTTTATTTTATGCAAACATTTTAGTCTCGTCTTTTTTCGTCAACAATAATGCATGCTAATTTAGTCTAGGGTCAGCATTTTTGGACATTGGTGCAGTCTCGTCATTGTTTCAGTCATGGAAAAAAAAGGTTGGTGACGAACATATTTAGTCTTGTCTCGTCTGACGAAATTAACACTAAATAGCAGCCTCCACGATTAGCAAATCACATTCTTTCAAATCTCGTTTTGAGAAGGCCCTAATTCAGAGTGTGAGTGTTACCTTGTTGAAGTCATGGAGGATGTAGGCAGGGTCCCCGGGTCTGAAGCGGGGAGGTGGGATGCTGATGACGGCCATGCTGTCAGAGATCTCCACCTCCTCCTCCACCCGTGGCAGGTAGTACGGCTGGCTCTCTCCACCAGCTCCGGTCGACACGTCACTGAACTGCATCGCACCGTGATACAGCCTCTGGAGGACACATGCAACAAGCTCAATTATTTTGTGATGAAATGCTTTAATTTTCCTTTTTTTAAAGCTATAATGCTTGCATGTCATCGCCCCCATGAGGAATTCGGCGCGTCCACATGATAGGGCTGGGCGATATGGAGAAAATCAAATATCACAATATTTTTGACCAAATACCTCGATATCGATATCACGATATAATATTGATACATTGCCCAGCTCTACCACATGATACAAGCCTTTGGTGATCATGCACCAATTAGCTTTATACCAACTAATTTGGCAATGACTTGAATGTAACGGACGTTCATTAATATAAAATAGTTGCACACTACAGCTTTAATGTTCCCACTTTCTTCACTTAACTTGTATTTCAAACTTGGGGAAAAAAACCTGACGAACCAAAACAACGCATGCCAGCATGGGACGCCGTTGTCGTTGACTCGTGGTGGGGTGGGTCTTTGCCTCACGCTATGGCTCTACTGTACACACCCAGTGGTTTCTCTGCAGGGTGTGCTCTGCAGACACACTGTGCCAGTCTTCTTACCGCAGGAATCCCATACTGCAGCAGTAAAGTTTCTCATCAGGGGCAACAGTTCAGTGTATCTACATCAAAGAGGCAGGATTTGGTCTGAAAAAAAGCGCTGACAAAGGCTTTAAAGTTCCTTTAAAGGATTTTTCGATCACTAGGGGGCAGAAAATACCCTCAATATTCCATTGAATTTTGTAGATATCTGTAGTTTTTATTTGGTTACTGTGTATCCTTTTGCAGGTATGTTATGCATATATTACTTCATGACAGAAATAAACTAGCTTTCTATGGTGTTCAAGTAAACCAACCCAATCTACCACTTGTTTGTTTTTTTAAATATGATTGTGGAATTTTATGTTCTATTTGCTTTGTATGTATATGCTTATGTGAAGCACTTTTATTTTTTTTCTATGTCTTTGAGTATGAATCGTGCTCTATAAATAAAATGCCTTGCCTTATCTGGAGACCAAACCATAATAATGAGCTGAGAGTGAGTAGAAGTGGCATGATGTAACATTGTGAACTGTTGAGGGTGTTTATTCTCAGTTCAATCTGTAGAATCTGTATCGCACTCATGGGACTAATGTGATAGGTTTAAGAAAAATATCAAACTTATGGGGGAAAGGAAAGGAAACTTGAACAAGATAGGATTATTTAATAAACCAGAATACAAGAAGAAGGTTAAGTAAATGTCAAATAAAAAGACAACATTTCAAATGGTACAGTTACAGTATATCCGACAGCGTGGCACAGCAGCGACCTGGACTCGTGCTGCAGTCTTATGTGGTTTTATTTTTTGTTATGCTAACAGGTAATCTAGGATGTTGGCCAGGGGAGTTGTGCAATAGGTCGCCATTGTCAGGAGGTGTGTATGTGTAATGTCACAATTTGTAAGTGGGATGAATCTCCTAATCAAAGTTGAATATAAAATTTGAACTTAGAAGTGTTTCTGCATTGTATTAATAGTTAAATAAGCTATTTTAGGCAATGCTTCATTTGCATAACCCCTGGGGGCACAGAGATAATACAGTATATAGCGAGAGCATCCCTGACAACACAGCAATATTTTAAAAGGATGGGTCTGCATTTTCTCTGAAGACAGAAGTGGGCGAGAGTCGGCATTCTAGTTTCCCACCAAGGGAAGAGTGCAAACAGCTTTGATTACTCTTCCCAATCTCAAATAACACTCCCCCACAGTACAGTAAGAGATAGTTTCACTCGTACTATAAAAAAAGAAAAGAAAATTGGGATCATTACTCGTGAAAGACTTGCTTCCATGCTTTGCTCTTCTATCTTAATAGTAATAAAAATTATGATAAAAGGCAGCTTATCAAATACTCTCAATGGAACTGAATACTTTGAATTGTGCCATGTTTAGATATACCCAGCCAGAAGAAGAAGAAGAAGAAGAAGAAGAAGAAGAAGAAGAAGTGCAGGTAGACTAACTGCTAACATCAGTTTTAAAGTATTTCTTTACATTGACATGGCTCTTTTTTTTTTAAAGATTATGCTTTAGCATTTTGCCTTTACTAGGCAAAGACTGACGAGTGTACATTCAGGCAGGAAACACAGGACGAGGTCCCCAGCTGGAATCAATTAAACATTTTGAAGCATTTTTGCAATGTTAAAATAGCTAATTTAAAACCACGACACAGCCTGTATAGATGCTCTCCGATTGTTTGTATCTTGGCTACTTGTAACACTACAGTATATGGATCACATCACATTTCCTGCGTCACATGGAGCGTGGCACAGGTCAGGAGTTTTAACAATTAATAACACACAAATAAAAACATTGAAAACTCCATTAGCAATGATAAAACTAATGCATATTGGTAAATGTACCAGTAACAACACCCACAGGCATACATTTTTACCTTTGGGGTGAAATATCGATAGAGACAGGCTCCTCCAACGATGAGCCCGCTGAGGATGAAGGCGATGCCCAGCAGGGTGAGCAGACAGCGACCTGTGGAGCCCTCGCTGCCCGCTGTAGCAGAGGCCAGCTCAGGATCCTGAACACAAAACACACAGACGCAATACCGTCGGAAAATCTGTACGTCATAATATTGGAGAGGGGGTTGTAGCCGATTCTGTGGTCTGTCCTGGGTGGGACCAGTGGTCTCTGGCAGGGACCAGTGGTCACAACCACTAGGGGCGCTAGAGACACTGGTCGCGACCAGCTCCTCAGTGGTCTGCCCTGTGGTCCGTGTGGTCTGTGAAGCGGCTTTAGTATTGTCAAACCCTTCCTGTCGTTTTGGCAGCACTGTTAGCTGGATAAATGTCAGAGATCACAATCTTTTGTCTATAAAATACACTATATCATATATATTATGATTATTATTGTTATTATTATTATTGATAATGGAGATCCGTGTGGTCAGGACCAGCTGGTCTCTGGCACGGACCAGTGGTCACAACCACTAGGGGAGCTAGTGGCACAGTGGTCATTACCAGCATCTTACTGGCACAAAGGGCACTAAAATGACTGGTCCTGACCACCTCCTCTGTGATCTGTTCTGTTCTTGGGACCCTTGAGTGATCTGTGGAGTGTTTATTTTTAATACAACTTTTCACGTTTCTCAAAGTGTGAGCAGAGTCGCCTAATGTGAGAAGCCATAATAGTTTGTCTATCCAATGCTATTGATCACTATTATTAATAAAACTCATAATAACAATGATTAAATTATTATGATTAGTCGTAGTTGTATGAGTAGTACTATTGACTATGCAGGTCCATGTCTTCCTGACTGGTTTAAACTTTACCAATGTGTTGCATTTTAAAAGCTTGTCACATTACCCTTTGTATCAAATCTTGATCTAGAAACTAAAGTCAAATACATGTAATGGAGGAAGAAATGTAGAGTTGACTGACAAAGCAACATCAAATGAAATACAAAAATGTAAAAGTTCAATTAAAAATTCAACTTAAGTAGCCTACAGTACAGTAACAAAAGTAACAGTCAAATCATCTTGATTTATCCAGCACCTGATAAAAAAAAAAAAAAAAAAAAAAAAAAAAAAGATTCTGGGTTCTGATAGGGCCTCTTGTGGCTTTATAAGCTTCTTCTTCTTCTTCATTTGGGGCTTATATTCAATGACATTTCAGTTAGGCTATAGCCAAAGACACAGAAGATGGCTCAAATCTAAAAAGAGTCTGATCACGTAAGCATACCTCGACGAATAACAATAAAAACAATAAAAGTCAAAGATTACTTACACAGATCGTTGGAATGGGCCTGGGAATCTAAGAAATCCCAGCAAAGTATATCCTAGACCATATTTTCCCCCCTTTGTGGTTTTAGAATGAGCATACAGCGTAATAATCATCTTTTTACGGCTGCTAAAATTGACGATACTTTCAAACAGTGGGACAGTATGGGCCTTTCAACATGTAAAGATTTTTCCTAAATAACATCTTTCTCAGTTTCACTTGGTCAGTAAATTCAACATCACTAAATCCAGTTTTTTCAGATATCTTCAGGTTCGTCATTTCATTTAAACACACATCTCATAATTTTCTCAATTGCCTGAGCACTCTGACCTGGAGGATATACTGCAGACCCCTCTAACCTTTAGAGGCCAAATCTCTAACATATAATTCAATTATGTTCAGTTCAGTTAAGTCACCATTTATTATCCCAAATGGGAAACTTGATATGCAGTTAGAAGTGAAAGATAAAAAGAAACACATTCAAGCCACATTCAAATAGAGGCAACATTACAAGACGTGAGTACAAAAAAGATTTCCTGTGTAATACACACAACAGAATTTATCACCACTGGAACAATCTCTAAAAACAAAACAAGTACTACATTACATGTGCAAATTAAGCTGAGTTATTGCACATGGGACAAAGGAGTTTTTACCCCTACTGGTCTTAAACCGAGGTACTCTAAATCTGCGACCTGATGGGAGTATTACAAACTCTACAACTACTACTACAAAGAGTGAAGGGGGTGGTTTATAGATATAGACCGGGCCTTGCAAAGAACTTGCTGGTCAAAGATAACCATCAAGGGGGACTGTGAAAACACCTTACAAGCCACCTTTACAATATGGCTTAGGTGGTTTTTGTCTCTGATATTAAGGTTACCGTACCAAGCAATCATGGCAAACACAAGAACTGATTCAATAAAAGATTTATAAAATAAGGACATCATTTTCCTATCTACATTAAGTGTTTAACTTCTAAGGAAGTACAAACGTTGAGGTCCCTTCTTACAGACTGCATCACTATTCACATCACACTTCAGGTTTTTATCAATGACAGTTCCCAGATACTTGTACTGTTCAACAAACTCAATTTCAGTTCCCTTAATGAAAGTCTTAGATGGTGGGAGGAATACTTTCCTAAAATCAATGACCATATCCTTGGTTTTTGTGGAGTTTAATTGGAGAAAGGACTCATCACACCATTGGACAAACTCATCCACAACTGGCCCATGCTCAGATTCATCTTTACGGAGCAGGCTAATGATGACCGTATCATCAGCAAACTTCAGAATGTGCCTGTTCTCATGCTGTGCCAGTGGAAGAGGAGCGCTGTTCTGAAAGCCATTAACCCTAACCCTCTGAGATCTACATGTTAAAAAATCTGCAATCCAGCCGACAAAATTTACATCAAAATTAAAATAGGTATGCAGTTTCCAAGCTAAAATATGTGGTTGAATAGTATTAAAAGCTGTTGAAAAATCCATAAATAAAAAAGTCTGGCATGAGTGCCAGGACCTTCCAGGTGCTTATTCAGAAAGTTAGGCATCTTCTACCCCCATCCCTGCCCTATATGCAAACTGCATGGGGTCTAAAGCCTCCTCCACCATAGTTATCAGTTCCCTTTTGACCAGCCTTTCAAATGACTTCATGACCAGTGAAGTCAATGCCACTGGTCTAAGGTCATTTAGCACCTTAGGGGTTCCGCTTTTAGCCCCCGGAACAACATTGGACTCCTTCCATAACTTTGGGACCCTTCACTGCTCCAGAGATATCCTAAATATTTTACAGAACACATCACAAAGCTGTTCTGAACAGTGCTTTAGCAATCTTCCTGTAATAAAATCAGGCCCCATGCTCTTATTTGTCTTAACTCTCTGAAACTCTGCCTTAACATCATGGGCATCAAACATCTGGCTCAGCTTTGTGGAAGAGGAATACTCTTTGCATATTTCTCTAAGTTGCTCTGTGAAGTCATGAGTCTCAAATCTCACTTTACAGTATATCCATGGATCCTATCAAAGCAAAATGGGAAGAAGAGTTAGGGACAAATATATCAGATGCTATATGGGACAGAGCTCTAAGCTGGGTGAATGCGACCTCTTCTTGTGCACGTTTGAATTTGATTCCGTTTAAAGTTCTTCACCGTATGCACTACAGTAAGGTTAAACTGGCCAAAATATACTCTGACATGGATGACATCTGTGAAAGATGTAAAATGGACAGAGCAGATTTACTTCACATGTTCCAGGTTGAGAGGTTGAGGTCTTAAATGAAGCCTTTGATTTAGATCTACAACCTAGCCCTACAATGGCCGTGTTTGGGGTAAAAGGGGGTGATATTGGAAGGTCCAATGGGAAGGAAAGTGTTGTTGCTTTTGTCACCTTAATAGCACGACGGAGAATACTACAAAAACATCTACACCACCAAAAGCCTCCACATGTCTTTCTGATATTATGAGGTTTCTAAAAATAGAAAAAAATCAAATACTTTCTTAGAGGATTAACCAGAACATTTTACAAAAACTGGGACCCTTTACTGGCTTACTTTGAAAGACTTACTACACGTCGCTCTTAATAACTGCTAAGATTTGTGAAGCACACTGATTACACTATTTGCTATCATGAGTAATAGAAAAAAGGTGTTTTTATTATTTTTTATTTTTTGTTTCTTTAGCTTTCCTTTCCTCAAGGGTTTGTTGTGGGTGGGATGGGGTTAATTGAAAGAGGTCTTGTTATTGACATTGTAATGTTGCACTTTATCTTCTCTAAAGCAATAAAAAAAAAAAAAAAAAAAAAAAAAGAATGAGCATACGGCATATGATCAATATGATCACACCTGGCATCAAAATTGGAAATGGCTTCTTATTGGCAAGGAACTGAATCACCAACAGTTTACTTCATTTCATTAGTTTAAAAGGCAGTGGCTATGTAGCCATGGCATGATCAAAAAACCAATTGAAAATTAATCTTCAATTCTCAATGGAAGACACGGACCTGCATAGTTGATAGTACTACTCATACAACTAATAATAATAATTTAATCAGTTATGATTTTTATTAATAATAGTGATCAATAGCATTGGATAGACAAACTATTATGGCTTCTCACATTAGGCGACTCTGCTCACACTTTGAGAAACGTGAAAAGTTGTATTAAAAATAAACACTCCACAGATCACTCAAGGGTCCCAAGAACAGAACAGATCACAGAGGAGGTGGTCAGGACCATAGACCGTATATAATGGACCAATAGACCCCGTTGCTCTGGACGGAGACCAGTGAAGGCTATTAGAAGCACTTTTCCGGTGATGGCCAGCTTTACTGCGCAGCCTCCAACTGAGAGAATGTGACGTGAGCAACGTGTCTGAAAGTTGTAAGTCTTCTGGTAGCTGTGCCAAGAGAAATCTCAATCATTCCCAATCTTACAGATACGGAGACTGTAGGTGTATGTAAGGAGATAACATGGGCACAGGCTAATTATTGATCACTAACATGCTAGTTAACATTAGTAATTAAACCTAAACATCTCATGTAAGTTGAAACTGCCTGCGAGCTTCTCCTGTACTATACGGTAATTCCTCTACTATGCGACAGTAAGTCACTTGGTTATGACACAATCGTTAGCCTATTTTTACAAAAGCGTCTGCTACGGAGCCATAACGTGAGGTACAAGGTAATGAAGCCTTTTATACATTGTCGTGTTTCTTTGGAACTAAACAACGGACAAATAGAGTCTTTAAACGCTTCAGATATAAAGTTATTCGCAGTCAAGTGACGTAAAAAAAAAATGGCGGTCAGCGGAATGCTAACAGGAGGTGATGGCCAGTTAGCAACAAAATGGCGCCATGATGGCTCGAGTTCTGAAGCGAAGCTTACCCCCTTGGTCAGGACCAGTCATTTTAGTGCCCTTTGTGCCAGTAAGATGCTGGTAATGACCACTGTGCCACTGGTCGCAACCAGTGTCTCTAGCTCCCCTAGTGGTTGTGACCACTGGTCCGTGCCAGAGACCAGCTGGTCCTGACCACACGGATCTCCATTATCAATAATAATAACAATAATAATCATAATATATATGATATAGTGTATTTTATAGACAAAGGATTGTGATCTCTGACATTTATCCAGCTAACAGTGCTGCCAAAACGACAGGAAGGGTTTGACAATAAAGCAGCTTCACAGACCACAGGGACCACAGGGCAGACCACTGAGGAGCTGGTCGCGACCAGTGTCTCTAGCGCCCCTAGTGGTTGTGACCACTGGTCCCTGCCAGAGACCAGCTGGTCCTGACCACACAGATCTCCATTATCAATAATAATAATTACAATAATAAGCATAATATATATGATATAGTGTATTTTATAGACAAAATATTGTGATCTCTGACATTTACAGACCCCAGAATCAGCTACAACCCCTGCTGTAATATTGCATGCATTTCCTATCAACATTCAACGCATGTACAGCTTTGACTCAGCCATCCCATAATCCCGTTTTTATGTCCGGCCTCTGCAGGACAGCTATGTTGATGTTCAGAAGATGGGCGGTCTCGCGCTCTGTGCTGCATCAGGTGCAATATTGGCTCTCGTGCATTTTGCGAAAAACACCGCAAACCCTTTGATATCAAATTTGGCAAAATGCAAGAGAATACATAACTCACGTTGCTATGTAAAACCATAGACATTATATAAGAAGTAAAACACACGCAGACGAAGTCCACGGTCACATCTGAATGCTTTCTTGCCAGTGCAGGCAGGCCTGCTACCGCAGGCTAAAAACGGACACCGGGCTCAGACGACGCACTACAGCCAGTTAGCTCACCTTCTCAGCGGCTGGCACCTCTTTGCCCAGCGCCTTCTGCGCCAGGGCCGAGTTAAAAGCAATCTTCACCATGCTGGAGTGGAAACGTCAGCTCGGGTTTCTTGTACAAACAGAAGAAGGGGAGAGTGTCGGTGATGGAGTTCAGGCTCGTTGTCAGCAGATCCTCCGCGCAGTGACGCACTTTGCAACCTCGGCTTTATGTAGAGCTTCCGGTGGCTGGAGGGGATTAAGAAGACATCCGAAGCGGAAGCTAGGAAAAACTACTTCAACTTCAAGCTACATAAAATATATACACAGTTTACGTCTTGGGAGAATTTAGACGGCTGTTATTGCTGGTCTGACAGTAACCACTGAAACCATTTATTGCCTCGTTTATTGCCTCCAGTATCCTTCTCTTGAGAGTTCTTCTGTGTAGCTTTGGCGCTATCTAGTGGTCACAACTGGGAATAACCTATATTTAGTTTTTAGATGCTCCCCATCAGAAAAATGTGGGGGGGGGGTCTGGGTGTCCTCCCCCAGGGAAGTTTTAGCATCAACGACTTTCATTTCCTTTATTCTGATATAAAGGAAAATGTAATGGAAAGTAGGCTATGTTGTTGCGTGTCACTGGGAATTTTTAAGTGTGTATATGGAAATCCTGGAGCTTTCTTAGTGGGTACTTTTTTTTTCTACTGTGTATACCTGCGCAGGGGTGTCGGATTGGGGGGGGGGGGGGGAGGGGACTGAGTATCCAGGGCCCTCATGTGAGAAGGGCCCAAAAAGATGCTAGAATGAATAGCTGTGGATGCGGGGAGGGGCCCATAGAGAATGCATTTCTACAGGGCCCAGAATTTTGTGCTACGCCCCTGTACCTGCGTATCATGACTACACCACTGCATTAGAGTGAACCTAATCACACATGGCTTGAACTATTTACACTTTCAGTTAAGCTTCTCTCCTTTTACATGCTATATTCTGTACAGCACATGACACAAAAATGACTAAATTCTGCGCAGACTGCACTGTAATGTAATGCAAATAATATTTTGAGTGTATAGAGTAGTCTATTCATCTCTGTGAATATTCCACTCTGTAAACTGAGTCTTTAAATACATCCCTTCCTTCAGGCTGGGTACTACCTGCCAGTGTGTCTGCCCACTCACACTGACACACACAGTACACTGCCTTCACTGCACTGTGTGGAAACACAGGCCAGTGCCAAGGCTATACTGTACAGTATGTTTGACACATATCCTCAACCTTCTGGTCTGTGGTGGTCCTCTGCTTCCTCTGCTTTCACTCTCCTGACTCGGTTAAGGTTGTATGTATGAGTAAATAAACACTTAGCCTACTGCCGCACCAGCGCTCTAAGTCCACGCAACTCCATGGCATCTCTCCAGCCCTCTGCACTGCAACTGTACCATAATGCATCTCCCAGTCTCACAAACACACACATATAAGCACACAGGCACTCTGCAAGGCTATGATATTTCCTCTGTTAAACAGACAGATTGGACCGGTAATCACCACTGAAAGGTACATAAACAAAGCAGCTGATTTCTGTACCTAACTCCCCCTCCGTGCTGCCCCCCTCCCCACCCCTCCAAACTGACTCTCCCTGAAAACCCTAAGTGGTCCTGAAGGCTTGTTTATGGGCTCGTCTTACGCTGTGTTTGATCTGAGAGCTTGCCCACACATGCATGCGTGGAAAACACACTCACACACACGCAGCAAGAGAGAGGGAGAGCCAGCATTAGGAGTAATAGCTGAGATGATAAACAAAAGACTTAGATTTAATCCTGAGGGCTTCTCAGCATCACACACAACAGAGGAAGAGGGGAAAAAAAAGCAGAAGAGGGAGCCAGGAGGCGACCGCACTCTCGTTCCATAGGGAAACCAGGGATGATTGGGGGGAGAATGCGCAGAGGCAGGTGGGGGTGACATGGAGTGATTCTTGGGGAGAGTAAAGTGATGACTGGGAAAACACAGAGAGGGAGTTACAAGGAGAGGCAGAGCAATCTGCAGTGTCTGATGCTTGAGTGAGTTTTCCGAGGAGCTGATTAACGGCAGATTAAACTCGCCGTCCATCCAGTTTACATCTCAAACTTTCTAACAAGCCTGCTTGGTAGAATTTCTGTGCCTCTCAGACTGAAAAGAGCAAAACATACACAAGTGGACACCCATGTTTTTGTGCACAGGCACACATAGGCAGTGAGCGTCATAATGGTGGATGGCAGGCGTGTATGATGGAGTTTGAATGCCAGTGTTTCCCTGTGGTCTGCAGCAAACGTCCAATAAAAGCAATAAAAATACACGCACACACACATACATGTAGACACAAACACACAAACTTCTTGCCTGCAATGTCAGCAAATTGAGAAAGTCTGCAGGGGAATAGCTGGCTTCACAAAGTGTGAGAAAAAGAAGCTCTGATGCATGACATCACCCGCACATAAGCCAACAAATATGAACACACACGCCTCATAGATTTGTCATTAATTTCAATACCAGACATGTGAAGCCGCAAGTGACAAATGACTTTGTCCCTTTCACTGCTCCCAAGCCTTACAGTAGCCTACATGCAGTACAGGCACACACACACACACACACACCCACACACACACACACACACACATATATAGACCCAAAACTGCAATGGTAACAGCTGGCCACAGAGTTGCGTTGAACCAAAAAGTCAGACACTGCTCAGTGCTTCATAACGTCACTGACATGTCTTGTCCATGTGGACCCACCATAATCACCATGTGCCTTGAGTGGGAGAACATTTAGTGGTCAGAGAGAGAGAGAGAGAGAGAGAGAGAGAGAGAGAGAAAGAGAGCGCAGACAGATATGGAGAAAATGTAAGAGAGAAACTGCAAAGCAGATCCCGTGGGTATAGGCCCTACATGTGGCGGAGAGCAGTGATGCTGCTTCAAAGCCCCTTTCAGATTCCCCCCTAAAAATCAGTGTGCATCACACTCTCATGATCCTTGCCCCGCCACACACACACTTTTGGCAATCACATATGGCTTTGAGACAAGGGTGACAAATGAGTCTTTCCTGTGAGTATCAGCTTCTAAAGCTACCTTGGCTCTCCCATAGCACTGCCTGTCCCCCTGTCTTCATCCTCTCAGCTTGGCTCACCTCTGGGAAATGTAATAATTTCATGCTGAAGGAGCTCTGGTGAGGTAGTTGGAGGGGTGGGGGGCGGGGGGAATTGGGTTGTGCCAGCTATTTGTAAGTTTGTGTGTAAAGCACTAAGTTCTTCTTCTAACTACTAGCTAGTTTTTAGCTACAGTAGCTAATGTGTGTTGCACCATTAATTCAATTCAATTCAATTTATTTATAGTATCAAATCATAACTAAGAGTTATCTCAAGACACTTTACAGATAGAGTAGGTCTAGACCACACTATAATTTACAAAGCCCCAACAATTCCAACAATTCCAGTAATTCCCTCAAGAGCAAGCAGTGCGACAGTGGCGAGGAAAAACTCCCTCTTGGGAAGAAACCTCGGACAGACCCAGGCTCTTGGTAGGCGGTGTCTGACGGGCCGGTTGGGGATATGATGAACAGTGGCGATAATAGTCAAATTAATAATGGAACAGGTAGTTGTAGTAGTTCATGTCATATCAAGGCGCTGCAGGGCGTTCCAGGATGTAGCGTGGCCCAGCAGAGCATGGATGGGCATAGCAGTAAGCTGCACGGTTCAGCAGGAAGCAGCATGACATTGCAGGGCACCGCTGAGATCAGCAGGGAGTGCAGCAGGACCACGGCGACAGCTGCAACCAGGATCTTGGTGCCAGCGTTCTCCAAGGAAATACGCTGGGGGAAAAAACATAAGGACTCCGGGGAGTAAACTCCCCAGAAGCTAGGATTAGTAACAAGCATTTCTGGGACGGGATGCACACAAATGGTAATAGAAAGGGAGAAAGAGCAGCTCAGTGTGTCAAAGGAAGGAAGTCCCCCGGCAGTCTAAAACTATAACAGCGTAAAATTATAACAGCGTAACTAAGAGAGACAGGACATAAGGAGAGGTAGCCTGTTCGGGCTTTGAACTCACCCCCGCCGGATCGGGCTTAGCTGACCTGCCTCCCTCTACTTTTGTTATACGTTATTAATCTAACAATTATGAAGAGAAACAGTTGGGCCAGTTAGGTGGACACTGCAACTCCTCACTCCCTAACTATAAGCTTTATCAAATAGGAGAGTTTTAAGTTCATTCTTGAATGAGGTGACAGTTTCTGCCCCCCGAACCCAGATCGGGAGCTGGTTCCACAGGAGAGGAGCCTGGTAGCTGAAGGCTATTCCCACTAGAGCGCAGTACTCTAGTGGGACAATAAGATATTAGGAGCCTTTCTAGATATGATGGTGCTTGACCATTTAGCGCTTTGTAGGTCAGGAGAAGGATTTTAAAATCAATTCTGTATTTTACAGGAAGCCAATGCAGAGAAGCTAATACAGGAGAAATATGATCTCTTTTCTTTGTTCTTGTGAGAACACGCGCTGCAGCATTCTGGATCAGCTGGAGAGTCTTAAGGGACTTATTTGAGCAACCTGACAGTAGGGAATTACAATAGTCCAGCCTGGACGTAACAAATGCATGGACTAGTTTTTCAGCGTTGTTTTGAGACAGGATATTCCTAATTTTGGCAATGTTACGAAGATGAAAAAAGGCTGTTCTTGAGGTTTGTTTTAGATGGGCGTTAAAGGATATATCCTGATCAAAAATAACCCATAGATTTCTGACAGTAGTGCTGGAGGCCAGGGCAATACCATCCAGAGTAGCTATGTCTTTAGATAATGAGGTTCGGAGGTGTTTAGGGCCCAGCACAATAACTTCAGTTTTGTTAGAGTTTAACATCAGAAAATTATAGGTCATCCAGGATGTTATATCTTTAATGCACGCTTGAAGTTTAGCTAGCTGACTAGTGTCGTCTGGTTTGATTGACAAGTATAGTTGGGTGTCATCCGCATAACAGTGAAAGTTAATTGAGTGTTTCCTAATAATATTACCAAGAGGAAGCATATATAAGGAGAATAGAATTGGTCCAAGCACTGAGCCTTGTGGAACGCCATGGCTAACTTTAGTGTACTTGGAGGATTTATCATTAACATTAACAAATTTAGATCGATCAGAGAAATAGGACTTAAACCAGCTTAGAGCAATTCCTTTAATGCCAACTAAGTGTTCCAATCTCCGCAACTAAATGCAGCACTAAGATCTTGTAAAACAAGAATGGAGACAAGTCCTTTGTCTGCAGCAGTTAGAAGGTCATTAGTAATTTTCACCAGTGCCGTCTCTGTGCTATGATGCTTTCTAAATCCTGATTGAAAGTCATCAAATAAACTATTGCTATGTAGAAAATCACATAACTGATTAGCAACCACCTTCTCAAGGATCTTGGATAGAAAGGGAAGGTTAGATATAGGTCTATAGTTTGCTAAGACCTCGGTATCAAGGGTGGGTTTTTTCAGAAGATGTTTTATCACAGCTATTTTAAATGACTGCGGTACATAACCTGTTAATAAGGACATATTGATCATATCTAGTAATGGAGTGTTAACCACGGGTAACGCTTCTTTGAGAAGTCTCGTTGAGATGGGGTCTAAGAGACAGGTAGATGGCTTAGCTGAGGATATCTTTAACATTAATTGTTGAAGGTCTATAGGATAAAAGCAGTCTAAGTATATGTCAGGGCTAGTTGTTCTTTCTAGCGGTCCTGCATTTAAAGGTGAACTGTTAGAAGTTGAGGGCAAAAGGTGATGCATTTTATCTCTAATTGTTATAATTTTATCATTAAAGAAGCTCATGAAGTCATCACTACTCAGAGCTAGAGGAATAGATGGCTCAGTAGAGCTGTGGCTATCTGTCAGCCTGGCTACAGTGCTGAAAAGAAACCTTGGGTTGTTCTTATTTTCTTCTATTAGTGAAGAGTAATAGTCTGATCTGGCCTTTCTTAGGGCCTTCCTATAGGTTTTGAGACTTTCTTGCCAATCCAAAGGGGATTCTTCCACTTTGGTGGAACGCCACTTACTTTTGAGGTTTTGCGAGATTTGTTTTAATTTGCGAGTTTGGGAGTTATACCAAGGTGCTAGTTTCCTTTGCTTCATCATCTTCTTTTTTAGGGGAGCAACAGAGTCTAAGGTCGTCCGTAGGCAAGTTGTAGCACCGTCTACAAATGTATCAATTTGAGAGGGACTGAGGTTAACATAAAGGTCCTTTGTTATGTTAAGGCATAGAGTCGAATGCTGTTGGAATATCTTCCTTAAATTTAGCTATAGCACTGTCAGATAGGCATCTGGTGTAGAAGCTTTTATCTAATTTAGTATAGTCAGGTAGTAAGAATTCGAAAGTAATTAAAGAATGATCTGATAATACCGAATTCTGCGGAAATATTATTAAATCCTCAATTTCAATACCATATACCAGCACAAGGTCGAGGGTGTGGTTAAAACAGTGCTTCGCCTTGTGCACACTCTGACTGAAACCGATTGAATCCAGTAATGAGTTGAAAGCAGTACTAAGGCTATCATTGTCAACGTCCACATGGATATTAAAATCACCTACAATAAGTACTTTGTCTGATTTAAGGATTAAGCATGATAAAAACTCTGAGAATTCAGATAAAAATTCAGAATACGGACCTGGAGCCCTGTAAAAAACAACGAATATAATTGGCTGTAATGTTTTCCATTTTGGATGTTGAAGATGAAGAACAAGACTTTCAAACGAGTTATAATTTAGTTTAGGTTTAGGATTAATTAACAGGCAGGCTTGAATCAAAGATGGCTGCAACTCCCCCTCCTCGGCCTGAGCCTCTAGGAATTTGAGTATTAATATGACTGGGAGGAGTCGCTTCATTTAAACTAACATATTCTTCACGGCCCAGCCAGGTTTCAGTAAGACAAAATAAATCAATTTTATTATCTGATATCAATTCATTTACCAATACTGCTTTAGAAGATTGAGATCTAATATTTAATAGTCCACATCTAATGTTCCTATTTTGTTCTATAGTTGCAGTCGTTTTAATTCCAATTAGGTTGTTAAGTATAGCGCATCTTTTGTTTACCTTTGATTTAACCGATCTGATCCGGGGGACAGACACCGTGCTTATTAGACTATGAGTGGGTGACTGCTCCAACGGAAGCACAGAGGGGCGCATTGCACTGCACCTCTGATTACTAATATCAAACTTGGGTTGTCATGGTTTATGTCTGATAAACTCGGTCAGATTTTTTGATATGAGAGTGGCTTCATCCCAGGTGGGATGAATGCCGTCTCTCTCCATCAGACCAGGCTTTCCCCAGAACGCCCCCCAGTTATTCACATAGCCCACATCGTTAGCTGGGCACCACCCCGACAACCAGCGGTGGAAGGATGACGTACGGCTGTACATTTCATCATTGGTCAGGTTTGGCAGGGGTCCAGAGAAAACTACTGAGTCCGACATTGTCTTTGCGTATGCACAAAGTGACTCAACATTAATTTTAGTGATCTCCGATTTACGACCATTACCCCCTACGTGAAGTATGATCTTACCGTATTTACGGTTCTTTTTAGCCAACAGCTTTAGATGGGTTTCTATATCATGTGCACTCCCTGGTCTAGATCTAACGCTACGCTTCTCTCAGACAGTCACCCACTCGCCCGGTTGCTCGGGGTCTGCCGGGGGACAGCTAGCAGAAGCTAAAGAAGCTACAGTATGTTGGCCCGCATCAACTACGCTGGCTAGCTACGGAAGCATACGATTCTGATTCCATGGTGCGGAGCTGTGCCTCAAATTCACTAAGCCTTGCCTCCAGAGCAGCGAATATACTACATTTATTACATGTGTCGTTATCACTAAAGGAGGCAGAGGAATAGCTAAACATTTGACACACAGAGCAAGAAAGAGGCGGAGAGGGAGAGGAATTAGCCATTGCTAATGGCTAAGCTAAAGTAGCTAACAGCGTTTTAACAATTGTAAATTCAGCGAGTCAGTCGCTGTAAATGAAGCTAAGTATAAGTGCTTGAGTAGAACAATTGCAATTCAAATGCAATCCAGGCAAATAACCGCTAATTTAGACAATAAAGCAGAGTTGAGTAAGTTTTTGCTGGAGCAGCAAACTAGCGTTTGTAACACGGGAACACCGGAAGTGACACAATACGCTCACCTCTCACACGTCAGCACGTCAATCTTCCATTAGCTAACGTTACTAACTTTAATACTGACATTTGTAGCGGCGTCCAAGAAAAAGGCAATCAACCAGGCCTATGTAAACAAAAAGTCACTAAAGTGTAAATAAAGATATATTAAACTTAACAGTCAGTACAGATGTGTATTCCAGTTCAGAAACATCTGTTTAGCCAACCTATTGTTAGCTGGTGTTAGTAGCAAAAGGCTACTATCAAGGCTTTTTGTAATTTGGTGTACAGTATGTTGTGATATTTTTGTGAAAAGTAATTTAAAATATTTCCAGTTTACATTGTCATTACACTACATTTTATCAAGTGCTGGTTCAGATTCATCACCATTCATATTAGCTTACCTCTTTTACTCCTCCCTCTAAAAGGGTCATATATCCACAAGCTAACGTTAGCTTTTCAGTAGTTAGCTTGTAAACGGTTACACACGGTTGTTACTGGGTGTAAATAAATAGTAACAAGTAATCTCTACAAATGAAATGTGTGTAGTGTTTTAATTTAGTGATCCAAAATATCCACGTAAGCTTTTATTGCACAGCTAGCCTAGAATAAGTTTAAACTTATGATGATCCTGAAAAAGTTACTCTCTTTCACTTCTTCTAACAAAATAATTGTATTTGTTAGTCATTTAATCAGGCTAAACTAATATATGATGTAACATGGAATGTAAGTTTTTATATATATAAAATATTATATTCAAAAAGTAGGCTATGGCTGTTGAAGTATCAAAGAAGAAGGCGATGGAAGAAGGATTTTTGAAGCATTGGTGGGAAGGAGAGGACAAACGGTATGACTGGATTAAAGAAAAAAGGTGGCTCACACATGTATGTGAGGAAAGACAACTCCAGGTAAGCAACTGGCGTGGGTATAAAGGGAAAAGTGGAAGAATTAAATAGGATGAAAAGGGATGAAAGGGTACAGAGAAGAATGGAGGGTTGGAAACGGACGCATGTCTGTTATGTTCCTGAGGGTTAAACTCTGGGGAAATTACCTCATCATCATGAGACTGCTCCAGAGAGCTACATGTACACTTCAGCCATGTTGACTTTGCACACACACACACACACACACACACACACACACACACACACCCTCTTCTGAATCGTGGCCAATAGCATCATAGCCTGGTCGAATCACTTCCAGATTCAATGACGTCACCTCTGTCAGGTTCACAGGAGGAGCAGAAAACACACACACACACACACACACACACCATCGAGGATGATACACTGATCTGTATTTTTTCTTCAATTATGACACAGAGGTTGTTTTGAGGCTTTTTATTCCAGCTTCTTTATTGAACTCAGAGAGAAAATCTCCTCACATCATACGGTGGGCACTGCAGAGGACTGACAAAGCGAAACTTTTATGGCTGAAAGCCATAATGCTAGAGTCCCACCTGGACTCAAAAAGGCCTATAATAAGGTTTTAGCTTGCAGAGGTTAGGGAAGAGGCCGTTGGTTCATATCCCAGAAAATATGGAAAAACTGACACTCCTGTTTACTTCAGCGGCCGCAGCTGAAGTGCCATTGAGCAGTACACGACTAACAACCGCTCCGAGGGACCAGGAGTAGATGACTATGAGAGTCACCATTCTGTGGATTACATTTTTTTCCAACAGTTTACACACGTTTTCAAAACTATGTCTTCTTTTTTCAAAACTCTACACACAATTCCCAAAACTGCACACACAAAATGGAAAATGCCTCACATCTCCTTCAAAATGAAAAACTGCATTCCAAATGCCAAAAACACATCTCAAAGTGAAGCATTTGCATCAAATGGCATCACCAGTAAGTGTAGCCCTGATCTCATAAGAGATGGCTCTCCTTCCTTCTCTTCTTTGCCCTCGTCCTATTCCAACTCTTCCTCCTTGAACTTGTCCTCGTTGTCGTCCCCTGCCTCTCTCCTCCTCTCCTTGCTCTCTGTTTGTTGGTACCCATTGTTCCAAACAGGTAATCTGACCTTTGACCTATGTATAGGCCTATACTAAAGCAGTGATTGATTAGTGATAAGTTAAGCAATTACTGTTTGCACATGTGAGGAGTGGGTGTGTGCCCTGGTAAATAAGTGAAGCATTTTGATTGGTTGTGTTTGGAAAAGGAAATGCATTTGAAAACTGAGTGAAAGGCTGAGAATTAGCTTATGGTTTTGGAGATTTGGTGTGCAGCTTTGAGGTTTCAAATTCTATGTAAATAAACATTACTAGTACTTCAAAGTAAACAAACTTGAGGTGGGTCAAACTAAAAGTTGTGCTACTCTGTGTATGGTCGCTAAAATGAATGTGTGGTCCTTTATGAGGTTGGATGATTTGATATGACCCACGATACCTAAAAGCATCATCGTTTATAAGTGTAGTAATGCTGTGTGCGTGCGTGCGTGCGTGCGTGCGTGCGTGCGTGCGTGCGTGCGCGCGTGCGTGCGTGCGTGCGCGTGCATGCATGCATGCTTTTGGAGGGGAGGGATGGAGGATATGAGAGTAAGCTGCTAAAATTGATGACATCCCCAACAGCACCCCTGCTTCTCACCATGTCAAAGTTCACCATGCTAGAAAGAAGACAAATGTGATGTGATATACTGTGTGTGTGTGTGTGTGTGTGTGTGTGTGTGTGTGTGTGTTGTGTCTGATTGTCTGGAAGGACTTTCCTGCGCTTCAGAAGTCTAAGCCCTGCTCAGGATGTAGTTATGGAGCGCTAATTTGAGAGCTGTCTGATTGCGGGCTTTCTGTGGGCCCCTACAAAACACACACACACACGGACACACACACACACTCTTTATCAGTCATTAATCTATCAGGTGTCATTAACAGGGGAGGATGGGCTGATTGGAACCAGAGGGAGACAGAATGATGTCACACAAACACACTTCACTGCCAGAGTGCTCATGTGTCTCCACGTCTACCTTTCATCCTCATCATCACACACACACACACACACACACACACACACACACACACACTTGTACATGTGATTGACATATAGACAGATAAAAGTGCAAATGTAGGCCTACAAGGGAAACTCTTATTCATGCTGCTACACTCTTCTCCAACATCTAAGCCACAGCAAATGAGGAATGGCTATTGCCAACACCAGCTTCTATAAAAATGGATCAATGGAGAGCTTGAAGAGAAGGAGCAATGAAAAGCTTGACTACAACAATAATGGGAAAGTTCGGAGTGAAGATCAATGTGTATCTTTAATGAATGAGCCTGTGTTTAGAAAGACAGTGGGATTGTTTCTCCTGCTCCAGCCTGTCACTATTGTAACCCCCCCCTCCCACCACATACATGAATACACTTTTACAAACTGCTAAATACACACGCTACAAGGCTATCTTTGGAGGACGAGCTATTGTTTAGCAGTGACAGTAATCCCTTAAAGAGGTACTGTGTTTCCCGGCTGAGAATGGATCTCTTTATTAACACTGACGGAGGCTCATTATCTATAAATACAGGCAGGAGCCACTAATAAATCATTTCTCATGGCCCCGATAGAGCACTAACCACAAGGCATTAAGGCATCGTGAATGCAAACCACACGTTGGCAGACGAGCTCTGTGTGTGTGTGTGTGTGTGTGTGTGTGCGTGCGTGCGTGCGTGAGAGTTACACTTTGCTTTGGCAGGCAGGATCATGGGGCTAAAACTAGGCTTTTGATTGAAATAGCATGTTGTCTTTGAGTTCCCATTTCGGCAGCGTTTAAATTATAGTGTCTTTGCAGGTCTGCAGAAAGTCTCTTGGGATGGGAATAAAGTCAGAAAAGTGAAATTGTTTTTGTATACATATGAGGACATTCTGGATAGGACTATAGAGATGTTGAATGACTCCGATTTTTCTGCTGACGGTTGACTTCAGTGCTGCAGTAGCAGGATTAATTAGTTTCTACAGATATCAGTGTCAGAACCATTATCGTGTATGTGGATTTTCATGTCCACAGGTGTTGTGTCACAGTGCATCACTGGTGATGGCTTTCAGAAGACTTGAAAGATGGGTGGGTTTGTGTGTAAAGTCCTTCCTAAATTCTTATTAAGTTACTTTATAGTTTTCAAACTAGGGATTTAATAAACTGTGTTGCACCATAAAAACATAAGGAATGTTTTAGCTAGTAAAGACTTGTTAGCGGTAAATCCATTGATCTAAGCCCTATCCAAACCATGTGTGTTATTTTTGTGAAACGTAACATAAAGTCTTCCCAGTTTAACATTACTAAAATAATTTCAATCACGTGTCAGGTCATACTGCATGTTGGTTAACAAGTCTTTCTGTATTAGCAAGCTAACATTAGCCTATGGCGTTAGCCCTGTGAGTTAGCCAGCATTACTTCAGTTAGCTACAAAACCTGGCCGTTAGTAGGTAACAACCAATGTCTACATAATAAGTTTGTGGTGCAACCTGTTTTGATTAAATAACGCATACACTTCACTTATTATAACTAGGCTAAATTTGAATTACTGTAACAAAGAGCTGGTGCAACCACTTGAAGTAGGTCACAGGGTGTTAATTAAGAGACATCTAATGCAAAATCAACAGTTCTCATTCTTACCAAATAATTTCAAGTGGATACACAGCTTTTTTCCTATAACTCTTTGTCCCATAACTACAGTCTGACCAACTGCTCTTCAGCGTAAACAGAAATCTTTTCATCTTTGTGACTGTTGGCTTAAAAACATGGAATTCTTGCTAGATTAACACTGTTTCCTCTGTTCTTATTTGCTCGGTTCATCCTGTCTTCCACAGCTAGATTCTAGCTCGGTCCAGGCCAGACGGGCCAAACTGTGACAGTTTAGCCTTCCTCAGAGGTCACATGTATTCTTACAGCAGCCAGTCCAGCACAGCCTCCTGCTTCAGCCAACCTTGTATAACCAATCATACACCTATCCAAGCCCATTCTGCAGAGATGAGGGAATGAAAGGTCCGATTAGGGCCTGCTGGAAGTATTCAGCGTGCAGCCCCCGCCCCGCCCCGGGCCATCACCCCAGTCGGCGGCCCCTTCTAACCAGCCCCTCTCCCCTCGGCCCTGCGCTGCTCTGAGTTGTGATTGACATGTGAATTACAGTGTGTGGTGATGATAATAAGAGTGCTACCCGGGGCCAGGCCTGCGCCTTCCAGCCAGCAGCCAATCCCAGCTGGCACAGCCTGAAAGACAACCGCTGCCACCATCTGAAGAGGCAAATAAAAATGACAAGCTAACTGTTAAAGAACTGCAGATTTTTCACGTTGTTTTAAAAGCTTTTGTTGCTCTGCCAGTTTTTTTTCCAGCTCTTTCTCTCTTTTCTCCTAAATTTTCGCTCTTCTCTCCCCCCACGACCACATCCAGATATATGAAACCCCTCATTTATCAGGGCAATCTAAAAATAATTCCCCTCCATTGTGGCGAGGCTTTGATAAAAAATATTTGTGTTCAGAATGATTGCGCTCAGTTGGACAGAAACCGATAAGGACGTGTGCGACTGTGGAGTTCCTCAAAACGATGGTTTCCCCCTAATAATTACTACATGCCCTCACCATGCATGTTAACAACACCAACAGAAGCCCTCAACAAATTTCAAACTCTCGCTTAAGTCAGCTAACAGTCTTAAAGTGTGTTTGTGCTTGAGTGCTAGCATTGTTCGCCTTTTTGCTTATTTTATCCCAACAGTCCAACATAATGTGCTAGTTACACATTATGGTATTAGGAAATTACACTCTAACACCCTGAAGATTAGTTTTCCACCCCTTGACATCTGTCTGGGAAGGGTCCTGCTTGGCAGGATTGCCCGTCTGGGCCATCACTCTCAGGAGCTGACAAGACGGGGAGGAGAGAATAGGCGCTGGACTGAGAGTCTCACATGCAGAGTCTGATTCTCATTATCAATTACGGCTGTTTTTGTTTCTTTTTACCGCAGCCATTAACCACACAGTTACTGGCAGTCAGGAACAGACAGAGAGAAAGAGAGAGAGAAAAAAAAGGCAATTTTCATCAAAAAGAATTAGCTATCCAAACAAGTGAGATGGATGTGCCATAGAGGTGGCTTCACAGTGGGCCTCGTGAAAGCGCTGCAGACAGATGAAGATCTATATGTGTTTAATAGGAAGAGGGTGAGTAGCAAGGGATAACTAAAGGCTTAGGAAGGGATAGAGAGAAAGAAAGAGGGAGGGGAGCAAAGATAATTCACAACACACTTGTGGTGAGAGGAGGAGGCTGCGTCTTGGCAGAGATGTTACTCTCTTCTCCTGTTTTCCTCCTGCCCTCATCCCTCGTTACCCACCCGGGCCAGGCTGAGGCAGAAGGAGCCAGTAAAGGCTGGATGCCGTGGCACATGAGCCATTAAATCTTCCTACACTGTGGGCAGGGGTGGGGGGGCGGTAGTACCAGGCCTTGTGCCCAGGCTCCTCAAACACTGCCAGCCCAGAGACCCAGAGAACAGAGTGCTGAGGTGCTGCACAGAGGGAAAGGAGAGGTGCCGGGTAGGAACACTAGAAAAACGAACATTTTTTTAACTCTTTCAGGCTTGACTACGATGGCTGCAATTAATTTTGAAATGACACCCAATATAGGAGAATCTGAGAGTAGCTGAGTGTTGATAGCTTTAAAGAGATATTTTTCATACAGTCCCAAATCACATTAATCACAGCAGGGCTGCTAGGTTTTTTTTAGGAAATGTTAGGGTTAGGGTTAGGGCTAAAAAAGAGTAAATAGTGTATTGGTTGGGTATGTTTTTCAGCCTCAGGTTTGTTACTCTAATATCTATGGCAGCAGTAGGTGCATGTGGGATTGCATGAAGATAAACTGCAATGCCGATTAGAGGAACATGTCACTTATTGAATTTTTTGTTGTTTTGATTCACATTTTAATGTTAGATCTTCACATTCTTGTTAATGCACATTAGTCTCTATCATGTTCTTATTTGACTGTCTCATCTGTAACTGCACTAACCTGCATGAAAGCTGCTATACAAGTAGTTTGACTGATTTCTTGATAGAGGAGGGTGTGGATAAAGCAGATTTGCAGAAGCTGTGACAGGCGGCAAGAAATAGGCCTATTTTAAGTGGAACTGATGATATCATAAGAATGCTGCAGCAACCAACCATCCTAAACTCTTGTCTCTCGTCAACAGCAGCCAAATCAAATTTATCTCAGTAATAGCTGATTGGAGGAGAGAATTTGGATGCTTTTCAACAGCAAATCAAGGCGAAAGACGCAACTGTGTAGGCAGACACAGTCAATTAACTGCTATTGGCAGAGAAGGATGTGATCAGCGTCTCACTGACTCTCCCATTAAAGCTGCTGCACAAGCAGAAGTCAGGAGGAGACTTTGCTTCTGCACAGAGAGAGAGGATCCCTGCAGGGACTCCACAGACCCGGACCTCAGACAGCTGTACCTCCCCGGAGAGAGGGACAAGAAGGAGGTTATGAGGAGCAGATGTGACACCACACACACACACACACACACACAAACACACACATACACACACACCCCATGGAGCTGATGACATGTCAGGAATTTGTCACTTTGTAATCGGTCATGTTGTGAAAAGCTTTGGCTGGTTGCCTGCTCTCATTTTATTCTTCATCTTTCTTTCACATCACCTCAGGATGTTTTGCCACTGTATATTTAAGGTAGAAAAAGAAGCAGTCAGTAATAAGATGCATAAATAACAAACAGCCCCATATGTAGCCTAAACTTGAAATCCAAGATCACATTTATGTAACTGGTGTTGGAAACAATTAGCACATCATTGTCTCAGTATATAGATATAGTGTTTTCCAGGTGAGCCTCCGTTCATGTCCAATACAGAGAACTCACATCCCATTAGGGCCACAATACCCTAAGTGTATACAGCGTTCTGTACTCAAACACTTTACATATGTCACAGAGTACGGGTGGTGGAAGTTTGACGTTTGGCAATGAGTAGGCATCCGCTCCAGCAGTCCATGCCCAGAATAACCCTCACACACACAAATACACAAACACACACACACACACACACACGCACACACACAAACACAAACGTAAACTGCTCAGCATCAGTGTTTCAACTTAAAACAAACCATCAGGGGGCCGTCACATCCACTCAGCACTGAGCAACAGACAGACAGGCCTGTTTATAAACGCATACACACACACACACACACACACACACACACACACACACACACACACACACACCCACACACACACACACACACACACACACACACACACACACACACACACACACACACACACACACACATTAATGTTGGGGGCATTTGCACGTATACAGTACAGAAAGACGCCTATGAGTGTGCGGCTGGTCGTGATTACTCTTTGGGCACCAGCCTTCAGCTACACACAACCAAAAAAATCGTATTGAAATAGGGGGGGGGGGACAATTGAATTCATAAAAGCCATATTTCATAAAATAGCAAATTTCCCTTTACCCAACCAGAGCTTAAGTGACCTTCAAGATTAATGTGTAGCACTTGAGCCTTTACAGTCTGTGGGTGCATTCAAAGGCCTACCACATACGTTTCAATTACCAACCAATTATTCACCAATGATTATTAATTAGGCCGTGGATACGCAAATCAACAGCCTGACCTGAAGGCGCTAAATGACCGGAAAGCCCTAATTGCAGCGGGTCATCAAACATCCGCATTAATAGAAACCTGAGGGCCGTGCTAAATTGAATTTAAGTCTCTTATTTCCGCTAAGCGTGCGTGTTGTGTCTAATAAGAGGAAACGTGCGTGCCAAACATCTCTGAATGGTTGAAATGCAGCTTACTGGATACAGAATCATAAAACAACTAGAAGCAGCTTCCTGTTTTGTTCAGCAGTTGCCTGCGCGCCCGCCATCAATCGGCTGACATCCCATAATCCCATGACGAAGATTTATGAGCTGACTGCTGAAGACAACATGGAAAAAGAATCTCTTGGATGTGAGTGGAAGGAAATGACACAGGCTATTTCTATCTGAGGGGGTTGCGTCTTTTTACTTCAGTGAGAGGCAGCAGCAGGCCTTTGCGCGCACACAGACAGTCATTTCTGTTGCACTCGTGTTTGGGGTGCACTTTTGTTACAGTATTGAGAGAAAACGACAAGTTAGGAAAGAATAAACATAAATCCGGGCAGCAGCCCTGAAACAGGTTATGATGACAGAGAGCATGCGATTCCGGTTGGTCATAGTTCTCCATTTCCCGGCTGTTGTCAGAGATTTCCATCACCAACCAAACCGACCGTGCCGTAAACACAGCCCTCATTTGTTTTCTCCTCACAGCAATTATATCATGTGATTAAAAAACATTTTAAATAGAGCCTTCGCTGACTTGTATTTGTGTAAAGCGGATCTATTTCATGTCGAGCAGTAATGTAATAATCCCGAGCTGTCATTACGGACCAGTTTTCCCCTGCGCGCCGAACTCCATCTGATCTCCGCATTTATGAGAACCAGACTGGCGCACCACCCTCACCGGGCACCGCAAAGAAGAAGGAAAAAAAAAAATCCCACTTCTATACCGCTTTAAGGAAAGCCTTCAAATTAATATAGGAAATGTTAGCTTCAACAGAAACGCAGTGAGTTTCAGGGAGATATTTTACCTTCCAGATGGTCTGCATTAAAAGACTTAAATATTTGTGCATTGACTCCCCCTCCAGCGCTCTAAAATGTTCATTCTATTTATCTATCGGATATCTGTCTAAATGGAGGGAAGCAACACAGACAATCAAAGAGCTTGCTTGTGCTAAATATATGCTGAAGAAATGTCCAAGAAATGTGCTTTTAAATTAATCACATTGTAGATTTAAATTATATATTACTTCATCAGCTTTATTTTTTCTGACCTTATTATTATTATTATTATTATTATTATTATTATTATTATTATTATTATTATCATTATTATTATTATTTTGCGGCCTACCACTCTCACATTTCATTTTTGAACCAACTGAACTTACATTAAATCACAAAATGCCACAAACCAAGTCTAATGTTTACCGTTCAGCCTTAAAAGTATCATCATCCCAAAGTGGTACCGCGCGTAAAGATGCTGCTGCTGGTTGTTCTGGATGCTTAAACGCCGCTGAGACCAAGCGCACACTGCAAGAAATAGTTATTGTTTTCTGAGTCTTATACGTTTTTTTTCAAATATTGGGAAATGGCAGCTGATTGGACATTGTAACTTGCTAACTTGCAATTAACAAAATCCATTTGAATCGAATTGCATCTGTTGATAGATACTGATGAAGCCACCTGCTTCATTTTGCATCGTTTCAAAGTCGTAACAAAACGTGATTGTTTTAGAGAGAACGGTTTTTATTTCACTTTTGCAGTAACATGTATTAGTCATTTGTCTCAGGAAACTATATTTAAGGCCTGGATACGTATTATGATGGATATTTTTTGCAGCGCAGGCCCATGTGGAGGAATGCGCGCTGCGCTCTTCCCTCCCTCTCTGTGACGCGCAGAGGGGGACCAGAGGAACAAGCCCTCTGTGAGGCAGAGCGGAAAAGGGAGACACAGAAACGCATAGGGGGAGAGAGGGAGATAGTGTAGTGAGGAAGAAAGGCGTGCCAATAATCAAGGATTTTGGATGAGGGCGCGCGTCTAGGAAAACACATGGGAAGGCACCGGATCAATTACGCAGCGTCACGGAGCAGCCGTGAGAGAAGAGGGGCTCCCTGAGGTGCTGCTTCTGCTGCTGCCTGTTCAACCCCGTCCTGCCCTGAATGCGCTGGGACACTGAACCTTGTGCGGGACAAATCAAAGTTCAGACGGATATACGACACGCAGAAAGACGGGATCTTTCGCCAAGATGCAGGGTCTGAGTTCCCGGGCTCACGCGTTTTCGGTGGAGGCGCTGGTCGGGAAACCCTGCAAGAGGATGAAAGTGTCGGAGGGACACGAGTCAAGTTCAGCTGGAGACACCGGCAGCGACACGAGCATCTTCACCGGTGAGGCAGAAGGACTGCTGGGTTTCGAGAACACCTCATTGCTGTAATATACACAAATTTTACGCACAAGATGGAACAATAAAACACAATCCACAATCGGCAGTTTGCAAGTTATTTTGCTTCATCAGACCTATATTTTTATCCATCAATTTTCAGAGTTCAACTTGTCTTTATATTTTGTCAGCTAAAAACCAAAATGATCAAATCTTTTCTTTTTTTTTTAGGGAAAACAACTTTTGCAAATATTCTCCATGTCAACTGTCAAACTGGAGCAAATATCTGTTCCTTTTTATAAGACTATACATTAGTTGTATCTACAGCTTCTTTTAATCAAAAAGTTAAAGTTGCAGCTAACTTGTAATTGATTTTAGAAAACAAAAGGTCACAAAAATGCAGTTTCAGCTTCTTTTCTCAGTGCTCACTCATCTAAGCCTTTGCCCGTTTATAGGCCTGAACGAATATCCAGTCAGCCAGATGAAGAAAGCAGGTTCAACACCGAGGAGGGCAGGGGACACTTCCGGTGATCCGGAGAGACCGACTATCAGATCAGGGCCTGAAGAGGCTGAGCCCAGCGGAGAGGAGAGCAAGCCGAAGGAGAGCGACTGCCGCCCGGACAGAGAGGTCCGGGTGGAGCTGCAGGGCTCCGAGCTGTGGAAGAGATTCTACGAGATCGGCACCGAGATGATCATAACCAAAGCTGGCAGGTACTAAATCTGGATAAGTGATCTGTAGCAAATATGGAGAGGCTTTATTCCAGCCGTGCATACGTTGTTTCTATCCTGCAAAACGTTTAAACTTCAAAGCTACACATCCGGGGACAAAAGGAACGATATTTGACAGGCAGTGCCTATATTCATAATAATATGATTTGGCTTGTATGTGCATGACACATCAGCTAAATAAAACACTCTGGTAAGATTTTGAATCGTGTCCTCTATTCTTTAAAACTTAAAGAAGAAAAAAATCGATATATATTATGATAAACAAAAACTTTACAAAAGTCACCTTAATCACATGAAATAAGAGCGGGCCCCACACTCTGCGCCCTGGGCCGTTATGCTTAAATAAGGATGGCCTATAAACCTTTGTTTAAAATAATAAAACATTTGATTCTCAGTCCGTTATAAATGCAAGCTAGTTTCGGCGTTCAAGTGTCAGTTATAGATACAACCTGGATAGGTCATTCTCAGTGATATGACATGTTAGGATATTTACATGAGCTGTTCTGCGGTCACAGGTGCGCGTTTATCAGGTGGTAAACGGCTCTGATCGCGCTGCGGCCGATCACAAGACAGCAGTTTCCTAAAATATGGGCCAGGATACACCCGAACTGGAAGTTCTTGGTTTTATAGTAACTTTGCCCTGCACGTGTAGAAATATATCATAAGCCTATACGCTTTGTTTGGAATATAAAAATTAATAGTGCACATTTTATATCATGTGAGTTAGATTTTGTTGAATTATTACATTTTGTCGAAGTGAGTTAAACTCTATTTTCTAGTCATTCTGGACGAAATTTAAAAGAGTCTATTTATTATAATCACGGACTATAGAGAATGGCATCTTGTCACACATGGATGTTCTTGGGTATAGGTCGATTAAATTAACTTAAGAAATCCATTTGTGGTCTGATGGCCATGTGCTAGGCTGTGTTCTTTTTTTTCTTTTCCACCCAGAAATGAGTTATTGGGACATACTAGCTGCAGAAGTCTAGGTTCCGTTTATTCTATAACGGAGAACTCTCGCTATAAATCTCGGCCGTGAAGATGCCCTCATGGCCCCTCGAGGACCCCTGAACGATCCTCTGAAGTGTTCTGTTTCTGTGTGCTTTAATGTGAAATCCAGGACGGCTAGACACACTTTTAGCAGTGTTAAGGGAAGTTGAAATATTGAATTAAAAAGGGGATCAAACATGACGTGTCTGCGCTTCTTCCCTCGCCTCTCGTTAGGAGAATGTTCCCCTCCGTGCGCGTCAAAGTGCGCAATCTGGACCCGTGCCAGCAGTACTACATCGCAATGGACGTCATGCCAGTGGACTCAAAACGCTACAGGTGTGTATGTGTGGGTGTATTAAATTAAATTAATCTAACTCACTATTTTATACATTCGTTTATCTAATTACATGTATACCCCGGCAGACAGTGGTGGAATGTAACTAAGTACATTTACTCGAGTACAGTACTCTATAAGTACAAATGTTGAGATACTTGTACTTAACTTGAGTCTTTTCTTTTCATGCCTTTCTACTTCTACTCCGCTACATTTCAGAGAGAAAATATTGGACTTTTTACTCCACTACATACAGATTTTTGAACACACAATACAAGGTTCTATTAAAAATGAACAAACCAACAATATAACGGCCTACAAATAGGCTACAGCTAAAACCTAGTTCATTAACCGAGTATGAACTAGTTGATTGACTGAACAGTTTGGATCGTTTCCAGTCTCTAAAATGTGCGTCGAGTACCTTTACTTTTAATACTTTAAGTACATTATCCTGATGATACTTGCATACTTTTACTTATAAGTACCATTTTCACTGCAGGACTTTTACCTGTAACAGAGTATTTTTGACAGTGTGGTATTAGTAGACTATTTTGACTTCTAAGTAAAGGCTCTGAATACTAGTCCCACCACTGTCGGCAGGTATGTGTACCACAGCTCGCAGTGGATGGTGGCCGGAAACACGGACCACTCGTGCATCTCCCCCAGACTCTACGTGCACCCGGACTCCCCGTGCGCAGGAGAGACGTGGATGCGCCAGGTCATCAGCTTCGACCGGGTCAAACTCACCAACAACGAGATGGACGACAAGGGACATGTAGGTAACCCATGTGAGCATGCGCGTGCTTCCTCTTTCTCTCCGTCCAACAGATAACAGATAGTGACCCGTAGGCCCACAGGTCAGACATTTTTATTTCTTACTCTTTTGGATTATTCTGGTGTAATGTATTGTTTTATGATGGGCTATTTTGAAAACCCCCAGATTATTTCTGTACATTTCTTAGTATAACTCTGAAAGAGTTAACATCAGCTGATGGTAGGCCTAGGCCTACTGCTGTGTGGTGACGGAGCAGCAGGGCCGTTTTCCTGTCTGTAACCGCTTTGGGAGCGTCACTCTGGAGCTTTTCTCTCTAATACTGGAAGTGGGAATCCGTTAACTTCCTGTAAAGGTTTGGTAATATGCAGATGTGACAGATGTGGTGACCGGGGAGGCTGTAGGGGGCTTTTCACGTGATCCTTCTGTTTATAAAACCATCCTGAAAGTGCTGCATTTGGGGGATTCATTATGATAGTGTACGATGGAGGAAAGTAGAAACTGTGTAGAAACAGCCTCATAATCCTTATGTTGCTGTGGTCAGTTTACCTCTTTATATGGCCTCTCTGCCTGCAACTCTTTCGCTTGTTATAAACACAAATATTGTCCATCCATCCATCCATCTTCGTCCGCTTATTTTCGCTGGGGAGCAGCTCCAGCAGGGGATTATTCTCCCAGGCCAGGTTGTAACCTAGTCCTGGGTATTGTTTTCCCCAGGGAGGCGCCCAGGGGCATACCAGATGGGCTATTTTGAAAATCTCCCCAGATTATTTCTGTACCCTGGATTTCTTAGTCATAAGCCTTCTGACCAAAGGGAGGAACTAAAACTGACCGGTAGATCGAGAGCTTTGCCTCTGGCTCAGCTCTAACACAACGGTGCGATAGATTGAATGCAATACCGCACCCGGCCCGATTCTCCGACCAATCTCCCGCTCCATTGTCCCCTCACTCGCGAACAAAACCCCAAGGTACTTGAACTCCTTCACTTGGGGTAAGGACTCATTCCCTACCTGGAGAAGGCATTCCATCGGGAACCATGGCCTCCGATTTAGAGGTGCTGATCCTCATCCCAACCCTGTCTGTAATCCAGTGAGTGCTTTGGACCACATCATCTGCAAAGAGCAGCGATGAGATCACAAACTGCAACCCCTCCCCTTTTTCACGCCTCGATATCCTGGATTACAAACAGGATTGGTGACAAAGCGCAGCCCTGGCGGAGGCCAACCCTCACCTGAAACGAGTCCGACTTACTACCGAGAACCCGGACACAGCTCTCACTTTGGTCATACAGAGATTGGATGGCCCTGAGTAGATATGCCGCAGCACCTCCCACAGTATCTCCGGGGACCCAGTCATACGCCTTCTCCAAATCCACAAAAACACATGTAGTGGTTGGGCATACTCCCAGGCTCCCTCCAGGATCCTTGCGAGAGTGAAGAGCTGGTCCGTTGTTCCCACGACCAGGGCATTTTCCTCCTCACCCGAGGTTGATCGGCCGAACCCCTTTCTGTTTATAAAACCATCCTGGTCCCCTTTTAAAAAAACCACCCCAGTCTGCCACTCCTTTGGCATTTGAAGAGGGTGTCAACCAGGACAACCCCTCCACACCCAGATTATGGACGGATCTCATCAATCCCGGGGGCCACTGTGAAACTTCCGCCTGGGAAATAGACAATCCCCCGTTAGAAACTGCCTCTAACATAGAGGGCGTATTAGTCGGATTCAGGAGTTCCTCAAAGTGCTCCCTCCACCGCCCTATTACCTCCTCAGTGGAGGTCAACAGTGTCCCATCCTTACTGTACAAGCTTGGATGGTTCCCCTTCCCCTCCTGAAACAGTTTTCCAGAAAAACTTTGGTAGTCCTTCTCCATTGTGTGTGCCTCCGGAGTCCTATAACATATACTCCTTCTTCAGTCGGACGGCTTCCCTGACAAATATTGTGTGTGTATATATATATATAATGTATATATATATATATATATATATATATATATATATATATATATTACACATATATATATATATGTGTGATAATATATATATATATATATATATATATATATATATATATATATATACATACATATATATATATATATATATATATATATATATATATATATATATTACCACACATATATATATGTATATATTACCACACATATATATATATATGTATATATATATATTACCACACATATATATATATATTATATATATATATATATATAATATATATATATTACCACACATATATTATCTCCCCTAACAGGTAAAGATTAAAACTTTAGATTTGTAGACTTGTAATTTGGCTGTTTATTTAAAACTTATATATGTTATGTATATGCATTACCAAGTGTGCAAAATGAGAATAATAACACACAACAAAAGCAACACTATGAACTGCAAAATTAAAGTTTGAGAAATAGATCTTAATCAGATTGGACATTAGTGTTTTTAGAGATGTCAAATAAAAATCATGTCGATTTCCATACAATGCTTGGTGAATTAATATTGATTGGATGCACTAATGAAATAAGATATTAGATGTTTTGCGAGTTTTATTTGTTGAGTAGCGTGTTTAGTTTGGCTGGACATAACAGCCGATTCCACACTATTTTGCACTGTGTCGTAAATTATATTTTGTTCTAGTATCATATTACCTTCATATTTCACCTATTGCAGTTCATTTGTGTAACTGAAATGGTTTTCTAATTTCCCACAGTTTTTAAATGTACATAATTAGTCAATTAAACAATTATTTAATTGACAGAAAAATAAACAGTAACCATTCGGATAATTTCACTTTTTTAGAGTTAAATATGATTAATTTCTTTTAAACAAAAATGTCTGAGTCAACCCTCTCAGCTATGACAGTTGCTTCTCTTTTTAGATTTTGGTTAAAGGAAGCAATTTGATGACATCAGCTTGAGTTGAGGGAAATTGTGATGGATATTGTCTACATTTAATATACCAACCTGTTAATCAGTTATTTGAAAAATAATGTGCAATGTCATTATCAATAACAAATTGATAATGACGTTGCAGCCCTTGGTTGTTGTCAAATATAAAGTTTCCTCTTCATCTCTTCGTGCAGATTATTCTCCAGTCGATGCATAAATACAAGCCACGTGTGCACGTCATCCGGCACGACCATCGCATGGACCTGTCCCAGATCCAGTCGCTGCCTGCTGAAGGAGTCCACAGCTTCTCCTTCCCAGAAACGGAGTTCACCACCGTCACAGCCTATCAGAACCAACAGGTAGCGCCACACAAACGGGCTGATTTGCTGCAGTTTTATTTCTGTATTTGTAAAAATGCTGTAGAAAAATCTGCTGCATAGCCTATCTGATGTTACATATTTATATTCTACATCCTTTATGCGCCACAAATGCACTGAACAAAATTATAAAAGCAACACATTTGTTTTTGCCCCCATTTTTCATGAGACTTTTTCTATGTACACAAAAATATTTCTCTTAAATATTGTTCACAAATGTGTCTAAATCTGTGTTAGTGAACCCTAACCCTAACACCAGCTACTGACCGGTTTTCGGGACCCTCCTGCTCCTCCTCAGCATCTTGATATGCCACACCTGTGAGGTGGATGGATATCTCAGCAAAGGAGAAGTGCTCACTAACACAGATTTAGACACATTTGTGAACAATATTTGAGAGAAATAAGCCTTTTGTGTACATAGAAAAAGTCTTAGATCTTAGAATTTTGTTCAGTATATTAAGAAAGCAAGTCTTTTCAATGGCCATGCACACAGTTTATTGTCTATTGTTTCTTAAGGATTTCATTAGTCATCACCGTAGTGAAGACTGTTCTTCCTGGGATCCAACACAAAACAAACATATTGTAAGTAAGTCAGTAAGTAACGATTATTGATATAGCACTTATCACAGACAGAGTCACAGTGAGCGCTTCACAGGCCAAATTAATAAATGCATTATAACAAATCGATAATCATTAAAAGCACAATAAATCACAGTAAATTATAGTGAAACACAAAAGCATTACACAGTCAACAATGTGGTTAAATGAACTTGACTAAAAAGATGTGTCTTTAGCTGCTTTTTTAAAGATGTCAGCAGAGGCTGCCTCTCTTAAAACACGAGGCAATGCGTTCCACAGTCCAGAAGTCACCTTTAGTTTTCAGCTTAGTATGGGCTATGTGCGGCCGAGTTAGCTTAGTTGGTAGAGCAGGCGCACATATATAGAGGTTTACTCCTCAGCGGCCGTGGGTTCGATTCCGACCTGCGGCCCTTTGCTGCATGTCATTCTCCCCTCTCTCTCCCCTTTCATGTCTTCATCTGTCCTATGGAAATAAAGGCCTCAAATGCCCCAAAAAATAATCCATAAAATTGCTCACTGAGACAATCAACAATTCAAAATGCTTCACTCTGAACATCATGAAGGTGGCGAGGTCCACTTCTCTGTGGTCTCAGCAAAATCATGAATTGCAGTGTCCTGATTTTCAGCTGCTCAGAGCGTGCGTTTGTGTGTGTGTGTGGCCGTGTGTGTGTGCGTGTGCGTGTTGCTGTACAGCTGACCCCACTGTTGGCTGCAGCTCCTCCAGTAACAGAGGTGTCCGCGGGGACTGCCAGATCTTTTCATCAGGGCTCATTTTACGATCAGCCAACGTATTATTACAGAAACTCAATAACGAGCTGTGACCGGGCCGACTGCTGGAGTCCGCAGCCCGTTAAAGCACCAAATAAAACCGTACGACCTCCAAGAACCCTGTTTGACATGGCTGATCGCCCTGGGTGCTGCTGGGAGATGCAGTCCCTGAGGGAGAGCTCTGCCACTCTCCATGCCGCTGTAAAGCTGAGCTCATTGTTAGCTTAACACATCAGCGCTTGACACGTCTACTCTAACCCATGTCTGTATCCTCTCTCCTGGGCCAGATCACAAAACTAAAGATCGACAGGAACCCGTTTGCCAAGGGCTTCAGAGATCCAGGAAGGAATAGGTACGGCAAACCTCCCCAAACATCCACACTTGGTTTAGCTCAGGAAAGTGCTCCACTAAAGGACCCAACAGGGATTTCAGCTTCAACCACCGACATTTGACACCACATAAAACCTTCAAGTGAAGTTGAAATGTGTTGTGCAGAATTTCACACCTCTCAGAATCAATATTTAAATACCTGCAATGACATTTTTCAGTGCTTTTACAGTATATGTGTGTGTCTGTGTGTGCGTGTGTGTGTGTGTGTGTGTGTATGTGTGTGTGTGTGTAGGGGAGTGTTGGATGGCTTGCTGGAATCGTATCCGTGGAGAGGCCCTCTCAGCTTAGACTTCAAGCCATTCACCATACAGCTCCAAGGTACTGTGCTGCAGCTCTTATTACTTCCCTGCTCCAATTTTTGTCTTTGTGATTCAAGTTTCTGACCTCTTTTTTTTTTTTTTTTATCGACAGGGAGCTCGGGGTCGCCGACCAGCAGTGTGAAGACTCTTCTCCCCCTCTCTTCTTCTTCTTCTTCATCCCCATTCTCCATCTCCGCGCTCTCCTGCCACGATGCCGCTCTCCACACCCTTGCTTTTCCTCTCTACGGCAAGACTTCCACCGCCCCCTCCCCATCCCCGCTGCCCAGCAGGGCCTTCTCCTCCCTGGGAGCGGACAGACTGAGGGGCCTGCCCCCGCTGGCACCGCTAGCAGACCTCCCACTCCTCTCGGCGCTGCAGGCAAAGAAACCTCCCCACTGTAGGGACCCATGTCTTTACGGGTCTCCGGGGGGCTCCCCCTGCCTCTTCCCCCTCCACAGCCCCCTCAGCCCTCAGGGGCCTTCTCTCCTCCCTCACCTCTCTGACACTGCAGGCCCCTACTGTCTTTACCGCTACAGCTTCCCCCTGAACCCCCAGCTCACAGCTATTTCCCGGCACGCCAAACTAGCCGAAGACACCACAGACTGTCTGCTGCGCCAGTCTCCGTGGCACCCGACCACCAACCACTGCCTCTGACAGCTGGACCGCACTTTCAGGCTCCGGCCCATTGAGTGTAACGAGCCAAAGCTTATTGCAACAAAACAGAGAGGGCCGCTTCTCTATTCGAGAAAGACTCAAAGGAGCAATAAACTGTGGCCGTTTGACGTTTTCTTTGTGTGTGTTTGTACGCTGTGTTGGATCTACCAGCACAAAAACTCATCCTGAAGCAGTCAATGAGCTGCTCCTCTTCACTGTGCACACACAACTAGAGCCATAAAAGCCCAACATTGGAGTCAACAGAAATGTAGACAGGGTGTAGATTTTTATTTGGGACAGAAATCAGTTTCTTTACCGCAGGGCAGAACCTCTTTTCTGCCTTAACAACTTCACACGCTGTAATGGTGTTTCCAAAAAGCATCAGCAATAGGACCTGAGGTATGTAATATAAATATTAATGAATGACTGTTATACTGACCATAAGCGCCTATTAAAGTATTTTTCATATTTTTTGTTCACACACCAGCATTCAAAATGTTATTTTGCCGTATGTTTGAACAAAATGAAAGAGGAAACATTTTCCATGTTTTCCAGTTGTAATGGCATGCATATACACAAACTTAAAACAGAAACGCATGCTATCGTGCAATAGGAAGTTTTGAATAAGAAATGATGCAAAAATCCCCCATAAGGTGCTTCAGCATGCCCGCGACACACATTATGAAAACAAAGTGTGTTTTGTGTCTTTCGAGCTGTAAACTCAGCTCGATCTCAAAGTCAGGATTGGCCACCCCTGACTAATAACATGAGCTCATCAGGTCTCTCTGTGATTTTAAGGGAAGAACAACAGCTGCCAGGTTTCAGGCGGCCAGTTTCCATTCCTGTACTTTATTACCAATAACAGAACTAATCAGAGACTGGAGAGTGAAAGGGTTATTCTATAGAGGCCTTTATTAAAGGCACAGTCTATAACAAGATTGGAAGAAGGCTCCTTGTCATCATTATTGTAATCATGGTTGTAACATTGCTCCAGGATCAACAGTAAATCAATACTGCTGTGAGCAGACATGTGGAGGCCTCAGTGAATTCTAGTGTGCCATGAGGAACAGAGAATGAAAACCTACTTTGGGCCAAGATAATGCTGTGTGTTTTTGTCCATACCAAAGGGGGCACGCCCGTTCAGCCGCTGATGTGATAATTACTGCCTTCATGTCAGACTCAAAGCCCTGCACCATCCCTCCCTCCCTCAGAGCAGAGCGAGGAACAGCGGTTTAGGCAAAGCGGGGGAAATGGCCTGTTTCCCGACAAACGGTCATAACCAAACAGCAATTTACTTGTCATGGCCGAGCATGGCAGTGAGCTAATGCGCGCTGGACGTGGAAATAGCAGGAAGGAGTTAATTGAGGAACTCAGTTGAGGGGATGGCCCGTGTTTCAGCGAGCGGTCAGGTGTGCTGCTATCAAACAGCCTGGCCTTTGTCTGCAGACAGACCATAATCTGCGCTGGTTATTCAATACTGTCTGTCATTTCCATGTTTGGCTGTGTGGGACAATTCCTGATCTTTCAATTAGACTAATTGCTTTCATACCAGGAGAGCTGAACTCTGCACATGCCGCTCTCCAAAAGAGTTAACACAGAAAGACACATTACATAGAATAGGACGTGAGCACCTGTCACTAATAGTGTGTAAATACTACTATTATTGCAAGCAGTGAATAACATAAAGTTTGGAAGATTAGCACATGCAGACATTTTGCAACAGTTTGACATAAGCCCCGTTTACACGAAGGGAAGACGCAGATATTTTCCTGCGGTTTGGCCTCTCATTTACACGAAAACCCCGTTTTTATCACAGAAAACGATTATTTCTAAAAACTCCGGCCAAAGTGGAGATTTTTGAAATCTTCATTGCACGTTTGCATGTAAACTGAGACAAACAGAGGTTTAGGCAGCCGAGAGAGAGAAAGAGGACAAGATTGGTTGCTGTTGTTGCTATTGTCGGGATTCTGATTGGCTAACGTGGGCTTGAGCTTCTCGTTACACTGCCATCTAAAGGTCTGGCGTGCTCTTGCATATAAACACGGGTACATATAAACGAACACTTTTCTGAAAACCAAGAGGTTGAAATGTCCGTTTATGAAAATAGCCGGCCACGTGAAACGTAGCAATAGTATCAATGTATGAGGCCCTGCACTTACAACTGCCTTTTTAGTAAAAGACATAGTTTGACATACCTGAAATATCTTTTGTTGCTTTCTTGCTGATTTGGATGGAACGTCGATACCACTTTCTAAATATAAAGCTACAGCCAGCAGCGAGTTAGCTTAGCATATAGCATAAAGACTGGAGAAGGGGAAACTAGCCTGGCTCTGTTGGGGGGGTTGTGGTTTTGTTGGACAGAACCAGGCTAACTGTTTCCCCCTTGTTTCCAATTGTCATGGTAGGCTAAGCTAACCAGCTGCTGTCTTCATATTTAACATAGTCTCGCTTTGCCAGACCTTCCTTCACAGTGCTGCAGAGGAGGGTCTGGCGAGTCCACACAGCATTCTGGGATTAGAGAAAAACGTGCTCTGGTTTATTGGCATTTCTTTAAAAATGGCGGGTTTGTTTGATGATGCAGTGATTAGTGACGATTCTCTCCGACCAATCAGTAGTCTGCAGGTTTTCACGTCACCTTTTGATATCGCCTCAGCTCGCTTGGAACCTCGACTGAGGTGATACTAAAAAAAGTACCTGTTAGCAGGTACCAGGGACTTTTTTACATAATGGAAAACCAAAAAAGCCGAGTAGAGTAGAGGCGAGGCAAGCAGGTACCATGTGATGGAAAAACGGCAACAGGAAGCAAAAGGTGAAGGACATCCGGCCGAAAAAAGTGATATCCGGCGGAATTTTCAACGGCACTCTAGCAATCCTGTAAGTGGAACGTCGTGGATATAGACTGCAGTATATTTAACACAAAAATCAAGTATAAGAGTATCAATCTTCTCACCCAACTTTCGTCGAGAAAGCGAATAAGCGTATTTCACTATCTATTCCTTTAAATGAGTTGTATTTTGTCTTTTAAAATTAAGATTGTAAATTTTAGATACATTTGTTATATTATGAGTGTATTTTCATACTGGTCTTTCTTGTCTTATCAAACTTCACCTTTGTTTGAGAACTTTTCATCAGCCTGTCGATGATTAACCGAGCTGTCCGTCCCCCTTACACTGTAAATGCTCTTGATAATGTGTCAACATAATCCTCTTGAAGGTGGTGGCAGAAATAACATGGAAACTGTGCGGATTCGACTTTCTCATAACACAAGAAGGGATGTCTCTGGACCGCTCCACGGTGATTGACAGGCAGTAAAGGGAGAGCCATTTGACCCTGAAGTCATTTGTTTCCAATCATGTGAAATGGCATCCTGAAAGGAGAGAAGCTCGGCAGAGAGTCAGAACGTGTAAATATACTCTGCCTTCATTAGATTAACATACACGGCACACACACACACACACACACACACACACACACACACACACACACACACACACACACACACACACGTCAGTTATCTCCTAATAATAGTTGCCATACACTTGCTCACAAGTACTCAGATGTTGTTTATTTGGATTTATGACAAAAAAAGACTCCCTTTGTCTGGTCACACACACACACACACACACACACACAAACACACACACACACACACACACACACACACACAAACACACACGTGTCGTTTGCCCGTTCAGCTTGGTGCCCTCCAGCCTTGCTCCTCATTTTTGGCTCAGCGAGTCTCTTGCGAAGGTTTATACTGGACTCTATTTTCTCTGCAAACTCAATAAAAGCTAGTTATTTATCAGGTCAGATTATGGGACGTGACTGAGCTCAGCTGTAAAGTTGAAAGTGAAACCAGCTGTGGCTGAAATTGAATTACACCGAGTGAGTAATGTGAAAAGCAAGGGCAGTTTAACAGTGATTAAGCGCTCTTCTACTGCGCTTATCAAGCAGGCATACGCTGCTCAGTCAAACTTTGCCTCCTAGGATGGGGAAATTCCTCTCCTCTCATCCCATCACTGTTTCCCTTTTTATCTCGAACACATCCTCTGTTGCTGGAAACATCAGCAAGTTTTTTAGTACGAGCCAAGACTGTGAGATCCTCGGTTGAGATTAGAAGTCTCGCAGCATTAGATCACAGGAGTGCGGACAGAACCAGGAGCCTCCGTGGATTTGCATGTATACTGGCTCGCAGTATGGCCAGCAGTGTGTGCAGACAGGGGTCACTGGGGCACTGCATAGGCATGTGCTCCCTGACAGGCCCCTGTCTTACAGGAGCAGAGGTTAGATGAGTGGAGGACAAACTGCTTTAACATGTGGCCTGGCACCTGGCCTGCATGTTTTGTGTGTTTGCATGTGTGTTTTGGGGGTTTCCTCGCAGCGCTCCATCTGGGCCTCACACTCGTGCCATTCATCAGAGAAAGTGTTAATGACCCAAACAGCTCTTGTTTCTCTCACACCTCACCTCTCTAATTTCACCTTTCCTTACTCGTTTCTGTGAAGTGTACACTCGACGGGGCTCCATGTGCATTCATTTCGGGCCCATCTCTGATTTGGGTAACAGATTCAAAACAAAGCACTGCTGTACTTGTACTATGAAGGTTTTTTTTAAATGCTTTGATACTTTATACTTCACTATATTTTAGAGGGAAATATTGCACTTTTTACTCCATTTATTTCACAGCTATAGTAACATTTAGGTTTTACTTACAAAACATATGATTGGTTTGTAAGATAAAATGCACTGGTTTAAGATTAAACCAACCAAACGTTTATAAAGCATTTAAAATAAGATACTACAAGATAAAAGTACTGCATAGTTAGATGTTCATGCATCAATAATAATTATCCAATATTATAATAATATAACACCGACAAGGGGAATTCTGGATCATAAGTAGATTCTGTAAACATCAGTTTAGGACAATGAAAAAGTTTTAAATCCTTAGATATCCCAACGGGTTTTTAAATAGTGCATTTAACTTAAGAAGAAGAAGAATTGTTTTGATCCATAAAGGAACACCTATTCAGTTTTCCTTAAATCCCATAAATGCAGCTATAGTTACCTGGTTATTTGCAGATTAAGATTTTAAAACATATAATGACTATATACAACCTGATGCATTATTATACAGTAAATACAAATAACAGTGTTTGGTAGATAACATATTTAAAATTAGCTTCACTTCAAGCATCTACAAGATTAAACTACTATTTACATGTCGATACATCCGTAGTAATAATCTGATGATGTGATTTAAACAAATATTACAATGACAGGCCATATTGCCTGCATAGTTTTAGTTTTTATGGGTAACTTTTTGCTGATAATACTGATACACTCTTGCTCGAAATGGAGTATTTTAGATTGTGGTATTGCTACTATTACTTGACTAATGGGTCTGGTTACTTCTTCCATCACTGCCATATTAACTTGAGCATATTAACTGCTGCATTTATGTATGCTAAACCCACCATAAGTTTAACTTTATAACAGCCACAGTCACAAGAATCATCACGTCTTACCACAGCCTCTTAATGTAATTCAGTTTCTTTAACCTTTTCTGTTCAGATGATTGTTAATTGTCATCAATGGACCTGTGTGTGTGAGTGCAGGGTGGCTGGAAGAGGGCTGTCAGCACTCAGCTCATGACCAACAAACACAGCGCACACTCTGACCCCGGCTGTCCATCACACGTGGGCCATCCCTCCCCCCTAAAAGAGAGAGTGTGTGTGCTAATCCTTTCCAGTCTGATGGACCGGAGGGGGATTCTACAGGTGCATTTGTGTGTGTGTGTGTGTGTGTGTGTGTGTGTGCGTGTGTGTGTGGCACTCTCTGGCATTGTTTTTAATTAAATATGGACCTATAAATCAACTCTTTTGGAACAAGAGATGTGAGATATTCTTTTTCTCTTTGCCCCTATCTCTGACAGAGGGACAGATTGTTCTTACCTCTTTTTGCTTCCTGTGTATGACAGGTTATCCCTCCTGGGACAGATACAGAGAGAGGGGAAAATAAGGAAAATGATGGAGAGTGATTGAGTGAGAATGATGCTCCGTGGCTGATGTATCGGATGGCAGATAAGGGGCTGGGGTGAGGGTACGGGGTGGAGAGAAAAGAGTGATTTAACGCTGGCCTGTACTCTCCTCTCCTCTTATCCCTGCCCTGCTTCTTTCATGTCTCAACCCAGGGTCGACCTGCCTGCTGCCCCAGATGGTGCTGTCTGTCTGGGCTGCCCTCTACAGGATGTGCCCCCCTCACCCCCACAACTACAGAACTATACTCCCTTAATTGATTTCAGGGGGAAGGCCCTCTTTCTCTTCTGTTTCACTCACTCACACACACACACACACACACACACACACACACACACACACACACACACACACACACACACACACACACACACACACACACACACACACACACATAAAGATAGCTTGCCAACAGCTAGTGCCCCCAGTACACACACACATACACGCGGCTGGCGCTGTGCGCTGTCAGCGCTAATTCAATTTGAGACGCGGGAGTGTGACTAACAGCAGACCTGCAGATTGTTTTACCATATGCACCACACACACACACTCCTAACAGATCATTTCACACACACACACACACACACACACACACACATCACTCTGTCATATCCACTGGTATAATAATAATAATGTAATTCCAGAGGTATAAATCCTATTAATAGACCTCCTCTCTTCCTGTTTCTCTCATTATCAGGAGAGGTCATCTTGTCAACAACTACAGAGTAACACCTTATTATCCCTTCAGCTTCACTGCCCACAATCAACAACCAAGTGAGACGCACTGTAGTTACAGCATGTTCATCTGAAATAGCTAGGTGAAAGTTTGTAGGTAACAACAAAAGAGTAAATACAACCATGAATGATTTACCTAGGCCTATTTGTTGTCATCTGAGTTGTGTGTACTCTTTTTCAAGGAAACTAAAACAAGATATCACATGTTAAAGTGCTCATATTATGCTCATTTTCAGATTCATAATTGTATTTAGAGGTTATATCAGAATAGGTTTAATAAAAATATATATGTTAACATATTTTGTTGTACTGCACATTGCTGCAGCTCCTCTTTTTCACCCTGTGTGTTGAGTTCTCTGTTTAGCTACAGAGTGAGACATCTCACTTCTCTTCCATCTTTGTTGGGAGTCGCACATGCTCAGTAGCTAGGTAAGGACTACTAGCCAGTCAGAAGTAGAGTATGAGGGCGTGCCCTGACAGTACCTAGGTAAGGACTACTAGCCAGTCAGAAGCAGAGTATGAGGGCGTGCCACGCTAGCAGCTAGGTGAGCATTATAACGTGTGTTCCAAAGTGACCACGTTTGTCTCTGAAGTAAAGGCTGGACTACAACAGAGCTGTTTGGAGCAGTTGGTGAACAGTGTTTTCTGTTGGAGATGGGAAGTCCCTACATGCTAACATGCTCATAACAACAATGCTAGCAATCTGAACTAGAACAGTCATTGAACACACTTAGCAGGCATTTTACTTTTGTCTGTCTCTTGCTAAGGCAATTTAATCCAGCACTCCTCATTTTCTCTCTAGCAGCAAGGCAACAGGCGTGCACAAAAGATCCCTCTCCATGCCTTGTAGCCTACTGCTCGTTTGTCGCAAAACCTCACCTCAGTGAGTCCGCAACTTGCCACAAGTCGGTTTGTAAGAAAGTTTTTGTGGAAGTAAGCCTGCCAGACCGGTCTCATTTCTTTGCAAAGGCAATGGTACACATGAAATGGCCGTCGCTCCAACTATCCTGCTACGTCGCATGTGTCAAACTCAAGGCGCGCGGGCCAAATCCAGCCCCTCGCACATTCTGATCCGGCCCGCATATCAATTTAGGTTCACAATCAATTTTGGCCCACCTAGTTGTGCGCCAAACCAAAAACATGGGAACCTGTTTTTCAACTTGCAATTACGCCACACTCAAAGCAGAATTTGGCAAATTTGCCGACTTTGAGACTCAGAAATTCCCCCAGAAGCAGAGAGTTTGCATATTTAGGCTGTGAAAGAGGTAGTTGTGAGTCATCTGGGTGGTAGCCTACTTACAAAATGTAATCATTGTTTTGCTCGATTTGCTAAATTCTAGGATGGCTTTGGAACTTTTTTGCTCACTTTTTCAGGGCTTTATGTGGACCAAACTGTAGGCTAAGTGAGATGATACATGCAATAATTGAGTCAAAGATATTTTACTTTTTCGATGAAATAAAAGCATGTCAATAAACTATACATGTCTGGTGCGATTCTCTATTTTCCAGTGTGGCCCTTAGTGAAATTGAGTTTGACAACCCTGTGCTATGTTGATTTGAATGGGAATGTCTGTTCTACTCTAATTCTAATTCTATGGTGTTAGCATGCTGACATTTGCTAATCTGCACCAAACACAAAAAGGCTGATGGAAATATCATTAGTTTTGTGGGTATTTAGTCATAACCCAAAGTACTGAATAAATTAAAATGTTGACCTAATATAATGTCACTAGATGAAACATTAAAGGATAACCAAAGCTATTACAGTTCATCCTGGACACATGAATGTCTGAACCAAATTGTGTGACAAGTCTGACAAAAATGTTTAGCTGCACCGCTAGCTTGGCTAAAAAGAGCACCCCAGAGAGCCAAACCACGAAAAGAAGAAAAGACATGAGGGGCCCTATCTTGCACTCAGCGCAATTCCCTTTGTACACCGACGCATGTATCATTCCTATTTTGCACCCGACGCACAGCGGATTTTTCCCTCCACAGACGCACGTCGGTAAATTAGGGAATGTATTTGCGCTCCCGGGGGCGGTTCAGTGAAAAGAGGAGGCGTGTTCCGGCGCAAATGTTATCTGATGCTATTTTGCAGTTTCAGAAAACAATTCCGCCACTGACCAGGAAAAACCTGGTTTAAAGTCAGTGGCGCTAGTCTAAAGTCAATAGCGCGTTATTCAGATGCTATTTTAGGGTCGCATGCTTGGCCATGATGTAGCGTGTGCACAACGCGCATACTTCTCTCATCTAAACGGACGCAGCAGTTCCCATTTTTGCAAACCATACATAATTACAAAGAAAAATATTACTGAAAATGCGCTTCAGGTGTTTGGACGGATCAGGAGGCACTTTACAGTACAGTCCTCAAAAGGTTGCAGCATTCTTTGTGGCTTGTTGTGTTTTACACAACATTTCCATGAATCATGGATGTGTTGGTGACATAAATGAGGAAATATTAGAGGACTTAAGGAGACGTGATGTTGAACTACGGTGGGATTTGACACTTCGGCGGAATCTGATCCGGGAGGAATGCGCGATGTGCTCCTGGTGGAGCGGGTGGACGGAGATGGAGTGGGGGGGAGGAGGAAGGGGAACAACAGGTGCAGGTGGTGCGTTTGGAGGCCCACGCTCCATGGCTGCAGCAATACTCTCCAGACTTGAGGAGATACACCCGAGAGGCCGCAGCATCGCCACCCGGTCAAGACGGGCATTTACTACTTTGCCGCATCCCGGACAGCTCCCGCTGGCGTGCGCCAGACAAATCCGCAGTCATAATAGCAACCCGCCATGGAACAAGCGCGCCTGCTCTTAAAGGGAATGTGAGCTGACGCTCTGATTGGTTATTTTCACGTTACGCCCAAACCACACCTAGCTACTTCAGACCAACCCATTTTAGATTTGCGTCGGGCGCAAGACTCATTTATCCCGCCGGCTTAATAGCAACAGCGCTCGAGATCCGCCCACAAAGCTACTGGCGTTTTGCGTTTCATACTTGTGTTTCAGATCGTTAAAATAGGGCCCGAAGTGTTTTTACAGTTTTGAAGCACATGGGGTAAATGAGAACTCTTATTTGTTTGATTTAGCCTGAGGCAACAGTTGCCAATGTAAGGTGATGAACTATAATGTAATAATGAAGCGTTGCACACATTCCACCACACTGCATTCATTAGTGTAGGCACAAAGACTGGCAGACGGCCTCAATAAAGAGCCACAGACAAGGCTACATGTCCATGTTCACGGCTTGTTTGACTGTAAGAGATACCAGGGTGGGTGATGGGGTAAGGAGAGGGTCAAGTGGAGGGATGGCAGGATCAGGTGTGTGTTTGTGTGTGACAGAGGTTGTGATGGTGTGAGCAGGGGATAGGTTCAACCTTAATGAAGCGTGCTCTGGAGAGCAGGGATGGAAAGGGCCAGCTGTGTCGGCGTGTGTGTGTGTGTGTGTGTGTTTATGTGTGCGCATGAGACAGTAAAACTGATTAAAAGCAGCGTTAACACATCTGACAGGAAGCAATGGTCAAGAGGTAAGTGGAAACTGGGGAAAGCCATGGGCTGGAACGATTAGACACACACTTATCAGCAGCAGCAGCAGCAGCAGATGGAGACTGGGGAAAGCCCTGGGCAGCAGCGATTGGTCACACATACCCATCGATATCTGAGTAGAACCAATCAGCTCGGCTTCCTGTGTTTGACCTGACCCTTCACGGAGTCTAAGGGGGAGAAAGGAGGCAAGGAGAGGAAAAGAGCCTGTGCTACCTAATTCTATGAAAGTCTCTAACGCCACCTTAAACAGATGATCAGTCTCTTTACTGTCTACACACTTACCACTGATGTTACACTGTAACACAAAGTGGTAATATATACTGTAAATATGCACCATCAAGTTCTTTTTTTTTAATTTAAGTACACATAAGGACATCTGGTATATTGTGTAGGTCAATCATTTTTAAAAGACATTTCTTGGGAAGTTTCATAGAAATAACTATGTAATTTGGTACCACTTACAGGGAAAATTGGATTTTCTACAAAGACCTGCTACATTTAAACGCAAGCAGGGCCGCAACTAACGATTACCTTTCCTTCATCGATAAATGTGCAATCATTTTTTAGATTACAGCGAAGATATTCAGTTTACAATGACACGACAAATAAAAGCAGCCAATCATCTCATGTGAGAAACAGGAACTGCTTGAAAAATCGCTCGAAACGCAAGTGAATAGTCATTCATTGTTCATTTATTAATAGAAACTTTATTCTTATTATAGACTGTATGTTTAATTATGTGGTTGTTTGCAGACAAATTTCACATTTTTGCATGTCCATTCAATTAATTAATTTAAAATAAACAATGGCAAGTGTTCCTGGTGAAACTTCCCTATTTTCCTTTAAGCATCACATCACATAGTTGTTTCTAAAACCTGTTGGGAATTATTCAGCAATAACAGCCCTTTAATATAGATATTCAACTTTATTCTCAAGATAAAGATCTGGGGTTTGGCAAAATGTATGTTTTTCATCATCAACTGTCTGGAAGTATCATTTCCTGTGCGTGAATCATGTAGTAGTCTATTGCAATTAGAGTTTTTTTCACCGTGTGTGTGTGTGTGTGTGGCTCTGAGCAGAGCTCCCCACTCCCCCCTGTGCAGAAGCAGACAGGTCGGCCACAGGGACAGGACCACTGGCCCACCGGATCCCTGCCTGTCAGCAAGTACCCTTCCTCTAGGAACCAAGACACGGAGGTGTTGACGGCACTGGAGGAAAGCCACCTGACACCCACACAGATATACAAACACAGGCGCCCCGGAGCAGTGCTCGTACAGCAGCCATCTCCAGCACATCTGTGGGAAGCATCCCTGCACACATGTTGAGAGAAAAATAGGCCATGATAGACTCTCTGCTTTTTATCATACTTAAAGAGTTGGCCACTGAAGGTTAAAAATAGATTTAAAACAAAACTTACCAAATAGATTTTGTGACTGTGACAGCAGAGGGACCGAGAGAATTTTAATTGTAGGTGATCCAACCCCTGGCAGAAATGACTGACAGCTGTTGGATCACCGGGGTCAGTGTTTTGCGGATAACTCCAACGACTTGGAGAGGACTTGAAGAAGTATGTGCGTAATAGGCCAAATAGAGACTTGTCTAAGTCTGGGGGGGCACTGATGATGATTGTGAATGTAGTTAAGTGTGCGCTGATGATGATTAGGAAAGACACAAAAAGGGTCAGAGGTGGCTGAGTGTCACTCCAGAGGACTCCCATCAGCTACGGGGCTGTTCATGTATAGATATCTGTGTGTGTGTGTGTGTGTGTGTGTGTGTGTGTGTGTGTGTGTGTGTGTGTTTGGGCAGCACCTGTAATGGCTCCCAGCTGAGTCTCGCCTCCCCCCCTGGGATGGTGAACTATGTGTGTGTGTGTGTGTGTGTGTGTGTGTGTGTAATGAGGCACTGGCATGCGAGCGGCAGAGGGCCGCTTCCTCTACAGGTGACACCTCTGACCTCTCATCTGTTCCCTGTTGGAGAAGAGAAAGACGAGGGGTAAGATGGAAACAGAGATGCATGCTGGGATGCATACTTTGCCCAAAACACAGCTATAAACTGACAAAAAAAAAACATGACAAGTAAAAAATGCTGAAAACTCTTTTATTGACTCTCTGTCTTTGCATACATGTGCACGGCGAGCCACTAGAGTTGTTATCGCTACATGCAGAAAATCAGCAATATTCCAGCTTTCTTCAAAGCATGTTCGAGGCAACCATTTACAATAAGCCCTACCATACAATATATATAAAATATAAATTAAATAAAATCACAAGCATGCTCTTAACAGTCAGTAACGCTGGCAGTTGATAAATACACAAATAAATAATAAATATTGCTCTTTGAACTTGATACATAGTGTATAACAACTTTGGAATGAGGTATTGGCTATTAAGTAGTACACAATTGTTTTTTTTGTGCAATAAATTCCCATTCAGAAATATATCTAAGGTGTACCACCTTAAAATAAAGAACATGCCAGCACAGCACAGCAGTGTCCTATTGCTGGGCTAATGAATAATCACAAAACATTTTAAATATGAGTGCGCCGATGAAGATTAATATGGAAGAACTGCATGTGATGCACTTAATGTCAGGACTGTATCAATCCTTTTCTGCTGTTAGACAGCTCCTTTACTTCTCACGACAGAACAAACCTACAACACACAACGTTCAGGCACGTGGCACCTTTTTTGCTTTATTCTGCATTCTACTTTCTTTTTTGACTTCCCGTCTCTTCTTGCTCCTCCTGCTCTTCTCTCTCTTTCTGGTCTTGTTATTTTCGACATCATTATGACACCTGGTCTCGCAGTCTGGACAGCCTCTGGGAGAGCTCATCCTGATAACAACACAAAACGGGTAACACAGAGAGGGCAGGAGCCTTAAGTCCGAAAAAAAAAATCAACAGATTTGTCAATGGGGCAGCTTTAGAAATTACACTGAAAGCGATACATCTCAGAGTGTCACTTAACCTGTTGTAGGCTTAAAGGGTGAGGTGTAAGGTGTGTAGTTATGTTTATTTCAGTTAAAGCCATAACTCAATAGAATGCTATTCCAGACAACATAAAGACCTGTAGTTCCATCAGAAGCTTCAAATTTCAATTAAAACATTATTTAAAAACCAATCAACTCTGCAACCATTAACATCCTGCTTTTTTTTTAAACTTTTTTACTATTATTTTTATTATTTTCATGTTTTCAACATGGTGCTGAACAGTGTGTGTGTGTGTGTGTGTGTGTGTGTGTGTGTCACAATGTGCATTATATTGATGCAGGATTTGTGATCTGTCTTGTTGTTTTTTGTTAGATGTTGTCATGGTTTTACTGTTGGATTTAAACTGTGCCCTGCCTGGGGACTGCAGATGTAAATTAGCCTAAGGCTAACTCTGGTACAATGCATCAAATGGCAACATTTATGTTAGAAATTGTACATGGTCCCTAACAAATAAAATGAGAGACAAACAGCGGCTTGAATTACATTGGTAACAATGGATTCCAATGGCGGCTCAGCATAATGGTAAACTTATCAAAACATTTTTAGGAAACAAGTCAAACACTTCCAGCAACAGACACTGTTCCGAAAAACTTTCAATCGTGCAGGAGTCGAGTTTTTCTTGGAGTATAACTTGAAATTTGGGTGACACTAATTCATGTGAGACTGCCAAAGACCATAAAGATAATGTATACATTCTATTCTGGGAAATAAAACACCAAATATAGCAATAGCATAAAGATAAGAGTGGATGTGTTACCTGCTCTGTTGATGCCACAGATGAAGCCAGTGAGGAGATCTGGCCTGAAGGAAGCTCCAGGTTGAGATCCAACCTAGAAAATATAGAAATAAGAAAAGAGAACCCTTTTTACCATAATTTCTGCGTGGCTGCTTAGCTCCTTTGGGTTATAGTTAACAGTGAATAAGGTACGTTCCTATGTTTTTTATGGGAAAGTCATTTAAATAAAGCTTTTAGTACAATTCATTCAGTGTCTTTTTTTAAAGATTTTTTTGGGGGGGCATTGACGCCTTTAATGAATAGGACAGCTCTATGAAAGGGGGGAGAAAGGAGGATGACATGTAGAATTTCAAGTATGCTTGATTGGTATATAAAGTGTTACATAATCTTGCCCCCCGCTCATGGCTCATTGGCCAAAGATTTGAAAGTGGAGGTGGTGCACGAGCCTCTGTAAAAGGGGACTGTATGAGACCATTTAGACCCACCCCTTCTGGACAAAACGTATCGTCATTAATAGGGAGGTAAACTGTGGAATAGCTTGCCCCTCCCAATAAGAGAGGGTCCTACATTCAACACCTTTAAAACTCACTTAAAACTGTGTCTGTGTGTCTGTGTGTCTGTCTGTCTGTCTCCTGGCTCCTAGAAAACCAGAGATGCTCTCACTTCTAACTGTCACACATTTCATCACCCGTACGACTGTGTATGACTGCTGGCTGTCTCTATGTTAGTCTTATGTCACCTGCCTAGGGACTGCATATGAAAAGTAGTTATTTTTACTAATTCTGGCATATTTAAATGGTGTTTTTTATACAACAATGTTCAGGAATATGCATGGTCCCTATCAAATAAACCAATAAAATAAAAAGAAAACCATCTCAGGTCGGACTTGAACCCTGTACCTTCTGTGTCGAGGCATAAACCTCTATATATGTGCGCCTGCTCTACCAAGTGGGCTATCCTGGCCACCTGTTTTGTTGTTTTAATTCCCTGTATTATGTGTCTCCTCTATCAGTGTTTTTAGCTGTTGTCATTACTGTTATTTATGTTGGAGATATGGGCCATACTCACCCTGCTTCATCAGCCATCTCATGCAACAGCGTGTCCACTTCATTCTAGGGACCAGCCAAGAAAAACAATAATTTTAACAAATATGTCGCACTGGGGTTAAGTCCGCCTTTTATTACCTGCTTGTAAGAGGACAGTGCTTATTACCTGAGGTGTGGTCAGAGTGGTGGTGTTGCCCATTGTGTCTTCCATCTGAGCTGTATGCACGTCCAGAGTTTCAAATTGGGTTTCAAACTTGTCCATCAATGCAGAGATCTGTATAGAAAAAAGAAGAAAAAACATTACAAAAGTCTCAATCAACATGCGTACGTGTCTGTCTGCGTATATATGAGGTAACTTTTTACCTTCTCTAAGTTCATACTCTTCAGTGTGGCATCCATGGACTTGACCACTCCAGACATGGATTTAGATACCTGGGCAAAAGACACATCAAATAAAGTGTTGAAGCCTCAGTAGTCTTCTCTCTTTTTACTCGTCTTACTGGTTTTTGGATTCAAAAACGGGATCAGGGCATGTGCAGTCAGAGAGGCAGATGGCTGTAGACATGTCAACGCTTGAAGTGCTGTTCCCTTGTATTTCCACTAGGTGTCGCTTTTAGCTTTGTAAACAGATACTTTGTCATGACTATCTCTCATCTGAAAAGCATCCCTAATATTCCAAAAATGACTCTAATTAAGGTTTAATCTTGTAAAACCAATTTACCAGTAGTTGATCAAATTATAGTAGTGGGGTCTATTATCATATTGTGCTTATGTTTTTGAGACAGGCATCAGTTGTACAACAACATAAAGAGGTGTTTTTCAGCTATACCATCTCACACTGTGGGTGCTTCTATTTCTATAGACGCTATTAAGTTATAATCTATGGACCGGAATTAAAGCCATTTAAAGAGACTGTCACTCTCTTAAGAGCAACTAGCTAATAGCCTAATGACATTATGTAATTGGTGGCTTTTTGTTTGCATGTCTGCTTGCCTTTTTTTGCTCACTCTCCCTCCGCCTGTCTCCTTTGTGTAGGACTTTTGACTGAGTGGAGGACTACTTTGGACTTTTGTAACCTGAAATCATTTCACACTCTGCAGCTCTTTACCTTCTGAAATTAGATGCCGTTTTCAAAATATACACTTTAAAAACTTCATGCTCAGTGAAATATCGGGTGAATGTGAATATCCATGTCTGCTACAGCGGTATCAGGTAAAAGTCATGTGATTTCTACGTCTTTGCCAGTGTTGAAGTGGATGGCTACTGGGTCTGCTGTTTTCAGAAGCTACAATGTCGGGTGGGTGGTTGGCCCTGTGGCTTAGGGGTTAAGATGCTGACCATTTCATTCATCTCTTTCTATGATTGCAATCCAATAAAGGCAGAAAATGAGCACAAAAATAATCAAAAAGAAAAGAAGTTAACAATGTTGACCAGGTAAGTGAATGTAAATACAAACAGCTAAATGTAGGAAACATGGTGGAATTATCATTTGTGGTAGAGTTAATTTTTCACTACAGCAAACAGTACAAACGTATGCTCATTTTCTCTAATTGAAATGATCTGCCAACACTCTGAATAAGAGGTTATCTTAAAAAATGAATGGATGGGTATGTGTTTTTCACTGGTAATCATTTACCTGCTTTACGTAACATCAGAAAGCAAGGCTGACCTGGTTCATAGTGACAGCAGTCTGGACCCTTGAAGACACAGCATCCACACGTGCGCTCATCCTCAAGAAGTTAATGGACTGATGCTTATGACGGATGGCATTCTCTGCATGGATCTTGGCTGTCTCCATATTACCCTTCTGGATAGCCTGAGAAACAAAGGAAAGAGAAGTGCATACACACACATAAGAGTATAGCCAGTGGTGTAGTCTACGTGATGCATAGGTATACGCAGTATAAAGAAAGCTCCTCCATTTCCATATATGATATATAAAATGTGCAATGACATACAATAACATACTTTCCATCATATTTTTGACAAATTTTGAATTGTCACGTGTGTGTTTTCTTTGCATAGGCTAATTAAAGGTATGTCAGCTGTGAATTGGTGCATAAAAGTGTATCAAAATGCAGGAAATGAAGTCTTTAACGCTCAAAATGTCCCTGGGGGAGGACACCCAGACCTCACCCCCCCATTCTGGCCCATACACATAAGTACAGTATACCCACTACAATACATTCGACTACACCACTAAGTATAGCTGCACTGTAGCCCAGCTTGTCCCTGGATGTTGGTCTCCGATAACAAATATACAATTGAACAAGTCAACCTGCTTCACTTTAGCCTTCTCAGCCTTTTCCTCTTTGTCACATTTCTTGGAGTTGCGTTGTAGCTCCTTGGTAGCAAACTTGAGGTTAAACAAGTGTTCTGTACGGCTAGTCAAGGGATGGTTTATCTTAGTAACGTTAATGGTAATACATAGGAGTTATACTACTGAATATAATCTGAAGCACATAAAGACATCGAGCTAATTCAATCCAAGGCAGTGCAGGCAAGACAAACGTTGAAGACGTAATCAAAGAGTCATCAAATTAGTTAAGCAAGCCCACTTTTCCTTCATCACTGAATGACTGGGCAGAAGTTGCAAGCTATTGCATAACAAGATTAACGTTAGCTACCAAACCCCTCTAGCTAACGTCTCTGACTGCTACTGCTAGGTAACTGTATCTACCGTTATGCATGTTAGACTACACAGGAAAGGATACTCTCCATGTTCGACATGATGAAGGTCTCTATCTGAGACAAACACTCTGGACTGGTTATGCACAGATATAAAGTGGCATCCAGCCACTCACTTATTTCCAAGAGTTGTTTGTTTTGATTATTTTTTTTTTAAGCTATCGTATCTTCGCAACTCTAGCGAAACAGGAGGCTTCACTTATGCGTACTTCCGCATTTGCTTGAAATCAGTTAGGTAGAACCATGGACATAATGGGTAGAACCATATGGGTAGAACGGTCCGTGTACGTTTTGATAGTTTGTTTTTTCGTTTGAACCACAAAACAAAATAAGGAGAAACCAGCTGTTTTTCGTTTGTCGTTTCAAACCAAAAACAAAGAAACGGTAAAAAAAGAGCCGTTCTCCGTTTTTGGTTTCTGAATCCAAAAACGAAAAACGACAAAACCAAATTCAAATAACGGTCCGAGTTTGGTTTTTTGAAATTCCTTTTTTTATTTCTCCGTTTGAATTTATACATTAAAAGAAAGACAGGCTGGCCACGTGACTCGGAAGTAATAGTAAATAATGCCTAAAAAAATAAAATCCAAGCTTTTAGAACGGTCATAATATGCAGCACTAACGTTATACCAGAGTAACGTTAGAATAAAAAAAATCAATCAATAAATAGGCTTATATAACCTGGACCGAAAGAAATATGTTAGCAACAGTAGTTTATTACAGTGATTTAATATCGTGCCTTCCACGTACACATCACCAGTCACGTTTAATGAGCGCATGCATTGTTTGGTTCAATACAGTTGGTTTAGTTAACCTAGAACGTATTGTGTGTGCAGAGTTGTTACTGTTAGCACTATATTATATAATTAAATTAATATTTAATGTGGTTTCCACTGTAATGGACCAAACTGTTCCCCCTTTCTACCAGCAGGGTAGAAAGGTAAATATGGTGCAAAAGGTGAGAGCTTGTAGAATACAATGTGAGAACTTGCAGAACAAAAAATCTGAACTTGTATGTTAAATTTGCACTTATATATCACACACGTGATCTGAATTTGAAGTCGCAGAAAAAATATTCACAAATGTGTAGATTGATATTTGCATGAACCAGGGCTGCACTGGGACAAAAAATCGGCCCTGGCATTTTTGGCCCAGGCGGCCCACACCCACCGTGATTGGTCAGACAAATTCCCTGCAGACAGTCCTCTTAAAATATGCGTGCATTCTATGATATGAGTTGCCTATTGTTCAGCGTTCATGTGATCGTTTTGAATCCTTCAAGAGGGGACTCAAGACTTATCTGTTGATCTTACACTTAAATAATTCCTTCATTCTTAGAGTTATGATTTGTATGGTATTTTTATAATTTTTTTATTATTGATATTTGATATTGTATTGTCATTATTTTTATTATTACTATTTTGCTTAATATTGGCATAGCAACTTTAAAAACAGTTTACTGTTAATTTTAACTATTGTAAGATTCATATTTTGTCGCTGTGGACACAAGTGTCTGCTAAATACTGTAACCATAACTATAACCCTTCCCAAAAGCTACAATAAAGCTGAAGTATATGCCCTAGAAAAGAGCACCAATACAAGAGAAGCTAATTAAGCCATTCAAGAACACTGATGCTTGTATCAATCTGTCAGACTCTACAACACCTGCACCACCCGATAATGTTGTAGTTTTTTTCGGGTCCTGTCTCAATCACCCACCACTCAGCATGGCTCTATGTATATATTTGTTATTATCTGTATTTATATTTTTCCAACTGTATTTATATTTTTTCCATTCCAAGTACTTACTTTATTTATATTATGGTCACACTTAAATATCATTTATATTATGGTTAATTACTTTTGCTGTTTTGTAATTATAATTACTACTGTAATTGTAATTGACGTGAATCACGTCAATTACAATTACAGTATTTTTTTTGCACTGCCCACCTCACTTTACTTAAATACTTTTTATATAATGCCACTTTACATTCATTCAGTGTTTTTTGCACATTGTCTGTTGTTTGTTTGTTTGGTTGTTTGTTGGTTTGTTTTTATTGTGGAAACACTGCTGCTGTAATAAGTGAATTTCCCCATTGTGGGATGAATAAAGTATTAATAAAAGTATTATCTAATCAACACTGATTTTATAGATCACACAGACTTTTCAGCTACCCAACAGGCTAACCGCTAGCATTTTCAATGTAAGCTTAAGCAGTTAGGTTACCTGACAGCCACTAACTTTAATGTTACAGCCAAACTGCTTGTTATCGTTATGACGTGACACTCACACGCACGAGCGCCCACTAACACACACACACACACACACACACACACACACACACACACACACACACACACACACACACACACACACACACACACACACACACAGCCTCCCTCCCTTCCTGAAAGTCCCTGTTAATTTGTCTAGTCCTTACCACATCGTCATCTACTCTCTCTTCAGAAATTTTTGAGGACTCCGCCTGTAGATTCTTAATCTTTTTCTCCTCTAATTTCTCTGCACCTCCCTTGCACTTGGTGGTCGTTTGTCCATTATAACGTGAATGCTAAACGTCCAGCATAACTATTACAGCTCACGTCTCAGGGCCGGGAGGCGTGGGATTCGTAAATTTGCGGCCAGGAGGGGAAGGGGGTTCCTGGATTTCATTGGGTCAGGCCAGTGCCAATAAAGAAAATTAACCAATGGGCGTGTGAGTTCTTTATGGGCCGGCCCGGCCAAAAAATAAAAAAAGGCCTATTTATATCAGCGATTCGGCCCAAAAGACCGTCGGCCCACCGGGAAAATGCCCGGTATGCCAGATGGCCAGTCCAGCCCTGACATGAACACAATGACAGCTGCAAACTTGTAATGCAACATTTACTCGTGTAGGCTACTTTATTTATTTTTACTCAGGTTCATTTTCCCTCACAACCACAACTCAGTGATTACAACCTCTCACTGCAACTTCAGTTCTCTCTCGCATCACAAAGTGGCAAATCTGCGCCTCGACTTTTGCAACACTTCTTGCGATACATTTGGTGCAAAACTAATTTGTAACTGGACTGTGGCTGTGGAGCTCTGAGCCAACGGAACGGGGAAGGCAGGGTTTCTATCGCCAGATGAGGGACAACTCTGTCCGGTTTAAGAGCTAGCATGGAAGATTAGTGCAATAGCAAGCTATAGCGTTAGCCAACTAACCAACTAGCCTGCTTCTAAATAAATACCTTTTTATTATCTGAACACTTTTTAACAGTCAAACTGAAACACTGGCGGTGAGCTCCAGGTCCTGCAGCCGCAGACGGACCCTCATCAGTGGGGATCGGCCAGCGGAGCAACGTTACTATTATCACCAGAAAGCTTCGCTGCCGACCTCGACCTGCAGTCGGATCTCCAGCCGGTAGCTTTTTAATTAAACGTAATTTATAAAGCGATCATATCGCACTGAAAGCTAAATATTTTGTCACTAGCAACCTACACCTGTCCTCTGTCAAATACAGTTGCATTTTCAGCTTTGAACAAAACCGTTCAGGAATTATTACAGCAGAAGTGGGGCGTGCGTAATATTTCATTCGTCCCTCCTGGTCGGGACGATTGAAATAGCATAGGGGGACGAATGAAACATACAATTTAGCCATATAAACTTCCCACAACTTCAATATTTTACTACATATTATGAATGGTACTCCCAAAAGGTGTTATTTAGATTGTTGCTGGGCTATACGTCTTGGTGAATATCTTAACAACTCATTGCCGTCACCTTGTAGGCTATGAAGCGCGTTTTTTGAAATATCATGCACTGTGGATAATTCTGCCATTTTTATAGAATAGTATACGTTTTCCCATTTATATCATGTTTTTATTGTGGAAAATGTCGTTTCACTAGGTTTTTACGTGGGTTAGGTCACTGCACATCCAAATAAAGTGCCCTTGACAGCCCATCAGTCTAGGATAACGGCCTAGGATAACGGGAAAACTCACCGCCCAGCAACAATCTATCTAAAATAACACCTTTTGGGAGGACCATTCATGATATGTAGTAAAATATTGAAGTTGTGGGAAGTTTATATGGCTTAACTGTATGTTTCATCCGTCCCCCTATGCTATTTCAATCGTCCCGACCAGGAGGGACGAATGAAACATTACGCACGCCCCACTTCTGCTGTAATAATTCCTGAACGGTTTTGTTCAAAGCTGAAAATGCAACTGTATTTGACAGAGGACAGTATGTTGCTAGTGATAAAATATTAGCTTTCAGTATGATATGATCGCTTTGTAAATTACGTTTAATTAAAAAGTATTTAAACTGTCCCGGCTCTCCCCTATAGTGCTAACAGTAACAACTCTGCACACACAATAAGTTCTTAGGTTATTACTGCATGCGCTCATTAAACGTGACTGGTGATGTGTACGTGGATAGGCACGATATTAAATCACTGTAATAAACTACTGTTGCTAACATATTTCTTTCGGTCCAGGTTATATAAGCCTATTTATTCATTGATTTTTTTCTTCTAACGTGGTATAACGTTAGTGCTGCATATTATGACCGTTCTAAAAGCTTGGATTTTATTTTTATAGGCTTTATTTACTATTACTTCCGGGTCACGTGGCCAGCCTGTCTTTCTTTTAATGTAGATATTCAAACGGAGAAATAAAAAAAAGGAATTTCAAAAAACCAAAATCGGACCGTCATTTGAATTTGGTTTAGTCGTTTTTCGTTTTTGGATTCAGAAACCAAAAACGGAGAACGGCTCTTTTTTACCGTTTCTTTGTTTTTGGTTTGAAACGACAAACGAAAAACAGCTGGTTTCTCCTTATTTTGTTTTGTGGTTCAAACGAAAAGACAAAATATCAAAACGTACACGGACCCACATAGTTTTCCTTCGGAAGAGTTTGGTAATTTATTCAAGTAAGAGCTTACTTTGTAAACCGTTTAAGAAACGGCCGTGTCATGTGACGCATGCGCAGCACAGTGGCGTTGAAGCAGTTTGCGATTTTTCTTCTGATTTGACCTGTTTTGAGTTATACTTCTAGCCTAATTATAAATAAATAGCGTAATATTAGACACATGGGTCCATGTGTGATATGATCTGTCGTCCGTACTGCTGGACAATTGCATCGATTTGCAAGACCGACGGCTAAACCCATAGACATTGTGGCTGAGACCACGACACGGAAACCATCTTGATTCATGCTCATCTTTGAATCCAATCGCTTTCACCGTCGTCACACGGTCACGATTTTGCATAGCGAGCTCGCGCCTCCTACGTCACGACCGTTTGAGAGGTGGACGGGCATGCGTGTCCAAAGAAGACAAGTTCCACCCAGGCTAAAAATAGTTTGTACCCGGTATCGGTAGGTTGTAGTACACGTCTAGTGACGTCATTTGTGTGTGTGTGTGTTTTTTTTGTGATGGATAAATTGACCTTTTTCTACCAAAAGCACTCACTGTGTAACAAGTAGGGCAGGCTAACCGTTTTTGTAGAGTTCTGCATGGAGAGAATGGTATTCTGTGTGAGTAGCTACATACTGTCTATGTGTGAGTATGCTACTTTAAGGGATTTAGGCTAGTTGTTGTTAAAGAGATGGAACAGACAGCAAGAAAATGCAGCATGAGGGGAAAATATATAATCGGTTGTCCAGAGAGAAAAAGGTTCGGTGTGTGCGTGCACCGGAAGGGGGCTGGGGGGGATTAACGGCTAGGTCGGAGGGGGGGGGGGGTGGGATGCAGCATGGATGACTCATACTGTATGTGCTGCTGATACTCTGTATGGACACAGCACTGAACAATGATGCGTGCGTAATGGAGAGTGAAGAAGTGACTGAGAAGTGTTTTAGAAACGTTCTCCAAAGGTTTTCTCCCTTTCAGTTAGCTGCATGAAACAAACATATAGTCCTGGCCTCAACCCCAGCACAGCCACGTCCTAACTTTTGAGGTGACACTGTCCATTTTAGACACGCAACAAAGCGCGAACTCCATTCAGCCTGTACGGCTACAGTCAAGCTTGAGTTTATCTGACCGAGCAGGTGGCACCTTGTACGGCAGCCTCGGCCACAGTGTAGGCTATGGATGTGTGTGAATGGTTCCTGTAGCCTACTATGTAAAAGCGCTTTGAGTAGTCGTTAAGATTAGAAAAGCGCAATATAAATACAGTCCATTTACATTTACATTTAAAAGTTTCATCTCGGTTCTAAATTTATCTCGTGGACCTATTTTAAACTTGTATTTGTAATACACATGGAGCTGGCACACATATTCAAATTAGATTACACTTGCAACGCCCCACGCGCCACACAACTTCCCAGTCGTTTTTGTACTTCTGTACACACACACACACACACACACACACACACACACACACACACACACACACACACACACACACACACACACACACACACACACACACACACACCCGAGTCATAACTGAATGACGGCAGGTCGCTATGGAAACTGCGTTACGCTCCGGGCGGCCGGAGGAGAAAACAAGAGCGCAAGGAGTCATTTCAGTCTTCATTTCAGCACCACGCGAGCTCCTGGACAGCGCCCGGATAAACTCGCGCACAGATTTTATCCTCATATGCCTTAAAAGAGACAGAGCCGCATCAGCACCAAGCCTAACCGGAGTGGGTGGTAGGCACTTCAAAAGCAAAACGACCCCACGTACAAGAGACACAGACTCTCCGCTACTGAAGCTCGGTGGACCAGGTCCAGGTTTCGTTCTACTGCCAAGCCAGGAGCCAGTCGCTCCCTCAAATGCCACAGCAACAGGTAAGAACCCCCCAGCTCTGTGAAGTTGGATAATTGACTTTTGTGTGGCTGCACGGAGCTTCCATGCCGGTATTTAATGTGTTTTTAATCCTGGTCCTAATGCAGGAGTACATCTGCCCTTTATCCTGCCAGGCACTTAATTGCGGTTAACTGGCCTCACCTTGTATCTCAGGAGTGATGAGGTGATTAAAGCAAAGACAAGCAGGTGGACTGTGAACCAGAATGTACAAAACTAGATAGATCAGAATCAAAATCAGAATCCGTTTTATTGGCCAAGTATACTTACTGTACATACACAAGGAATTTGACTTCAGTAGGTGTTAACTCTCTATTCGTTCAACAAATAGACATGTAGTAGTAAACATTCAGTAGACAAATAGTAATATAGACACATACTGTACAATTGAGACAGCAATATATATAGGCACATAATATACAAAAATACAAGATACAAATAAGACTCGAGTTGGTGGATATTTAATAGGGAAACAACTCCCGTTATTGTTTACAGAAGTATTAGTTTAGCAGTATAACTTCAAAGATCCTATGCATACATATTTCTGGTCAGCAGACATTGTGATTACATTTTGTAGTGTAACACGACAAATACTGAGTTGTTAACTTCTATTTCAGTATTTACCGTAGTTAATGAGATCATAACGGTTTAAGTGAATGGATGTGGAAAAAAAGGAAATTTATATAGCCTACATACAATATCACTGTATAATTGTAAAACAATTCAGGGACACAGAGCTATTCTGGCTGTCCTTAGTTAGTTCATACACAGGACAGAGTTGTTTGTTTTCATCTATAGTGCTTCATAGATTGTATACCAGAGACGGCAACCTATAAGTTTACAGAGCATCTTTGTGTTTGTTTTCGATTTTGTCCGGTGCCTGTGAGAGACCCTCCGTGTGTGTTGGGTTTTCAATGGCCAGAGATTATGTGCGAGCTGAGCCGATACGCCTGGATGAGTCACTCAGGCTGCAAGTTTGCAGAAGAGTGTGAAAGGGGAGGGGGGAAGATACAGGGGCTAGCTGGAAAACAGTCCTGCAGTGTCTCTCTGCCTCCTCAACACATTGTTTCATTGTATATATGACCAGTGTCAACACCTGGGACTATATTTATTGCCTCTGGATGTGTGATTACAAGTCCATCTCGTTAAAGTGTGGCACAGAGAACTGTCTCATCCACAACAGATTTTTTAGGAGCTTTGGGCTTTCAGACTCAACTTCTTTGTCTTCTGGTACATACTCGGTTCTTTTTAAGCGTAACCGATACTATGGAGTAAAGTGCTGTTATTTAATCTTTGCTGAAATGTGTGCAACATGGATTCGAATATTTATAAACACTCTCTATAATACATTGTTTGTGGTTATTACAGAGTATAGCTCTCTGATGTCTGACAAGCTGCTACCAGAAAGCATCCCATTACTGCTCATTACTACCCCAATGTTTGCCCTGCTGGTATCGACAAATCACAGCAATCAGCATTCAGCTGCAGCACTGACTGACGGCTATTGATTAAAGCCAACAAAAGATCATAATGGGCTGCTATGAACCACAGATGCGCACTCAAACTCAACACTCACTCCCTAAAGCACTTTTACATGCACCCGCAAACACACACTCAATCACATAACAGACTATTCTGACTGACTTGGTTAGGCAAATGTTGTTTGGTCTATTGAAAACGGTGTCTAGTTTGTAGAGATTGATTGATGGGAGTATGGATGCAGAGGCTGTGTGCGTAACTGCCAGGAGGATTACACATGTGGAAGCCAAACAGACATAATTGGCTGATATTAAATCCCACTTTGTTCCAATTCGCGTTCCACTTTACGAAGGTGTTATGTGAAAGCTTGTGTGCACTCACGCGAATGTGTGTCAGTCATTGTTTGTAAGGCACACAAATCATCGTGCTGCACACACTGACACAAAAACAACAGATGTGTGTCTTTAATTAGTGACGTTGGTGTGATTAATGCAGTCTGCTGGTGGTGACTCATTCGGCTTAACCCTTGCTCCTCTGGTGGAAACAATCAATAAACAAAGATTTATCATTAACTTGGTATTTAAATACTTATTGTTATTGTTATGATTATCTTATACAATAATTTAGTATAGTATAGGCTATATTAAACATAGTTTTTATTGTTATACAGTGTAATGTTTTTAACTGATCCAGATATTGTATCTATCTGAGATGGAGTGCAAATAAAGGGACTAATTGGTGTGATATAAGTCTCGGGTAGTGAACAACGCAATATGTTTCTGATTCTGTGATTCCAGTCAAACACTTTCTCTTAATTTGTGGTGATCTGGTTAAGCAGTGGAAAAAAATTATTCAAAGCACATCTAGTATGTGGATTGCTCCATGTGTCAGCCTGTCAATACAGCAGTTACATTAGCATTGTGGAAAAGCTGTCAGCCAAGCTGTGACTTGCAGACAGCAGACTGGCAGGGGTGTGTGTGTGTGTGTGTGTGTGTGTGTGTGTGTGTGTGTGTGAAGCAGAGAGAGCGAGAGAGTTAAACAGATAACACAATTTGTATGGGAGTTGTAATAAACTCTCACTGTTGTCCTCCTTCCCTCATTTCAGGGCAGCAGCATGTCTGAAACTAAATCCAGTCAGCGGTTCCACAGCCTCAACACTGAGCAGGTGGAGGTTCTCCATCAGGTTTTGTCAGAGGTGGTTCCAATCCACGGACGCGGGAACTTCCCCACGTTGGAGTTGCGTCCCCGAGACATCATCATAGCTGTGCGGGCCCGGCTGCAGAAGCTGGGAATCACAGTCAGAGATGTTCGCCTGAACGGCTCCACGGCCAGCCACGTCCTCGTCCGAGACAACGGAACCAGCTACAAGGACCTGGACATTATCTTTGGAGTGGAGTTGCCCAGTCAGGAGGAGTTCCAGGTATGATTACTGTACTGGCAGGTTAATGTAATAAGTATGTAATAATAATAAGCATTAGGATTCAATCCCCTGCATTAACCTGCTTTTATTCTGCTGTAATATCCTTGAGGATGACACTGGATCTCTACTATCTCTATGGTGTTGCAATATTGATTTTGTATGGTGCTGTATTGATTATGATGTTATTGCAATCCACACCCTAATTTAATCGTGGAACATTTTACCATTAGTGTGGATCAATATTACTGGCTTTAATAATTGTAACTGCATTATGCAGAAAACTAAACCACAAGAGCATCACAAATTCAGTTAAATGTTAAAAAGCAAAATTGCGTTTGGATTGCATTGTCGTTAGTTGCAGCTGTCATGTTGTTGACCTTTTGTCTTCGCAGGTGATCAAGGAGTCAGTGCTGGGCTGCTTGCTGGACTGCCTACCAGCTGGGGTCAACAGGGAGCGGATCAGCAGCGCCACAATGAAGGAGGCCTACGTCCAGAAAATGGTTAAGGTCTTCACTGAGCACGACCGCTGGAGCCTCATCTCGCTCTCAAACAACAGTGGCAAAAACCTGGAGCTCAAATTTGTGAGCGTGCTGAGGCGGCAGTTTGAGTTCAGCGTTGATTCCTTCCAGATCATCCTGGATCGTCTCCTGGAGTCCTACATGCAGCAGGAGTCTCCCCATAAGAACAATACCGTTGATCTAATGGACCAGCCTGCAGCCCATCAGAATAAAGACTCTCCCTCTTTGCTCCAACAGGCCACTGCTCCGGAAACAGAGAAGACCTCTGATAGAGACTCATCCTGCAAAGAGGGGTCACATATCAGTCAGACACAACAGAGAGATGAGGTGCATGAAAAGGAGTCCCAGACAGAACTCTCACAACACACTGAACATTCAAACCAGACAAAAGACTCCACAGTTGAAAAACACAACAAAGAGAAAACACCCGTGGAGCTGAAAGAAGTGTCAGGACACAGAGATCCCTTCAATGAGACAGACTCCTCGGACCAGACCACTCCAAACCTTTTGTCAGAAAAGAAACAAACTTCTGAGAAAGCTGAACCACCAGCTCAGGTTGAACTCAGACACGAGCCAGAGCTCTCTGACATGTCCAAATGTTTGACAGAGGTAGAACAGTCAGAGCAAACCAAGACATGTGATGGCCAACAACCAGCACATTCAAATCACAAGGAACTCTCTGCCCACAATGAACAATCCAACCACACAAACCCCCCTGATGAACGGAATGAACTTACAGAGCAAACGGGACAGTCCGAGCTGCCGAAGAGCTCAAACAGAACCCAGACAGAGTCTTCAAACCTGGCAGAAGAACGTCACAGCGAAGACTTCTCTGAGTGTTTCAGTGAGGATCAGAGAAGCGATGAGAAAGACAAAACACAACATGCAACGGCTCCAGACTCCAGCACAAACGAGACAGAAATAAGTGAAATGACAGAAGAGATTTTAGCATCAGAAGCTAAAAACGTAGAAGACACACAGAGTATTGATTGCTCCTGCTCCACATCTTCCATATCCCTCACACTTTACAACACAGAGCCTGCTGGCACACATGATACACCGGAGATCCACAGCACACTACACACAGATAAATCAGATAAAACACCTAACACAATTGATGCCGTCAGCCCTCCAGATACTCAGGATAATTTACCTGCACCAGCCAGCCTTGTTTCTGACAAAAAGACCTCCTCTTCTCCCTCTTGTAAGGCCTCAGAGAGACTTTCTCACATGGTGGTGCTTAAACACTCTTCTCCCAAACCCCCTCGCAGGATGTGTAGGAAGGTAACCCCCAATCCGTACTCCAGTCCAGTCTCTGAAAGCGAACTTGTCATAGAGCCCTGTCTGGTTCCAAACCCCTGCCCTAGCCCTGAACCTGAACCTGAATCTGAACCTGAACCTGAGGTAGCCTTTGATCCAGAGCCAACAGCTCCCAGTTCAGAACCAACCAGTTTTTCTACTGAAACAAACCCTGGGCCTGAACCAACCCCTTCCAGTAACCTAGCTTCCAACCTAGACCTTACCTTAGCCCCTGATCCAGCCCCTGATATAATCTTCACCTCTGCTGTGGATCCCATGTCTGCTTTACCTCAAGAGCCCCCACCGCCTCAGCTAATCACAGAGAGATCATGTGAGACAAGTATTCAGAGCGTGAAAGAGACCCCATCTACACATGATGAACAAAGCCAGCCCTCCCCTAGTGAAACCGCCTGTGCACCCAAACAATCAGAGCCTCTTGACTCAGTGGACACGTTAGTTTCACACACTGATACATCCCGCTCAAACACCCCAGATCCTGTACATACCTCAGAAGTTGAGCTCAGTGATGAAGATGAAATCAGAGAGCCACAAACCAAAAAAATGGACTTGAGTCAGCCAAATGGCTGCCAACAAGAGACCACACTTAGTTCTCCCTCCTCTTCCCAATGTGTCACCCCTCCCGTTTGCTGTCTCACCCCTCCTGTACTCAGTCTTTCCCCTCCCTGCTTCACTCCCTCGCCCCCCAGCCTCAGCCCTCCCCCATGTCTCACCCCTCCCTCTCACTGCCTCGCATCTCTGCCACTGAACACCGTCAGCCCTGCCACAAGCTTCAGCTCTCCACCCCTGAGTTTAAGCCCTACCTCATCCTGCCTCAGCTCACCTCCTTACCTCACCCCTCCAATGCTTAGCCCCAGCCCTCCTCCACTCTGTCTTAGCCCCCCTTCCCTCTGCCTCAGCCCTCCCCTCCTCTGCCTCACTCCACCGGTGGAGTCAGAGGACCTTGTACCTCAGGTATCTTCAGACATGGAGCCTCTGATAGCGAACACAGACAGCGAGGAACAGATTAAAGAGTCCTCTCCCCAGCCAGGAATTCCTCCCCTACAGTTGGAGGATATAAAGGAAAAAGATTATATCTCATCGTTGCCTCGGGTTGCAGAGCCTGTCTCTTTTCCAATCACTATCCCGAGCTCCAGCTCACATGTGCTGCCTCTCTCTCAGTGTGAAGGCCCAGGGGAATCGGGCCCTCCAAAAGCCGACGAGGCACCGAGCCCTGTGCCGGAGAGAAAAGAGGCCCCTAAGGTACCCGCAGTCGTGCCTGAACAGAGCAGTGCTCCTCAGACATCTTGCTCGGTCCCTGCTGTCGAGGTCCTGGCAGAGAGCATGTATGGTGACTTTGAGGCGGCCATGGACCACCTGCGCTACCGCCTAATCGCTACCAGGAACCCTGAGGAGATCCGAGGTGGCGGCTTGCTAAAATATAGCAACCTGTTGGTCAGAGACTACCGACCGGCCAGCGAGACTCAGATAAAGACACTGGAGCGCTACATGTGCTCGCGCTTTTTTATCGACTTCCCTGACGTGCAGGAGCAACAGAGGAAGATCCTGTCCTACTTGAAGAACCACTTTATCGGCGAGGAGAGAAGCAAGTACCAGTACCTGATGACACTGCGTCGCGTGGTCGACGACAGCACAGTGTGTCTGATGGGCCATGAGAGGCGTCAGACGCTGAACATGATCACAGTGCTGGCACTGAAGGTTCTCGGAGAGCAGAACATTATCCCCAACACAGACCATGTAACGTGCTTCTACCAGCCCGCTCCGTACATGGCTGATCACAGTGCCCCCTATTTAGCAGAACCCAGCTACTGCAGCTACTACATACCCCAAGGGGGATCAACTCTGCTTTACCAACCGTACCCCTTGCACCTGCACACACAGACTGGACTAGTCTAAAACACACACACAAACACACGTGATTACACAAAACACACAATCGAGCAAGGGGAAGGTGGTTTCCACGAGGAAAGAGCTGGAGAATGGAAATATAATCCAGGGATAAACTGTTTGGTCTATAATAGACCTATGGGGGTGGGATTGAGTGGGTTTTTACAGTAAACTCCCTGAGTACTCTGTAAGGTTCTAATATGATTATATGTAATTATCTGGGCTTTGTGGGAAAATAATAATTCTTCCGATATTGTTACAATTCCAGAAAATGCTTTATGCACTGCATGAGTCATAGCCCTTTGGTCTCCCTGGGACACCAACTGTGCTGTTGACATTCACACACATGCACGGACACACTCCCACACACACACACACACACACACACACGTACGGACACACTCCCACACACACACACACACACACAAAACTCACACTTCCAGGGTCTTGAATTCTTGTAATCTTTTCATGTTCTTACTGTGTCGTTCTTAATGGGTTTGTTCAGAATGTGGACCTTGCCTGTGGTTGATATTGATATTGTGCATGGATAAATTAGGACTGTTCTCTCACTGCCAAATACTGTGTGACTACTATGCTTCTTAAACAGTTTAATGTAACTTTGTTAATCCTTTACTGAAGGGGTGTATTCTGAAGAAAAAAAAATACTGAGGGACAGGTCTACTAGTGTGTGCAGTACTTATGTCAGTACACACACATGCATGTACAACACTTACACACAAAAACACACACATACTTACGCAAACAAACCTACTGTATGCACACAGAGTTGGACAATGCATGACTAGATGATATATAGATAACATCCTGAAGTCAAAGCAAAGGCTTTTAATTTACATTTTTTTTCCGATTGCTAAACGACAGTGGGCACAACTGGAGTCACATGTGCAAAACTCAAACTACAGTCTGCACTACCAACAGTCACCTGAACTAAACAGTTCACATCAGCTGCAAAACAGACTCAGTGCAGCCAAACACTATGAACAGTCCTCACTGAGATAACACACACTGTCACTCAGAACACACTGAGGGTAAAAACACTAGCATCAAACACCAATACACAAATTACAAACTTTTTCTTCTTTACAGTTTGAACAATTTGAGTGACTTGACACTACTCAATAGTTTATTTAAGGAAAAAATATAGATTGTATAGCATACCAATTTTTACATAATGTAAAAAAGAAGGAATGAAAATCAGCAGTTTTCTTCAATAAAGTATTTTGTCTCTAATAATTTATGGAATTACTGGGGAAAAAAAACTAAAGGTACATACGTAACAGTACCAAAGAATAGTGTGACTAATCCTGCCTCTCTCCAGCATCATGTGGCAAGTTTTCTTCATCACATTGGATGTCTGCATCATCTCAAAATAAAAATGAATGTGGTGTTTCTATTGCTTTCACCGCCATTACTTTCTGAAAAACAGTAAGAACACAGTTTTACTATTGTAAAGATATAGTGTTTTTCACTTTTTTTTATAGCTGTGTACATAACCTCAGACCTCTTACCTGGACATATTGGTATCTTTGCTCTTTTACCTGTTGTATAATTGTTTCATTCTTCTTTGGTGTATGTATACAAAAAAAGGCTTTCTAAACTTTCTCTGTATAAATACCATATATGTTCAGTAACTAGTCTAAAATAAGACACCTACTTAGGCTTTCAGCTAAAATTGCAATCAGCAGTGTTTGATAGGCACCAGACTGAAATCTATTCTGTTTTGAATGTGTGGTTAACAGTTCTTACAACAAAGTACTGTAAATCTAAAGTGTTGTGCACGTTGTGGTTAAAGTCATGGGATAAGTGTGTAGAGTTTTGAAAACTGTGTTCAAGCAATGAAAAACGAACTAGAGTTTGGTCCACATGAACTGCTGCTGTGCAGACTGGAGTTAGAGTTTTGCACATGTGACTCCAGTTGTGCCCACTGTCGTTTAGCAATCGAAAAAAACTGATCTATTTTTGCAGAATATAATACTCAGTGCTAAACAGACTGGTTAAATCCTACAGAAAAATGCCAACAACAATGCCTTTGCAGTAGACTGTACAGCGTATTGATCACAGTATATTGTATGCAGATACACTGCATTGTTTTCAGGTAAATTGTGCTAAGATGTGCTTGATTCCTTTCCCTCGTAGAGTCCTTTCTGTAATCATGTGAAGTACTGTAGTGTTGATTTGTTTAATGCTAAAGTTTACTCTGTGGAGGTGGTCAGGTTATAACCATCTTTGGGTCATCTCTAAACATAGAAGGAACCGAAGGAATTACATTTTAAACTTGTGTGACTCCTCTCAGCATGAATCAGCATCCTCTAATTCAGGTCAGAATCAACACGAAACTAGTTCCAAATCCACCTCAAACCTGTTTGAATCTAAGTTCAAAGCTGTGCTACAGCAACTATGACCAAAGATGGTTCGGTAGGGAAATCAAGTGCCTAAATGTGAGACATCATTGGCTCACTGCACTGGGGGTGTAATTGGGTGGGCCTTGGGCTGGGTTGGGTCTGTGTGTTCAATTGTTGACCCCGGTTTCTGCTGCCCGTTTTGATGTCTTTAATGTAGTCCTTTGTTGTAGTTCATTCATGTACATTTTGATAAAATAAAGGGGAAACTCAACAAACCTTCAGAATTCTTTCTCAAAAGAGACTTTCTTTGTTTCTATTTGCTCCATTCTCATTTCCACTTTCCCCCCTAAACGACATGCCGTACAGCTTACGTATCCTACCCATGATTGCGCTCTGCAATGATCCACTTAAGTGTGACCGTCAAATCATGATGGTGTCCAGGAGAGCGACCCAAAGCTGTGAAAATGTGTCTGTTTGAGGCCTCTTATCATAAATCACCTGTCCTTCAGATGTGTTTGGACCCGAATGACGCACGGTCTACGCAACACAGCAGCTTCAACAACGTGTGAATGTGAGGAGGATAAGAGTTTGAGGTGTGAGAGTGAAAGGGGAGACAGGGGAGGAGGGAGCCAGAGAGTGTGCGTATACATGTGCGTGTCTTGTGTGTGTTTGTGCTTGTGTGCTTCAGATGGGAATGTACGTGCAGAGGCAGCATCAAGTGGTCCACTGAGTAATTGAAGAGACCTAGTATAATGAAACAATAGTGCTCCCTCCTTACTCCCACATTGTCTCCATCCTTTCCTCCTACTTCACACCACTGATAAGTCATAGGCACAATGGGAGATGAGGGCGTCTCTTTCCACCGAGGGGGGGGGGGACTCGTGTGATAGCAGGTAGTGGCACACACATCATCTTTTTACGCACACTAAAGACTTGCACCTGTGTGCGCATGATTGGAAGCATGTGGCTCTCTGGGAGAAAAAGAGAGCGTGATCTAATAGGGTCTGTATCAGCGTCTCACAGACCTCTGAGCCACTCTTGTCAACTTGGGGTTTCCATAGAGACAGAGACAGGCAGCAAGGTGGACACAGATAGCATGACGATAGACAGGGAAGACCCACACAGCGAATGAGGGGGTGAGAGAGCAAAACAAGCACCAAAAAAATACGAATAGAGGTGGATGAAATGAAAGAAAGTGGAGAGAGGGAGAGAGAGAGAGAGAGAGAGAGAGAGAGAGAGAGATGGATGGATGGGAAAACTGAGTTGAGGTGGAGACCGAAATGCAAAGGACAGAGAGTGAGGGGGGCTAGGCGAGAGGAGAAGGGGGGTGTGGGGAGCGTGTGGGAGGTTGTCAGGCCTTCAGTCACAGGGGAATCACAGTGAGGTGGCTGCAGTGATGGCAGCAGTATGAGAGTACAAGCATGCGCACACATGCATGAGCGTGTGCGTTTACACAGCTGTATGCACATCAATTTTCCTAATGGCCTGCTCACCCGTCCACCCTCAACAAACAATTTCAGTCTCACGGAGACAAAAAGAGAACATCACCCACACAGCTGTCCTTCTCTCTGTCTCTCACATGCTCTGACCAACACATTTGATTTGACTATCTTGTCACAATCATTTCCGACAGGCTTAACAAACAAAAAAAAATGAAAACATGAAATGAAAACAAAAGCAGGTTTGAGTTAGCAGAATCCTGAAGCACGAAACACGATCCTCTATCGAAAGTGTGAGAGGAGAGAATTGTGGCTGGCGGCCAATCTCCCTTCAACTTGTTGTCCAAATTAATTCCTCTGTAACTTTCCGTCCATTACCAGCCTTTAAAGGTCCAGTGTGTAATGTGTTTAGTTGTTCATAGCTCCATATTCATGCGCCATCTTGAAATACGTTAGCCGGTAAGAGACATGCAGGATATACTGCTCCGCTTTTCGATTTTTTGCTGTCACATAACAAACTCACAAATGCTGCTAATGCTGCTAATTGGTGTCGTAGCTTCCCGGCCCGGCAAGTTTGAAAAAGGAAACATGGAGGACCACACGTATTCAAAATCCAAATTTCAGGAACAGGAGTCTTCTTCTTCGCCCAGAAAAAGAAAAAGGATATTGAAAAGAGCAAGACACTGGATTTTTGAAGCGTGAAGGCTACTGTACACTGTAAAAAAAAAAAAAGTTATTTCACTGGAATTCATTGTGTAATTTTACGGATTTTTTCTGTTTTTTCCACATTAAGTGTTAATGCCATAAAATGCCTTTAAATTGATATAATGAGATAATATAGTTGTTTAACAGGATAATTCCATTGTTTTATGGTCTTGAAAGTTAAATTACATTGAATTTTATGTAAAAAGACAAAAAAAACCATAATTTTACGGTGTGTAAAATTGAGGCATCTTTCTGTTTTTTTACAGTTAAACCTTAAATTTAATGTAAAAAAACGTTAAAAAACAATCGTTAAAAAACGGTAAAACGTCTGGCAGCAAAAGTTGCCAAACACTTACCGTGAAATGACACTTACACTGTAAGCAAGCACTATAGCAAAATACCTTAAAATTACATAATTTAAATGAAAACTGCTGTTTTCATACGGTTTTCTTTGGTAAATTCACAAGATTATCCAATCCATCCACAAGAACTCCCTGTTAAAGTACAGATTTTTGGATTTAAAACACACAAAAATCATGTCAAATTAATGTAAAAGTACCATATTTGACAGCCCATTAATAGTATCTTAAAAGCTTTAGGCATTTATTTTACATGATTATCCAACCAATTTACAGTAAATTCCTGTTTAATTCTGGTTTTCTACTGTACAAAAAACCATATGTGATAATAACTTGCAGAACCATTATTTTATAGTCATTACTTTATATAAATTATTTATCAGCAATTACAATCAACTCTTCAATATGTCTACAGGCTTTTCCCCGTAAATGTATAAGGGTTTACTTTATAAACAATATTGTATAGTGTTAAAAAGAAACTATCTAATATACTGTACTTTAATCATTAATATATTAGGTTTACTTTAAACAAACAATACTTTATAGTGATTAAAAGCAACTATTCAATATATCTACAGACTTATCCCATTAATTTACTGTGTATATATATATATATATTTACAATTAACTATCCAATATATGCATCAGAGACTCTTCAGAGGGTAAATATTGGTATAATGTAGGGTCCATTTTAGCTTATGCAATGTGGTCTCATACATACTGTGTGTTAGTGTTTTAATCGCTGTCAAACATCATCATGTCCAGTATCTCTTAATGCAAGTCTATTAAATTCTAGCCATAGAGTAGGACTTGTATTAAGCTTTGCAGTTATTTGAAGAGGGGTTAACAGAGGTACTGAAACAGGTAGGACCAGCCATACCCGTTTAATGCATTGAATGAGGCTGACATGAACCCTCACTGCATGGCCTCAACAACTCCACAGCAAAAACCTACAAGCAATTGTTCTCAATTATAGTTGGACCAATGTAATTATATTAGAAACTACACTACTGTAATATTTTGCAAGCATATTTATGGTAATACAAACACTAAAACAACTTGGCAGCACACAAGCTTAAAAAGCTGTACTGTACCAAATCACTACTGGGGCCAATGCGGACAAAGATGCTGTATTTAGATCTGTCTTTGTAAAAATAAACATTCTTTCACCTAAATATATCAGTTATGGGAATGCATAAGAGACAAGAGTCAACCTAAACTACAAGCCTTGGATGTACATGATGTCTATTTTAGTCCAAGTCGGCGATATGCTCATCACTATATAATCATGTTTTGGTCTGGCGAATTAGTTGACAAAAGAATCATGCAGCCACAGTTCACATTACATAGGCCCACAACCCTATAGGCCTACAGGATGACAGTACAATACACAGAGAGCCAGGCAGCCTTCAGCCTGGGTAAGCCTACATCTTCACCATCCTAATATTTTAGGGGGCATCTGATGTTCTTGCCTCATTTCACTTCCGTGGAGGCCATGGGCCTATTTCAGATTCATGGCCCAACATCTTTTTCCATTGCTGCTTACTGATGTCTGTGGGGATGTCTTATGCTGTGTCCACTCTGGCTTTTGATGTTTGTTCCTGTCTATGTCATACAAACAGCTCAGAGCATGAGCTTCCCTCTTATGTCAGATAGAATGAATATTCATGCATGTGCAGTACCTTAAAGGAGAATTCCGGCCAATTTTTACGTTAATCTTGATCGCTATAGCTACGCGAGTACTTTCGATAGAAAAAACCCCGACCCAAATCAGTGCAGGTAACACGGAGAAGCTGCAGCTACGTACTACAAGCGTCCCCTGAGCTAAAACGGCAGTGCTCGGGGCAAGTTTTAGAGTGCCTTTGTGCCTCTTAACAGACACAATATGCAATTAATATGTCTGTGCCACATGAACAGGGCCCTTACGTGTCAACAAGATGCGTTTTCAACTCAGACATTGTTTAAATTCACCTACCCTGGTCCCTGTCTCGATCCTGCCAGTAGCTAGCTTGCCCTGCTAGCTGATAGCCGTTAGCTGCTGTTTGGTGAGTGTATTCAGACAGGCTTCTGTGATAATCATCCCAATAACAATCCACGGAGCGGTGGTGATGTGGCTATGTCCTCCAGAGGACAGGTCATCTCACGTCTTGAAGTGTATTCCCCCCTAAAAAAAACAATAGTGCTGTAGTAGCTGTTAGCTGCTAGCTGCCCTCCGGTGAGTGTGTACAGCCAGATAGGTGTTAGCCGTTAGCTGCTAGCTGCCGTCCGGTGAGTGTATTCAGCCAGGCATCTGTGATAATCATCCCAATAAAAATCCACAGAGCGCCCGGTGGTGTGGCTATGTCCCCCAGTTACTGAAGGCTAGCTTTAGCTTGTGCTTGGAGCAGCAAGTTCATCTGCCTGTTTCCCCTCTGTCTGTCAGTCTCGTTCTTTCCAACTCTTGAGGCTAGTTCTTCGTCTGTATACTCTGGTTCGAATAAATAAGGATGACCATCAAACGCAAAAGGCTCTTCCGTGTGTTGCATATCTGCTATATTCGTCATACTCCAAGCTTCTTCCGTTATAAACAACTCCGCTTTTCACTCTTCACACACACTACGCTCCAATCTGCAAATTACTGTTTACCTTTTTCTGCTACAACTGAATTCCCAGGAGACCGCGCGATGCAAGCCACAGACATCGTTTATCCCGTTTCCATGTAGTTACATAGTCACTGATATGGTCATAACCACTACAGTGCTCAATTACCTATTTTGAGGGGGAAATAATCTAAACCTTTCGCTGCAAAGGCATGATCTGTCCTATGCAGGATATCCACCAACCCACCGGGCGCTCCGTGGATTTTTATTGGGATGATTAGCACAGATGCCTGGCTGAATACACTCTCCGGACAGCAGCTAGCAGCTAACGGCTAACAGCTATCTGGCTGTACACACTCACCGGAGGGCAGCTAGCAGCTAACAGCTACTACCGCACTATTGTTTTTTTTATGGGGGAATACACTTCAAGACATGACATGACCTGTCCTCTGGAGGACATAGCCACACCACCACCGCTCCGTGGATTGTTTTTGGGATGATTATCACAGAAGCCTGTCTGAATACACTCACCAAACGGCAGCTAGCAGCTAACGGCTATCAGCTAGCAGGGCAAGCTAGCTACTGGCAGGATCGAGACAGGGACCAGGGTAGGTGAATTTAAATAATGTCTGAGTTGAAAACGCATCTTGTTGACACGTAAGGGCCCTGTTCTTGTGGCACAGACATATTAATTGCATTTTGTGTCTGTTAAGAGGCACAAAGGCACTCTAAAACTTGCCCCGAGCACTGCCGTTTTAGCTCAGGGGACGCTTGTAGTACGTAGCTGCAGCTTCTCAGTGTTACCTGCACTGATTCGGGTCGGGGTTTTTTCTATCGAAAGTACTCGCGTAGCTATAGCGATCAAGATTAACGTAAAAATTGGCCGGAATTCTCCTTTAAATGCCTCACCAAGACCTTGGTGATCTGACCACCCCTGCCTCTGAAATTACACTACAATTTCCATTGAATTGCAATGGTTACACAGGCATTGATGCACATATTGGGTAATGTGTGTTTCATTTGTAACAAATGGATTGCCTGTGCCACAGCTATGCTACACTTTTATAAGGAGTGATAAATCAATATTCCCAAGTACAGGAGAAGCTCGCAGGCAGTTTCGACTTACATGAGCTGTTTAGGTTTAATTACTAATGTTAACTAGCATGTTAGTTAGCAATAATTAGCCTGTGCCCATGTTATCTCCTTACATCCACCTACACTCTCGTCTCTGTAAGATTGGGAATTATTGAGATTTCTCTTGGCACAGCTACCAGAAGACTTCCAACTTTCAGACACGTTGGTCACGTCACATTCTCTCATTTGGAGGCTGCGCAGTAAAGCTGGCCATCACCGGAAAAGTGCTTCTAATAGCCTTCACTGGCCTCTGTCCAGAGCAACGGGGTCTATTGGTCCATTATATACTGTCTATGATAATAACGTATTGCAGGAGTCAGGACTTTTCCACGGTGATTCACATTCAGCTTTCACTTAAGGTAAAGTAATACTTTTCTTTTTATTTACATGCAGTTTCCTCACAAGATATCAACTGGACACGAGTTAAGATAACACTTGCATACGTTTCACAATTTTAAAATATCAGCAGGGATAACGTTAGCATTTGCCGTTTATGTGCCTACATAAGACTCTCCTTATGTAATTTTAGGGTTAGGGTCTTTAGGGCCTTGAATGTGAACCATGCATCAATCATAATGTTAGCTAGCTAGCTAAATATATAACAGTTAACTAGCTAGCTACATTATATTTGTCAGTTGACTAACGCTAACGTTAATTTAGTAACGTCAACGTTCCATGTTTAACTTAAGTTCCTATTTCCTCGTGCAAACACGGACCTTACAAAGACAGGTGGCAGTTAACTTAGTAGCTAACGTTAACTTGCTAAGTAACGTAAGGTTAGTAGTAGACCGTTTAGCAGGTCAGCTTGATTAGTGGGTACTAACTAGTAATTGAGGAAACGTTATAACGCTCCGTTGCTCCTAACGCTAGGTAGTTAACATCACTGTTTATAACCGGAAAACCGCCGTTTAACGTTACCAGGTTATGCCTCAGTTTTCAATATGCTATCTATCTTAGCTGACTAACTTCACGTTGGTTCTACTTTATGAACAGTGAACCACACATTGTAATTAACAATTTACCCCTGCTTCATTTAAGATTTACAAGTGTAACAAGTTACAATATGACATTAAACGGAGACTGCTTTCTGGACCACAACATCTTAATGTGAATGTGATCGATTTTCACTCATGATTCAGTGTGTCCAAATTAACATTATCATTCTGTCTTTACATTCTCGCTTTCCACATAAAAATAAATGGACAGGGAATTGAACAAACTGAGAAATAAGATATACTGTAGGCTACCTGCTCTTTTTATAAGTGTTTCTCCCTCCAGACAATGGCACTTAGTCTGTAATGAAATATGTATTTTAAGTTTAATTTTTGCTGTAAATCTAAATAAATAAATAGCTGGTGGTCAGTGCTGGGAAACATCCACAAATAAATCTGAAAAAATGTATAGTACTATTACAGTCATTTTTAAATCTCACCCTAATTCTTTAATCCCTGTTTAGGCAAGATGCAGCAAGAGGGAGCCCAGCAGAGGCTAAGAAGGAGGCAGCAAAGGAGTTCACAAACCCACATACAAGGAGGTACCGAATGACATGTGGGGTCCATTTCAGAAAGCAAGTTTAGTGAAAACTCTGAGTTTGCTAACCCTGAGATGAGGGTAATTCTGGGTTTTCCGTTTCAGAAAGAGAGGTAACTTAACCTCGGACTCTGTGAACCTAGCCTAGTCGGGAGCAGGTTTTCTCCTTTCAGTCTCCTCCCTCTGACACAGTGCTCTTTTATTTCATCATTCATTTATCAGTCTTAATCAAGCGCATTTTAGCACAGTTTGTTACCTGCATGAATGAAAAAACAGGGTTGGTTTATTAACCACGTTAGGCAGACTATGAAACGTTTTTTTTTCTCGAACATGGCATTTCCTTTTGTCGATGATCCCGTTGATGAAGAAGCTGTATTACTTTGCAGGGAGTTAAACATACGTCTGGAGATGATATTGAAACCCTGACATTTTAATTTTTAGATAAATTCCTATTTGAGCGCTATCATTTTTCTTCCCAGTCTATCAGTTATGTAGCCTACCTAACCTTAGCCATCCTTGTATCACTAACGTCTCCCATCGTTGACATGCCCTACATCCCAGCACATTTTTTGTGTTACATTACTTTTTTTTTTTTTAAACTCAGAGTTTCCCATCTCAGGGTAAATCAACTCAGATATCAGGGATAGACTCAGAGTTTGTTAAACCTCCTTTCTGAAACGGGCCCCTGCATTGTTAACGGCTGCTTTACCTGGTCTGTGCTTGTAAACAGAAACAAAAAAACAACAACCAAGAGGTTACACCCCTTTTTGTTGGTACAGCCTTACTTGGGTCTAAACAATGTGACTTGGGACTTGTTCAAGACGGTGAAGGTTAAGACTTGTGACTTACACATGTGTGACTTAAGACAGTTACACACCAGGGGCGTGACGAATAAGCGACGCCAATATGCAAAATAATCGGCTATGAATATTTCACATCAAAACTATTCACACCGACAGCGGTGCAAATTTGCCACAGTTTTCAATAAAAGTTTTGGATATTTGCGCCAGTTCATCCACCATATCAGTCGGACAGATGCTGAAGAGAGAAAGAAATTGACGAAAGATGTGATGTGAGCGCACAAGAAAGAGAGAGCAGTCGGAGCAGAGGAGAGTTAACGATCAGTGGTGAAGATATGAAGTGATTGTACAGCAGCTAGATTCTGCAGTTTGAGAACAAATAAATGTAGCAGCTCCTCACAATCACCAAAAGGTGTCCTGTCTGGTTTCCAGACTGCTGAGTGGAGGGACGGAGGTTAGCTTTGGGTACGTCCCAGGAAAAGCTGTAACACTAAGCAAATGTAAGCTATTTATTGAGTTTCCTCCAACTCTAATTGAGTATACAGTTAATACTCAATTGAATTCCCTCTGCAAAACAGTGTAGTATATGTCTCGGGCTTATTGTGAAAGTTAAAAACGGAAAGAATGTGCTGCCTTTGTAAAGGTTGAAAGGAGTAATAAAGTTAGCTGACGTACAGTCTGTAGTTCAGACAGCAGCCTCTGTGTTGTTGTTTTGTGATCCTCATAAGCGAACACTACTTGTGACAAAAAGAACAGTTCGAAAAAATATATTCACATGCGAAATAATCGCATGGAAAAAACGTCCCTGGTGTGCCACAGCCTTTAATCTCACCTCTGATATTTTTGATTAAGAGCTACTCTCCCACAAAGCCACAAACCAGAAATGTAAGACTCAAACTATGATGTCATCAAGTTACTAAGCTGCTTCATAGACAATGAATGTAAAACTAATTTTGTAGAATAAAAAAAAAACCAAATGAGGTTTATTCTATGTTAGCGTTTCATTTCTGAAACAGAAAATCTACCCGTTACCTCCGAACATCCCCCTGGATGTTCTCATTGTCATCTTTAAAATCTTTCTCAATTCATTGTTTTTGAAAAAGCTCCTGACATTATATCAGATGACATCACAATTTTTTTAATTTTTTAATTTTTAATTTACGAGTTTTTTAATGTTTACTGACATTTTGAACACACATGTATGAATTCCCAAAGTGCCCATAGTTCCCCTTTTGCTATAATGTAATGTACCAGACAGTTTTTGCTCCCATAAGTTTATCCATATGTGAACTTTAAGGATAGCACTGTTTAAATAGTGCATTTATCTGTAAAACAAGCAGTAAATGGTCATTTTATGATACTTCCTGGTTATGATACATCTTAAAATCTCATACATCTCAAATAGAGATCTGTAGTGAATGGATTGGACAATGCTGTAAAATGTCAGCAGAAAAATGTATATATTTATTGCGTGTAAAAGTAGTTGATGCAAATGCACTTTTACATAGCCCTTTTGGTTTTGTACAATCCAAACCCCATTTACTAATGAGGAAATTGTGAACATATATTTGATAGTAATAGTAATGTCAAACTGTCAAATAATGTTTATGAAGTAAATCCCATGCACTTATAACAAAAGTCTGTAGATATATTGGTGTTGCTTGTTATTACTGTCAAAGTTTATATAAAATAAACATGTATGTGCATATAATGGAGAGTTGCTTGTTATTACTTTCAAAAAATGTTTATATAAAGTAAACCCCCTACTTCAATGAGGAAAAGTTGATATAAGTGTAGCTATACCAGATAGTTGCTTTTAAATTACTATAAAACAATGTAATATAAAGAAACCTCATATATTAATAGTAAAAGTATGTATATATATATATATATATATATATATATATATATATATATATATATATATATATATATATATATATATTGGATAGTTGCATGTAATTACTATAAAGAACAGTTTATATAAAGTAAAACCTCATACAATAATGAGGTACAGTCTGTAGATATATTGGATAGTTGCTTGTTATTACTGTCAAATAATGTTTATATAAAGTGAACACCCATACAATAATGGTAAAACTATGTGTAAATATTGGATATTTGCTTTTTATAACTAAAAAAATAATGTTTATATAAAGTAAACCTCATATATTAATGGTAAAGGTATGTAAATATATTGGAGAGTTGCCTTTTATAACTATAAATGAATGTTTATTTAAAGTAAACAGCATGCATTAATGGTAAAAGTATGTAAATATATTGGAGAGTTCCCTTCTATAACTATAAATGAATGTTTATTTAAAGTAAACAACATAAATTAATGGTAAAAGTATGTAAATATATTGGAGAGTTGCCTTTTATAACTATAAATGAATGTTTATTTAAAGTAAACAACATAAATCAATGGTAAAAGTATGTAGATATATTGGAAAGTTGCTTGTAAATACTCTCAAATATTGTTTATATAAAGTACTGACTATTATTACAATGTTTCTGGAAGGTATTATCCCATTATCTTCTCTTTTTTGTACAGTAAAAAAACAGTATTAAACAGGAATTTACCGTAAATAGATTGGATAATCATAAAATATACGCCTAAAGGAGGGTATTTGAAAGTCATTTTACATAATTTTTGTGTGTTTTACATCCAGAAATCTGTACTTTAACAGGGAGTTCTTGTGGATGGATTGGATAAGCTTGTGAATTTACCAAAGAAAACCGTATGAAAACAGCAGTTTTCATTTAAATTATGTAATTTTAAGATATTTTTGCAATATTTTTTAGTTTTGATAAAGATTTATACATTTGTTTAACATTCTAGAAATGTTTTATAACAAGAATTAGTTTTAATTCTACAATAGTTAGACTGTAAAAATACGTAAAATATTTACAGGACATTTCTGTATTCAAAAAAAGAATTTTCCTGTAAAATAATGTAAGGTTTTTTACTGTAATTTGACGGTAAGTGTTTGCCAACTTTGCTGCCAGACTTTTTACCGTTTTTTTACGTGTTTTTTTTTTACAGTTTAGCTGTAATACGTACCTTGAACTGCGTGTTGTGAGAGAGTTGATTGTGATATATGATCTCAACGCTAGACGGGAGAAATTCAACATTGGACCTTTAAAGTCTAATGTACATAAGAGCAATGTTTATTGAATACCATTGCCAAGATAGACACTGCTGAACCTGTTATAACCCGCACTTATAAATCCGCCAATAACGCCGAAATAGCAATCCCTAATTATAACATTTTCTGTCAAGATAGAACTGCCAAAGAGGGAGGAGTTGCAATGTATTGTAGAGAGAGCTTACAGAGCTCTGTCATCCTATCAAGGTCCGTACCCAAACAATTTGAGCTTCTACTTTTAAAAATCCAACTCTCTAGAAATAAGGCTATTACCGTTGCTGCTTGTTACAGACCCCCCTCAGCCCCATGCAGTGCCCTGGACACCATTTATGAACCGGTACACTCAGGTAGTCCGAGTAGCTAAGGCTCGCTACTTCAAACTGAAATTTGCTTCTTGCAGTGCCAATTCAAAAAAGTTCTGGGACACTGTAAAAACGATGGAGAACAAGAACACCTCCTCCCAGCTGCCCACGGCTCTGAAATTAGGTAATAATATCACCACCAACAAGTTTATGATAATAGAGAACTTCAATAAGCATTTTGCTGAAGCCAGTCATGCTTTCCATCCGGTCATGGCTGTTCCACAGCCTCAGGGTCATAAACGACATCACAGCTGCCATTGACAAAAAGCATTATTGTGCAGCCATCTACATTGATCTGTCCAAGGCCTTTGACTCTGTTAACCATCGTATTCTTATCAACGGACTCAACAACATTGGGTTCTCTCATGACTGCCTCGCGTGGTTCAATAACTATTTTTCTGATAGGGTACAGCGTGTTAAATCTGAGGGCCTGTTGTCTGAACCTATGGATGTCTCTACAGGGGTGCCCACACCTCCTTTGGCACACAATCTGCACTAACTGTATATTGACTCTTTACTACATTTCAGCATTTATATAGTCTGTCTATTCATGTATACTGTGTTATTACTGATCTACATCACTATCTAAACTACACTTTGCACCAACTATTGACACTTTACTACATCTCAGCATTTATATAGACTGTCTATTCATGTATATCGTGTTATTTCTGATCTACATCAGTACCTAGACCACTATTTTCACTAACTGTATATATTGACTCTTCACTACATTCAGCATTTACATAGACTGTAACCGTATACCGTGACCGTATAGTCTGTTCCGGTTTACTGTGTTATTACTGACCTACATCACTAACCACACCAATTGCACTAAATGTATATTGACTCTTCACTACATTTCAGCATTTATATAAACTGCCATTTCATATATATTGCGTTATAACTGATCAACATCACTAACTAGATCATTTTTTTTTTTTTTTTTGACTCTCAGTACTGTTATAGACTGTTTATTCATGTATATTGTGTTATTACCATATCACTTTCGCATATCCATCGACCTACTCACATCTCACTTTGCACTGGCTTTGTAATGCCTACCTAATCTGCACTTTATGTAGCCTATTGTATTCTGTATTCCTGTATTGTATTAAATGTGAAACTGTATGGTGTCCTGCACGCTTATGCTTTTCTTGGTAAGGTCGCTGTTGCAAATGAGAACCTGTTCTCAACGGCCTACCTGGTTAAATAAAGGTTAAATAAAAGAAAAATAAATGAAGAAGCAAGCCATAATCATTTGTAAGGGGTTTTATGCTCCATTGCAGACAGGATTTCTCTTTGTGTGACTGGTGAACACCAGGTAATAAATGGATTTATAGTATTCACCATTCATCCTTTTTTTTCATTCACTACAACCTCATTCATTCACCCTCCTTAACCTGTACCACCCACGTCCTCTAATTTACTCATCTCCCCCCTACCCACTGTGTGCCTCCCACCCACCTGCTTCCTTGACTGCTATGACTCAGTCCTCTCCCAGCTGAGGGTACAAGAGGATAAAACCCCTGATGAAAAACAGCCAGGAAAACCATTTTACTCAAATGAATAGAACAATTGGCAAGGCAAGTGACTGCTGCATATTTAGTTCTAATACCACCCACCAATCCCTCCTCATCAGAAATATACACACACGCCTTACTTTGAAATAGATGCACTCTTACTTTATTCGCTAAATCATCCCTAACAGCAAGATTTTCAAGGCAGTGCGGAGTGTTTCAAAAATAGTTTTTTTATTTCTCTAGATAGAAGTCTGTGTCGTCACGACGTAGTGACATGGATGGATAATTTCTTAAAGGCAAACTTGCCAAATACACACGGAGCCTGAATCAGTAAACCTTGAGGAATTTAACCTGTCGATCATATAGCTTTGTTATTCCACTCACAACGCATCTGTGCTATGTTCAGGCTCAAATCGTGCCAGCATTACTTTAACTCCTCTTATATCAATCCAAATTGGGCATTGATGTAGAAAATAGTGCATGTTTCCTGAATGGTGTCTGTGCCGCCTGTCTGCTTGTCTCTTTGGTATCAAATCCCTTCAGGGACTTATGGTTCACTGGGACCTCACTTATGCAAACTAAATGCAGCATAATGGATCCTAATGTTAGCCAGGTGACAAAGACACAAGTTACATAACAAGTGATCAATCAGGCGGACAGAAAGACAGATTTGCAACAGAGTGAGGGGCACAAAAGTTTAGAAGTTTACTAATTATTTTACCTAACCTTACCTTTACCCTACCACAATATATACTGTATTCTGCATTAATAAAGCTTACTTAAATGGGCATTCCATGTTTTTTTGGACATGTTTAACTACTGAGCCTGTAAAGACCCATGTATAATGTAGCTCTAGAGGAGCTAGCAAAAGAAATTTCCCTGATGATGTCATAGTGATGTCATCAGATTTTTCTCAGCAACTGGAGGTTTGGTGTCATAGACTGTATAAAATGTGGACCTAATCTCCGTGACGACCCATGGGTTTCTCAAGAGCCAAAATGAAGGCGAAAGTGGGCGGCTCCCGATGCTCCTGATATCGCCCAGTCTCACATTGCCAGACCTATCTCCGCAGCACTGCGGAGGAAGATCTGGCACCTCCACACACCAACACACACACTCCTGGATAGGAGAAAAAATGGTCAGGTGTTGTTTGCATTTCTTTAAACAAATCACAACGGTCTTGGGCGGCGCTAAGCTCCGGACGCAGCAACGGTGGCGCTGCAGAATAGTCTCGAGAAGGGACTTCTTTTGGTGGAACATTGGAAACCCGCAAAAGAAAACGCCTCATACAATATTAAATGAAGTGAACTGTTCAAACAATACAGTTATGTGAGCTATATAAATTAGATGGATACATACGTAATTCACTCTTACCAGTATATCGGCGTGTGTATTATGTCCATAGCAAATCCACGCCATTAGGTCCAAAAAAGTCCCAGTTAGACAGAAAAGGCCTTAAACATATTCTTTTGTAAATCTTAACAATCATTCCCCGAAATAACCGAGCAGGCTTGCCTTGTTGCACAATCCAAATTTTGTTCACAATTTGCCATTTTCAGCGTGTAACGTTAACTTGCTAGCTCAGAGGTTCCGGTTGATGTTCATCGATGCGACCTGAGTTTAACGTAAAGAAAGCGTAAGGTGTGGGACATTCGGCGGAACTTACGGCAGCGTCGGAACTATCCTGTAAATGAACCGTTGACGAGCCTGACTACATGTTGCCTATCCAAAAATGGGCAAAGAGGAGGAGCGTGGATGGAGCTGAGGCAGGCGGGATGAAACCTACAGTCCATGCTGGCCCTCTCTTTTGACAGCAGCCCACTCAAAGTGGCACACCCTTAATTATGCACAACTTTAAGCATTAATATAATTTAAACAGGTGAGTTATAAAAGAATTGTAGAAACAATTGTCATGAAGGATGAACTTAGCAATAAAGACGTTTTGTGTTTATCAGGCTATAAATATGTTTAATCCCGCCGTAAAGTTGGGCAGTTTAACATGTGGGTGTATGGGGATTTACTCCCTTTTGGAGCCAGCCTCGAGTGGCCACTCGATGAACTGCAGTTTTTGGCATTTACACTATACGCGCTGGCTTCATTTTTCAGCACCGGAGGTTGCTGCTTGGTTGGAGTTGGTGGAACAAATGGTAAATGGTAAATGGTAAATGGTATGCTAAATACAACACACTGGTGAAGATCAACCCAATGGTTCCTAACCTGTGAGGCTTGTGACTATAGTTCCCTGTTGGGGCTCTTTGTCACATCTATGAGTTGTTAGCAGAAAAAGAGATCTTTTCTCTCCAAACTTCTCAGATAGCCTCTGTTGAAGGCCAGAGGAGTACAATTATCCAATATTTAATTTATAAAAAAACAAATTATGACTTTACATGTCTTCTTGTTGTGTGTGCTGATGGTGCCTGTGATCTGTGGCACTGCTGCTGTGGCAGTGAAGCATGTATTAGCATGGGACTGGAGGAGGAGGGGAGTGTCTCACTGTGTGTGTGTGTGTGTGTGTGTGTGTGTGTGTGTGTGTGTGTGTGTGTGTCTATGCTGATTGACGTCACAGACGCCCACTCATTTCCATCTTGTCTGCGTGCACAGAGAGAATAGATTCCCATCTGCATCCAGCTCTTCTCCCTTTCTACCCCCCACCACCACCACTCCCCTCCCCTACTTTCCTCTTCTTCCTCACCTCCCTGTCTTTTTTTTTTCTCTCCCCCCCTCCTTTTCACCCTGCCTCTTCCCATTCACTCGCTCTTGTAGGCTACATCCCACCCCCGTAGGGTGCAGCCTGCCTCGCAGATAAACAAGACAGTCGAACACAAACAACAGCAGCAGCATCCTCTCAGAGAGGTAGGCCTATATGTCAAAGCATATAGGCCTACCTGTTGGCAACTTGTGCGTGTGTGTTATTTGCTATTGCTCTGTGTGTGTGTGTGTGTGTGTGTGTGTGTAGCTAATCATGTGCCAAAGTGTGATGTTGTTTACACAACAAATGCTCATCCACATTCACACACTGGTATCCCTGGTGACGACATGGACATCATTTAAATCACTTCCTCGTAAAAGGTCATTCTCATCCCCCCCCCCCCCCCTCCTCTTCGTAGACTTCTTTACACCACCAACGCACATGGGAGGGTGTGTGCTAAACGCACGGTCGCTCACACACTAATTCACTCCACCCTGTGTGCGAGACCGTGACCAGAGGGATGTGGACAGTGGATGAGCGTGGGGAGGAGGCTGCCTGGGAATGCGTGGGATGACAGAATAGGGTATGCGCATGTTTAAAAAAAAAAAGGGAAAGGGGCTATTTTAGTCAACATATCATAACCCATCATAGAGTTAGAGAGGACAGAATGAGAGTGCACACTGGGGTTGGGGCACAACTCCCTTGTGATTACAATGAAGTGCAGACAAGCAGACAGACTGGCAGATGGTCAGACAGACAGTTAGGCAGGCAGACAAACATTCAGTTCAGGCAGCAAACATGCACAGACAAAAGATGAAATAATACTGGAGTAATTAGCTCTTTGGTGTCATAATGCTTCGGGGAGAGGACTGTATGTCAGCATCTCGGCATCAAAGGCGTTAACGAGTAAGAGGGGCTGATCACAGGAGACATGATGGATGGACGGATCAATAGGAGGAGGAATAAGGGCTGCACAGATGAAAGAAGGCGGTGTGGCAAAAAAGAAAAAAAAAAGACAGACCACCGTATCTGATATCAGAAACTTTCTGTGATCCATAACCACCTACATTACCTTTAGTTTTCACCTCACATCACAGGATGTTGAATTCATGATGATGAGAATTTGCTCTTAATTGAACCGTCTGGTTGAATCCAGGTTAAATCAAACAGATGCATGCTGACAGAGGATTAAAAGAAAGTATGAGGGGGCATGTGAATGAAAAGAGGAAATGGGATTTTGTTTTGTTTTTGAAAGCCTGGAAGGATCCACTTTTGAAGTGTCTTTTCATGTTGAATGCTATGATCTGTCTCTTATTATTAATTGATTCCTAGTAATACGCCTCAGGGGGAAATAAATAATAACACGTTTCAATGTAGGTTATCAGTTAATAAAATGGAAGGATAATCAAAGCTCGCCCAGGCTGCCGTGAGCAAAGCTCCTCTGTGTTTGCAGGAGTAAAAGTTAAGGCAAGTCTGCCATCTAGCGGCGGCACGACGCAAGAACGCTCTGCGCCCAACAGAAATATCGACAAAATGGAGCCCGTTGCTCGGCCATGACAATGCAGGTCAGAGGTGCTGCAACTGCTACACTGAATAGCGGAAGGAATCCAACATAGCGTAGTTTGGTGTGGAAAATGCCGGTAGTGAATTATAGTTATAAGAACTCTCACAAGCGCAAGTCTTTAAGACATAAGGCCTGCTGCGGCCAGTTAAAGAGGGCAATGCAAATCGTTTGCTCCATATAATCACACAAATGTTGCCCTGCATATCATAACGAGCATCAAGTGAGGTTTGGGCTTCAAAGAACACAGCGAACATGCATTCATATCCACATTCACACACTGTCAATGCTGGAAGCAAGTAGGCCTACACACACACACACACACACACACACACACACACACACACACACACACACACACACACACACACACACACAATTAAAGCTCAGAAAACCCATTCATACTGTGTTTGCTTAAAAGACTACATGCATGTTCTTATTCCTGCTGCTGCCAGGCTTCTTATATCAACTGGTGCATGCAGCTCAGTATGCATGAACTAAATATGGAGCTCTCTTTATGCGATGCTGCTGAATAAAGCGGTGATATTTTCTGTGCGGGTTGGGGTAAATGTGGGTCACAGCACTCATGCTTGAGTTCATGTAGAGTGAAATCTGAATGTGTGATGCCTAAAGGCAGAATAAAGATGCAGGGTGGATAGATCCTGTCTGCTCCTTCAGTGGGTGTTAGGCCTCTGCAATCTGACTTGTGATGGCTACAAGTCAGGGGGAATAAAAAAAGTACAGGCGTCAGCTGGGGCTTTTATTCTGTTGTTGAGTAAATACTTTACTGGAATATTTCAATGATTCACAACAAGGGTGAATCATTCTTTAACGGACTAAGAATGGAGACGCAAATGTCTCCTAGTAAGACACACCCTCTTTATTGGGGAATAGTGTCCCAACTGCTGCTGACCTTTTGCTGACCTGACCTCCCTGTAGATCTGTAGCAACAGACCTGTGGGATAAATCCTGTTGGCGTAAATCCTCTGCTAACACCCACCTAAGGTGGGGTTGGAGGATCAACAAACTTCCAGCGTTTAATTAAAGCAAGTGCCTCCGTTAGGCATCGATAACTTGCAGCAGAAGCCTCAAAGGACAGGTTGGATTTATACAGTGAAATTACATTACAGGCGTTTCATTTAGTGTGAGTTCACTGTGGCTGTCTGAATCCTGTTTTATGTCTTGCATGTTTGAAAATGAACGTACCCGGTCTGATTTTACATGTCCCCACACAGATAATCACTGAAAAGCTCTCACATGGGCTTAATGGACTGGATTAGAACTAGGTTACAGGTTTAAAGGCTACAATATAGCTTTGGAGTTTTATTTTATGATGATACATTGTCACATTTACTTAAAACAAACGACCACTGGAGAAAAAGGCACCCTGTGTCATTACTGAAGCTGACTTTAGTTGTAGATGCATGTTTATAAAAAGGTAACAAACTCGTTTTTTAATTTTTTGTTGTTGCCTATTAGTGTTCACGTGGAAGCTCCCAACTTTAATCATTCTACGGCTCTTAAAGAAACAAACGCGAGACACACGATATCGAGGAAAATTCCCAGGACTTGTTTTTATTAAGAGAATTTCAGAACATAAGAGAGGGACCAGACACCTGCTTTTGTCAGAGAAGGTTTCCAAATTCAATCGTTTAAAAAAACCAGAGCGTTTAGAAAAGCTGACATGACAGCGTGGATGGAGCAGGAGCTGTTTCACACGCAGGGTCGTCTAGGAGACAGGTTGGAGGCAATCGCTGTTCCCGGAATGTTTCACATGTTCGTCTTCCTCTTTCTTATGGACAACACGCTTTTTTTTTTTTTTTTTTTTAAACACGATTTCAAAAAAAAAAAAAAAAAAAAAAAAAACCGAGACAGAAGCAAAAAGGGAACTCACTGCACATTTAGGTCTAAAAGAATCACCCACATTAACATGGCTGAACCGTTAATAAAACATGGATAAAGGCTGAACTGTAGGGGGAGGAAGGTCTAATCTGTGGAGGAAGAAGAGAGGAGGAGGAGGAGGAGGAGGAGGAGGTGGACAGAGGGCAAAAACACAGGAATACACAACATAGCCAATCCGGCAGGGACACACTTTCTACACCAAACAAGCCTTCAATAATCATGAAATGCCATTTAAAAAAGATTTTAGTGTGTTCATCTTGCTTGCAGACACTTGATATGACCACTGCAAATCTGCAAGGCGCTCCATAATCAGCTTTGCTTTTTGTGCTAAAAATCTGTACGGATACTTATAAAATCATTGATAAAAATATTCCTCTGTTAACAATACGCCTTGGAGGGAAACCATGTGAGAGACTTGGGGGGCTGGCTGGCTGGGGGGTTGGGGAGGGACAGGGACTGAAGAGGAGGAGGAAGCTAGGGCAGTGGTGCTACTCGGACTTGGCCTCCTCCTTGGCCTCCTCAGGGGCTTCCTCCACCTGTGGGACAGAGCACATGGGGCGAGATCAAAACTTTGAGCCGGTTTAAGTTGATACGTCTGAAATGACAAACGTCATTGCAGTCTACCCACCTCGTTGGTCTTGGCCTCGCCGTTCTCAGAGTGGTTTTCCTCGTTTGCCTCCGCTTCTGCGTTCTCCTTTGCCTTCTTGGTCTTCTTGTCCTCCTTCTTATCGTTCACAGCCTTTTCTTTCTGCAGTGGCCAGAAGACATGCTGTTAGCAGGCCACACACACACACACACACACACACACACACACACACACACACACACACACACACACACACACACACACACAGTCTGGTTCATTCAGTATCAGGGCTAGCATCTCTTACCTTTGCTGCCTTCTTGACCTTTGGTTCCGGCTTGGGTGGGGCTGGTTTCTGTGACGGAAAGGGAAAGAGATCAAGAAACCGCTACACATACATCGCTGCTTTCTTTGCTGATTCGCCATTTTTCATTCTTTTTCTGAAGGTATTAAAAGACTTTGGCTCCCATAAAGACACTTTTTAAATGGGTGACGATGAATCTTAACTCTTAATGTTCCCTACAAGTAACTTATCTGAATACAGACACTGTCTTGAGAGTTTATAACAATAATTTGACTGCTTCTAACTGGGTTTATTAAGAAATTTAGACAAAATACTAAAAGTAATCATTCTAAGGCACTCTATTATGCCCACTATTGGTTTTTAGTATGTATTTTACCAGTCCGGCCCTTTTTACTAGCAAAACCCTTTCCAAATCACACTTTATTTGTTTAATAAGGCATTATATATTAGCTTGAAGGTACGCCAAACGCGTTGAAATGGTTTTTATCTTATTCTATTTAGAATGTGCCAGATGCATTAAAGGCTTTTTATATATATTTTTCGTAAAAGACGAGTGCCTTGGCTTCTTCCTTGATGTCTAATAGCTTGAAGGTACTTTGGAAAACTTTATTACTCCCTCATTCACTACTGAAATAATCTTAACTCATTCTAAAGCTTAATAATGCAAAAAAACAACATGTTTTTAAGTTTGGTATTGCTAAGAATCAAATTGAAGTATTTTATAAAAAAAGCAAAAGTGTTTTTGCTTCTCTAAAAAAGGCAAAACATTGGTTTTTCTAATTAGTTATAATGTGTGTAACTACTTTTAAGCATTCTAACATTGAGTAACACGTTTAACTACATTTGTTCATGTAAATAAGTTTGTTGAGTTGGTATGCGTGTCTTCTTACCGCTGATAACCGAGCTGATCTCCTCTGGGGCTGAAACAAAACAAAGACTGTTATCGAGGGACTTTTCATTTGATTGGGACTGTATTCAGAAAAACACACATTTGAATGAAATACTGGGACTTTCTTCCTGATAATGCCCTCACATGGCCCACATACTGATGAAAATTCAATTGTAACCCCATGTATAAGGTGTTACTCTTACCCCACCATCCTTGTCTCCTCCTTCTGTTACCGCTGTCTGAAAAACACAAATATAAACACTTTAAATTTGTAAAATAAAACAAAATAGCATTATTAAGAGTTTAATCAGTGTTTATAGTAACAAGAAACACTTGCTAAACACTTCAGGTGCATATTACGAATAATTATAGACCTGTTGAAAAAACTTTTTGGTTTCAAGAGAAAACTACATTTTATGTCAAATACAGGTCATTTTAAAGGATTACAGCCCAGCAATGTTGGGGTAATGCATGATTTCAGTAATAGGCTGTGAGAGCTCAGCCATGTGGGCCACTGGAGCCATATTTTGAGGGCTCAGGCCCCGCTTTTCCCTTTCACTCCCCCATCTCTTTCTCTCATTGAATGCATGAAGCTCAGATTTGAAAGCTGGCGCGGGAGTCTTTGCAAAGGGGGAGGGACCAGCTACAGGCGCCCGAGCGCCACCTGGCGGCAGAGCCACGCCATCGCAACCATTTGGGACTATGAACAAAGAGAGAAAATATTAAATTTTATCGAAACGCGACGGCGAGTGTCTGTTTTTGCGGCCAAAATGCAAAGTAAAGGCACTAAAGCATTTTCTAGTGCCACTTTTCGCCGGTTTGGTGGTGAATTCGCGATAAGTGAAGCGTTTGTTCTCGGTAGGTCGGCGACGAAGGTGGACAAGAGCTGCAAAGCATGGCTGCTGCTTGTGCTTTAACTGCATGGAGACCGAAAGAGACTTCTGACTCCCTAAAGGACAGCGGCTCTGGCAAGAAAACGCGTTTTAAAGGCCGTATCCGAGCGGGAAAATATTCATTCTAACGCATAAAAAATGTACATTATATCTAGAAAATAGGCAAAAATTACCAGCGAAAAATACCGGCTATACATTACGTTATAATTAAGTAATGTCTCAGAGGGATGTCTTCACAATCGTTTGCAATGCATTAATAGCGGATATCCCCCTCAAAGTATGTCAGTTATTTTGAGAATACGTACCTTTCTCTTGGGCATGTTGATCTCTTGGAGGTTTTCTTACGAATACAACTAAAAACTGTTCTTTTTAGTGGGTTCAGTGCATGTGAAGACGAGTGTCTCGCTTTTGCTCGGCAGTGTAGTAAACACACTGGAACGGAGAGGCGAGTGGTTGAATGGGGGGAGGGGTGCGGCTAAAGGCATGATTGATAGGCTCTCAGCCAATCAGGTGACGCCATTCAGGGCTGCAGAACACTTGGAATTTTGGAGCCGGTGATGTTCTGAGGCGAATGGCTTCTTGCAGGGAGAGATGGGAGGAAGCCTGCGCGAATGAAAGGATTGCGTTCGAGGACATGTTGCCTTCGTGCAAGTGTGTTCAGTTACAGTGAGAAAGGGCCGGTCGGCGAGCCTGTGTGCACCGTTAAATAGGCCCCGGCGGCAGGCAACATGCCCAAGTGTAAAGCCATGCATCCTCGCTGGCTTGTTTAAAAACCAGGGCTCACATCTGCAGCGGCCAGCGAGGAGAAATGTCACCATAAATTCACTTCGTGTTTGAGTCCAATATGGCGCCCACTCCTCTCCGAAACATTTTTTTTTTTTTTTTTTTTTTGTCAGTCGGCTTTCCTAAATTCGTTTCAGAGGGAAAGCCTTGCGTCGTCTGCCCCAGACGCCTGCAGGGGGCCCACAAAGCCCGTGTAATGATCGGCCGCACAACACGGCGCTTAAAGAAGCTGTGCTGTTACCCAAAAGTGTTCGAAATCACAGCAGATTTTTGTTATTTATTTCACCTAGCTAACATTCACTTTGGGACCTACCATAACCGAATTGATTAGAACACTTGAGACGGTGCATAAATAGCCAATACCTGGCTTGCAGACAATGGGGTCGATGCTGAAATGATCAGACAAAATATAACCCTGTTGTTGCCTTGCCATCATGATGGGCCCATTGCCCCCTCCGCGTCTCCGTCCGAGTGTGTGTTCTCGCTCTACAGAGAGAGAGAGAGAGAGAGAGAGAGAGAGAGAGAGAGAGAGAGAGAGAGACTAGAAGGGGCGGGGAGGCCGAGTAGAGGCGGAGGAGGAATGCAAAGCGCCATCCAGTGCTGGGGGAACCGGAGCATTTGCGCAGATCGTCTGCGCTGCCTCCGACAGACACGCAGCATTTGAGCCGGGGAAGTTAGTTGTGTTTTTTTAGTCCCGCTGCCGAGCAATCCGCCTGCAAAGTGTCTGCAAGGAGCAACCAACCGCTGCTTACCGGACTTGTGTCAGCAGCACCAGGGATTGAACCATGGTGATCAAAGTGTACATAGCTTCGTCCTCCGGATCCACTTCGGTAAGAGATAAAAGATTATTAGCATGGGTTATATGATGTTTTAGCTTTAGATTGATCTGCAGCCTCCAGCGCTTGTTTGACAATACAAAAGGCAGCCGAACTTTTATTGAACTCACTAACTGATGCCCATCCGGCTGTCATCCTCCCAGTCTGGAGTGGTCTGACTCATCAGCGAACATGCTGCTCTGCCTCTCCCCAAGAGTTGGACACAGATGGAGTCTGTCAATTGTCTTTTCCCCTCTCGCTCTCTCTCTCTCTCTCTCTCTCTCTCTCTCTCTCTCTCTCTCTCTCTCTCTCTCTCTCTCTCTCTCTCTCTCAGAGTAGGAGACATAGAGGAAGTTTGAGGTAGGGCTTGCTTGTCTCTCAGCTGTGGTTTGTCACAGGCTTTCCTGAATTCACAGTTCAGTATTTGTGCAGCTGAAACCAGGCTGACAAACAGGAAAGGAATGCATTCAAAATCCATTTATGTACTTAAAAGGTCCTGTTGTATCACCTGATGTCAGGATAGGGTTCTTCACAGTCTGTGTGTTTGATAAGGGGGACAGAGTCTCTCTCTCTCTCTCTCTCTCTCTCTCTCTCTCTCTCTCTCTCTCTCTCTCTCTCTCTCTCTCGCCTTCAATGTCCTGCAGCCCATGCAGAGAACCATCAGCTTCATTCTTGCTAGTTTCGTCCAGGGTTGAGATAAATGATGGTGATGCAATTCTCCAGGGCCCCTTTTTAGACATGCAGCTGCAGCCCAGAAACACTCATGCTCTGTTTAGGACTTGTTGGAGGTCTTGATTTGTAGCCACAATGCCATTTACTACCTTTTAAAGTGCACTAAGGCTGGAATTCTGGCTATAACGTGCTATTCTTGTAATCAAATATAGTTTGTTTACAGCTACTGCAAGTTGTGGAATAGTACTATCAACCGCGTTGTGCTTGTTACAACGTTGTTACTAAAATGTTTCATAGTGCACAATTGAAAGGGTTGTGATGGAAATGGCACAGATATACCAGCCTTTAATTAAAGTCCCTTGTCACATCATGTGGTTTAGGTCACCTTTCGGATGATTTACTCTAATTGAGCAACTTGTCTTTACAGCTCACACACAGAGGATGAGATCAAGCACAGAGCCTCTTTTTAGTTGGACAGTTGGAACTTTATTGCCCTTAAAGTAAATGACATTTGCAAAAGCTCAGCAGCAGTCTTAAAGGACGGGAGCTTCCTGTAAAGCCAGAGCGGTCCGAATTTAAAGCCAGCAATGCCATCACTGTGCTACAGCCTGTCTGGGAAACATGCATTAGCTCTCATTGATCTGTCTTAAGTAGACTCCACTAGAACAAGTGGGCAAGCTTATGTTCTCTTAAATGCTGCACAGACACATTTCTACTCCTATTATCATCTCCGTTTTACATCTTCTTTTGGAAGAAAAACAACAGAGTTACTGACGTTCCATGATGTCTGTATGTTTTATCTTGGTACGCTCTGCTATGTTAACTCATTTGTTTGGATTTATTTAGATATCGGATATGCTGTCACATTACAGAGTTTTTCGGAATTAGTCCATGTCTGATTTATACAGCTTTCATGTTAGAATATCTCTCTGCGTAATGGAATACAAATCAGTTCCATTAAAAACATTCTGACTAACTAAAAAGGGACAAATTGTGGTTGAAACCCTCAGCTTGCAGTTCGATTGCATCAGTGACTACAAAACAATAGTGATTGCATTCCACTATCCAGCAGTGTCTACTGCTACATGAATCACTCTAATCTAGTTCAGCATATGAGCCACAGCCAAAACAAGAGAGACAAGTAGGAGTATTAAAAAAGAAAAAAAAACTACATTTAAAGCTTTTGCTCCACTGAGGAAACTATTGCAGGTCAGCGAGAGAGACGTTGTAAACTTAGCCAGAGGGATGTATCAGATTCAGCGCTTGACAAGCAACAGTCAGCAGTATTCAGACACAGGTATACTTTTTAAAGATAGATAGATAGATGTGCGTGCGTGCGTGCGTGCGTGCGTGCGTGCGTGCGTGCGTGCGTGCGTGCGTGCGTGTCCGTCCATTGGCTTCCACATACGTGTGTACTTACTGCAGTCCAATATGATAGTCCTGGAATAAATGTTATCTTTGTAAGGTTTTGCTGCTGTAGTTTGAGGAACAATATAACATTAATGCCTTTTATAATATTAGGCTATTTAGCAAAATACCACAAACAGTTTGCATTTAATCATTGTGTGGAATCGGGCTGGGAAAATGATTTCATTGGTTGGAAATGGGGGCACACAGTTGTCATAGGTTAGACGCACACATAAAACATTTATTCATTCTCTCGCTCGCCCGAGACACACATCTGTAGACGGCACTTCATTGTGCCCACTGGCTTGCACTTATCGCTCTCTTCCTTTGTATTTTTTAAAGTAAGTCGGGAAGCCGACAGCAAAGCCTAACTTTACGTTCTCCCCTCATTTTAAAAAGGTCATAAATCGAGAGGATGCTACTGCCTTGTGTGCTGCTGCACCTGCAATGAACGAAATGCAGAGGAGAATTAAATTATAAGAGCATATGTTTCCATTTGTTGAGTGTTTGAAGGTTATATTTTAGTGCTTTAGAACATAATCGCTGTGGAACAATCAGAAAACATGTTTTATTTCTACTATTCGCAGTTTGTTCCACTGTCTCTCCTCTCCGTGCGCCTGAGTTTGAGCTGCAGAGAGAGCACCTGTACAATGAGGTATTCAAGTACAAAACACTAGTTCTGCTGGTGTACAGTTGGACCGGAGTATGTGACAACGTTACCTGTTCACTGAATGTGATGTGTAAACCGCCCCGCCCATTTCTAGCACATGAGATAACTGGTATGCATGGCTCCCAGGTTGTGACCCAGGTCTAGGGCCGGCTAAGGATTTCAATACTTTTTAGGCACCGACCGAATTGCCTCTAAAGTTTCGAGTATCGGAAAATGCCTCATCACTCAATAACCAATTCCAATCCCTAAGGCGTAAATCCCATCAGAGTCAGTGAGCCAATAAGCATGCAGCATGCTTCTACTAAGGAAAAACTCTACGTTACACACAGAAAATTTATATATATATGTATATTTATGATGTTTATAAAATTGGTATTGAAAAAAGTATCATTTATGAACTGGTATCTAAATCACAGTATTGGTATCGGTACCGGTATCGACATTTATCGACAAGGCCTACCCAGGTCATTTCTGAATTGTCATAACGAGGGATCAACCCATGTTGACTGGCTTAGTTTGAATTGACAAAAGAAGGGTTAAACACCGGTCCGACCCTGGTCATTGGATATGAGCAAAGCTTAGTTCTCCCCTGACCCCTGGCCTGTGCTTGCTCCTTGTAGAGAGTGGCGTCCCTGCAAACCGAATGTGCGCTGACATCATCGTAGTTCCACTTAGAAATGAGAAGCAGAATGTTTGAGTCACCTGAAGAATGGTGTTGTGACTCGCTGTGAAATCTCCAGAGAGACTTCTTGTGTTACCGTCAATGGCTTTGTAAAGATTAGGTCATCCTGCGACATACCCATGTCCTGATGTTAATCTCAGCTGTGACAAAACAAGAAACAAAAAAATACATTCTCATATTTGTACATGCAGTATATTTGAGTGAAAAGTACCACCTGTTTCTAGGCCAAATCTGAATAACAAACTAGGCTTTTCTTTAAAATGTACACATGTAAATACACACCTGTAGCAGTCCATCTAGACTGTGGAGCACTAACTGAAAATGGAAAACGTCTGTGGTAAGAGCCCAAAAAAACATCACATTTACTGCCCCATTTCCCTTTATGCACTGCAGCCACGCTATTGTACAATTTCCTCATTGCCACTATAAATGTACTAAGAATCAGTAACAACTTGGGAATGTATTTCCGGTGTGTACAGCGTTGTTCATGTCCAAGTCTTCTGTTCTCTGCATCAGATTTACTGCTCTTCTTCCACTGTAGGTTTGACATTAGGGCCTGTAGGTCAGGCTTGAGTTGGACCGTCAGTCAGTCAGTCAGTTTGTTATGAAAGGTTATTTTCTGGCCTTTTGCTGTTGTTTCACCTTCAGGCAGCAGCAGCAGCGAGGGAACCCAGCCAGAGCAGCAGTGTAAGGCTCTTTTTGTAACAATGTTGTAATGCTGAATGAGCTCAAGATTGGGTGGAGGCTACTGTTGCTGTTAAAATTCCAACGAGCATTTGTTTAACAAATCAGACTTGATCTAATCAAGACAAAACCTTTATCCCAAACAAACACAACAGAGCTGGGGTGGATTCCATGTTTGCTTTAGTCCAGACTGGATTTTCCTGCATTCAAATGTTGGACTCCCGATCCATTGGACTGGTAATTTAGTCTATACAGAATGTTTGACAAAATTGCCAATGTCTTTTCCGTTACATGAGTAAATTGCACATGAATTGACCCCAGCCTCGAGTCGACATAACTGATTGAATCAGCGTTCACTGTATTGATCCCAGCCCGTGTTGTGCATCCAGTCAATCCCTGGCCTGGCTTTGTCTGGCAGCTGTTGATGCCTCAGTTCTGACTTGTTTTCAGGGATTGATCAGCTCTGCATTTTAGCATGCTAACATTTGCTAATTATTAGCTCTCAACCCAAAGTTCAGCCGAGGCTGATGGGAATGTCATAAACCAAAGTATTGGACACATTCAAATTTGATCTGATGACGGCGCTAGAGTAGTCTGGGGTTCACCAACGTTAACACAAGTCCATCTTGGACGGTAGATGTTGAGCTATTTCACAGGATAAGTCAACTCTTTGACCTACTGGTGACATTATAGAAACAGTCAGGGGATCACAAAGATTCCTCCTTTGGGGAAAATGAATGTCTGTACACAATCTTATGGTATCCCCCATCCAATATATATATATATATGTTTTAGATATTTCACTAAAGAAACAAAAATGTCAACCTCATGATGATGCTAGAGGAAATGCCAGGGAAACACCAAAACTCAGTAGCATTCATCACCTGTGGACCATGCATGTCTGTTCTAAATGACAAAACCATCTAGTCGTTGAAAGATATTTCAGTCTGGACCAAAGTGGTGGACTGATGGACCAGTAGGCTACTGCCATCCACAGAGCCACAGGGCTAAAAACACAGAAGAGTTACTGCCTGATCCATGTGTGGACAAAACAAACAACAGAGACAACGTCTCTCCTACTTTTGCATTTTGTTATACTCAATGTCAGTTTAAATTTGCATACCAAGGCAAACTATTTAGGTATTGTAAGAGAAAGCCTGGATTAAGGACATCAAGACCCGAGGCCTAAAGGCCCTGCTGGCTCATCTCTCTCACTATCTACTAGAAGGACTGAGGACTCATTTCTAGCGTTCCAGAGATAATGAGTAATATAGGGCAACAGGAGAAGAGTGGTTGTTTATTACCACACCCAAAGGCAGAGGCAGCCTGTTTTCTTTTATACTAATACCACCAGGAGCTCCACTAAAGACCCCAGCGAGCAATACAAAGGGCTAAAGGGTGCAGAACTAGGAACTCTCACTGTGCAATTAGAGGTAGGGGCAGATGGCATGAGGCCAGTGTGGCCTACAAATTAATTTTGCTTGGCAACAGTACAATGCAGGCTTCTTGGGTAATGGCCAGAGTGCACCAAAAGAAAGGAGAAAGTGGATCATTGTGCTCAACTTGTCATTTTAGCAATTTAGGATAAAGTTATTGCCGTTTTGGGTACGGGTACCAGCTGAATGTTTACTATGTAAGTCAAAAATGGAGAAAGAGCAGACTGTGCAGATTCTTCCATCAGAGGGAGGATTGTCTGTGTTTACAGACAGGGAGTTAAAGCGAGTCTGAGCTCATGGCGTTCCACTCCGTTGCCTGTTTCCAGGGCAGGTGGGCAAAGAGCTGGTTTTAGGACTTTGGTCTCTGGAGTGCGACTGCCATTAAATGATTTCAAACTGCACCACGGCTAATCTGCCAGCATTGTCAGGTCCCTCATTTCCATAGCTCACTGTTGTTTCAGCAGATGGCTGCATAATAAATAATCCACCTGTCTCTTCTGCATGCCATAAAGCTGGGAGGAGCCCTCATGTAGGTGCCTGGACTCGCAGGAAGACAATAAAATAATTATCGTCCACACAACCTTGTTGTGTTTTGTTGTGTGTTTGTGTGTGTGTGTGTGTGTGTGTGTGTGTGTGTGTGTGTGTGTGTGTGTGTGTGTGTGTGTGTGTGTGTGTGTGTGTGTGTGTGTGCGCGCAGCTGAGGCTGTATGTGTGTGCGTCTCCTCGCAGCAGGCCTTATTTGGCTCGTGTTTGACCAGTTACCTCCTCTCGAGTCCCAGAGGAGCTCCTGTTTCCGTCTGGCCTTGTAGGGCCATCCTCCCTCTTACACACACACCCACTGCGACCTCATTGGACCACAATTTCATATACTAAATCACACACACACACATCCATATAGATAGAGGCAGAAGCAGGAACAACACATCCAGACGAGCACACGTTTCTGTCTGTTCTGTAGCTTCTTAAGTACTTTGCTGTGTGTGACTGTATTTGAGTTACTCTGTGGCAGAGCAACTTAAAGGACACGCCTGATAGTACATTTTGAATGAGATGAGGGCCCATAGGGTGTCACCGTGTCATTCTTGATACATTGCGTACTTCCTGTTGGGTCGTAGTGTTGGTTATTTGCATCCTGTCAGAGATAACAAGCTTGTGGTTTTGCATTGAGCAGGATGGACTGTTTTAAAAGTGTCACAAACCAGACAAGTGTTAAATATGGTGCAACAGCACAGCCTTTTCTTTCTTTGTGGGCAATTTCCTCTCTTTTATTTTGTAAAAATGATAGGCTTTGACGATTTATCAAATTAAAAATATGCAACTATGGTTCCGTTTTTAAACAATGAAGTGAGAATGATGACGGGAGTTTCCATCCTCCTCACTATCTGGCCTTTTTCATGCAGATAAAACACAATCCGTCCCTGCTTGGCCTTGCCCAAGTTCACCCTCTTCAATAGTCTTATATCACTTCTTCACTTGTCAGCAAACGAGTGGTTTCTTAGTAACAGAGCAGCCGGCCATCTCCTTAGTGTAATTTCTCACAGCAGAGAAGAAGTGTCCTTATTTTTGCAGCAGACTGATGACAGTATGGTGAACCGAGGCCCTTATGTTTCCTCATATGGCTGAAATTTAAACACACGTCTAACTGACAACTTCCCCTCTGCTACCCTCCCTCATGTCCCCCCGCACGCAGATTAAAAAGCAGCAGCAGGATGTGATGGGCTTCCTGGCGGCCAATAAGATTGAATATGAGGAGCGTGACATCGCAGCCAACGAGGACAACAGGAAGTGGATGAGAGAGAATGTTCCAGAGGAGTCCAGGCCGGCCACGGGGAACCCTCTCCCCCCACAGATATTCAACGAAAGCAAATATTGCGGGGTGAGGCACACATGCACACAGATGCTCTGAATTATTGGCGCATGATTACAGTACTACTCTGATAGGTCACATACTCATCTCCTCAGTACACACAAATCATGTATGGTGGGGTTCTGAATGCTGATTCTGATGTTTTTAGACTGAATATGTTTAAAGCTGTACTATATATTTACTGTTATATTAACAGTAAATGAAATTACTATGTGTGATGTGAAAGATGTCACCCCACCGAGAATTATCACCCAGCTCGTTGTTTTGGTTTTATGGCCTTCAGCTTTACTTTATCAGTGTTGTTTTCGCCAAAACAACTTAGATAAACCCACTGTACACTCCCTGCCTGGCACTAGAGTGTGTGACTAGCTAGACTTTGTGAACAGAGTGGAGAATTTAGCAGCTTAAAGGAACACGGCGACTTATTGGGACTTTATCTTATTCACCGTATCCCCCAGAGTTAGATAAGTCCATACATACCCTTCTCATCTCTGTGCGTGTCCTAACTCTGTCTGACGCACCCACCGCTAGCCTAGCTTAGCACAGATCCTGGAGGTAACCGGCTCCATCTAGACTACTGCTCCCAATAAGAAGACAAAATAACGCCAAAATGTTCCTATTTACATGTTAACAAGGTCACATGAGACACAGCCATCTTCTAACCGTATACAAACTGGGAACTATATTCTCAGAAAGGCGAAGCACTGCTACTTCTGCTACTTGGGCGGAGTGATTAGTGCAACACCTGAAAAGCACCGTTGTTACTCTCTGCTCCTCACCACGGGGCTTCTCAGGTGCTGCGAGCAAATCACTCCGCCCAAGTAGCAGAAGTAGCAGTGCTTCGCCTTCTGAGAATATAGTTCCCAGTGTGTATACGGTTAGAAGACAGCTGTGTCTCATGTGACCTTGTTATTTGTACACGCCGTGACTATACAAATCACAACATGTAAATAGGAAAATGTTGGCGTTATTTTGTCTTCTTATTGGGAGCAGTAGGCTAGATGGAGCCAGTTACCTCTCTGTGCTAAGCTAGGCTAGCGGTGGGTGCGTCAGACAGAGTTAGGACACGCACAGAGATGAGAAGGGTATGTATGGACTTATCTAACTCTGGGGGATACGGTGAATAAGATAAAGTCCCAATAGGTCGCTGTGTTCCGTTAAGAGTCAGATATATCCTTAGTTTATGGAGACTCAAACAGAACTAAAAGGAGAATGAATACTGGATTTACATTCAACAGGTGACAGAATCAGAATATGTTGCTTTGTATTTGCTAGAGTTAGTAAAAAAAAAAGGCCAAAAGGCGATAATATGTCGACGTTAGCTTGTTCTGCTGCCCCAAGTGGACATAAAATGTCTTCCTTATATTTGCAATAATATTAAATCAAATTAAAGATTTAGAATTGATCTACCATACATTTATCATGGCAGAAGGCTTCAAAACAGCAATTAAATGAATAGTTCAACTATGGCATAAGGGAGTTATGAGGAGCCAAGAATTAGATTTGAAGATCAGTACCACTCTTAATATCTGTCCGTTAAAGGTGCTCTAAGGGATGTCACGCGTTTTATAGGCTACAACATTTTTTGTCACATACAGCAAACCTCTCCTCACTATCCGCTAGCTGCCTGTCCCCTGAACACACTGTAAAAAAACATGGTCTCTGTAGACAGCCCAGGCTCCACAGACGCCAACAAAAAAATGCCAACCTGCACCACCAAACATAACAAACAGTGTTCCAGCCAATAACTGACAAGAAGGAGCTGGTTGAGTCATCCCATTGTGGAAGTAGCCTATGTGCTAACGCTGCTGCAGTGATGGCTCAACCAGTGAGGAAATGTTTGCTGTATGTGACAAAAAATGTAGCCTAAAAAACGCGTGACATCGCTTAGAGCACCTTTTAAATATGAAGCTGGAGCCAAATGCTGGTGAGCTTAGCTTAGCCTAATGACTGGAAACGGAGGGAAACAGCTAGCCTGGCTCTGTTCAAAGGTAACAAAATCTGCCTAAAGCCCACAAAATCTGTAAAAACTCAGAATTAAAAAAATCGACAAAAGATATATGCACATAACCCCTCGATAAACTGAAACTTCAGCAACGTTTTTTTTTTCACTTTGGTTGTTGAACAACATACCATACATGATATAAAGTATTAATTAGTGAGGGTTAGAGGTGCTGATAGGCAGATTGCTTTACCTGTGGACAGAACCAGGCTAGCTGTTTCCTGCTGGGTAATTCACAAACTTTAGTTAACTGTCACCTTGATAAGGCTTCATATTTAACAGATATAAATTATATTCTCATCTCACTCTTGGTAAAAGGGGAATAAGTGTATTCCTCAAAATGTCAAACTCCTTTAAACATCACATGTGGAGATAAAATTCACAGAACTGAACAGTTGATTTAAAGGCAAGGCACTGTATCCGTGTCGCATTCTCATTAGGGGGAATCGCCCCTGTGTACTCCCATTAGATGGACACACGGCCTAAAGCCTTTAGTCTTGCTGTGCAGTGAACGTGAAGTTGCAGATGCGGGACAGGCTGTATTGAATGTCACAGACAAAGAGGACAGCATTTCCCAGTACACTTGCAGCTGTACGGCCCCTGTTATAAAAATCTGTTTGTGTGCGTAGCGGTATGTGTGTGTGGGAGCAAAAGGAGTGAAAACAAAGGAATGAGAAGAAGTGAGGGATCTGTAATGAGAGAGACTGCAGGCGACTGAACAGTCAATGAGTGAGTGAATGTGTGTGCTTGTTTGCTGTGGGTTACATTCTCAAAGACAATCGAGTCCTATCGGATCAACTACCGAGGCCTTTCCTTGGACAAATAACACAACCCCGACCATGACTGTCGCCCTCGGGCGCTGATCCAAAGCCAGTTTCACATCATCATTCCTCAGGTTTGGAGTTGATCCTCCCATCGATCTGCGTCTAGGCCTGTGCAATTCATTGATTGTTTTTTAAGATTAATCGGAAAAAAATGATTATTTTTCACATTACGTTTTGCAAATAAACTCTATTACTGAATTTAAAAATAAATGTTCAAACGACAAAAGTATTAAAGTGCTCATATTATGCTAATTTTCAGGGTTCATAATTGTATTTACAGGTTATATCAGGATAGGTTTATGTGGTTTAATTTTCAAAAAACACCTTATTTTTGTTGTACTGCACATTGCTGCAGCTCCTCTTTTCACCCTGTGTGTTGAGCTCTCTGTTTTAGCTACAGAGTGAGACATCTCACTTCTGTTCCATCTTTGTTGGGAGTCACTGTTACAGTAGTAGTTAGGTTAGCTAGGTAAGGACTACTAGCCAGTCAGAAGCAGAGTATGAGGGTGTATCCTGACAGTACCTAGGTAAGGACTACTAGCCAGTCAGAAGCAGAGTATGAGGGTGTGTCCTGAGAGTACCTAGGTAAGGACTACTAGCCAGTCAGAAGCAGAGTATGAGGGCGTGCCCTGACAGTACCTAGGTAAGGACTACTAGCCAGTCAGAAGCAGAGTATGAGGGCGTGCCCTGACAGTACTTAGGTAAGGACTACTAGCCAGTCAGAAGCAGAGTATGAGGGTGTGTCCTGACAGTACCTAGGTAAGGACTACTAGCCAGTCAGAAGCAGAGTATGAGGGCGTGCCCTGACAGTACCTAGGTAAGGACTACTAGCCAGTCAGAAGCAGAGTATGAGGGCGTGCCCTGACAGTAGCTAGGTAAGGACTACTAGCCAGTCAGAAGCAGAGTATGAGGGCGTGCCCTGACAGTACCTAGGTAAGGACTACTAGCCAGTCAGAAGTAGAGTATGAGGGTGTGCCCTGACAGTACCTAGGTAAGGACTACTAGCCAGTCAGAAGCAGAGTATGAGGGTGTGCCATGCTAGCAGCTAGGTGAGCATTATAACATGTGTTCCAAAGTGACCACGTTTGTCTCTGAAGTAAAGGCTGGACTACAATAGAGCTGATTGGAGCAGTTGGTGAACAGTGTTTTCTGTTGGAGATGGTAAGTCCCTTTGGGGGGGACTTTGGGATTTTTCACTTTATACACCTATAACATGCACAAAAAAGATATAACACAATAAAGGAAAGGGAAAAAGCCAAAGAGCATAATATGAGCACTTTAAGGGAAATTTTCACTGTGGATGTGTTTTAACTGTTTTACTGTTTTTTAAGTTCAATAATTGCAACATCTTTTCAAAAGACAATAAGTAATCGTGTTAAATAATCGTGATTTCAGTATTGACCAAAATAATCGTGTCTATGATTTTTTCTTCTCCATAATCGAGCAGCCCTATGTGCATCTAAAGGTCTCTCTGTGTCTTCCTCTTTCTCAGTCGCCCTCAGGCGCTGATCCAAAGCCTGTTTCACATCATCATTCCTCAGGTTTGGAGTTGATCCTCCCATTGATCTGCATCTCAAGTTCTCTCTGTGTCTTCCTCTCTCTCTCTCTCCCCTCTCTCTCTCTCTCTCTCTCTCTCTCTCTCTCTCTCTCTCTCTCTCTCTCTCTCTCTCTCTCTCTCTCAGAACTATGAGGCCTTCTTCGATGCCAGAGAGGACAACGCAGTGTATGCATTTCTGGGTTTGACTGCTCCCCCGGGCTCGAAGGTAAGCACACAAACAACAAAAACACACTGACATGTGTCCTTTCTTTGAACTGCATTCCTACGGCCATATTTCCTGTAACACCGGTTTATGTGCCTAAGAATATATTTCTCCTCACAGTGTGATTTCCGTACAGAAAACACACCATTTACATAATAATACATCTGTTCATGTTATCCTCACACACCAGCAGGCCTCTCCTCCTCTTCCTCTCCCTCCTGCAGACTGGCGCCTCCTCTGTGCTACAACAGGAACTGCAGGGAGGTGTGCCAGTTACCATAGAAACAGAGGGGTTTTCCTCTGTGCTGTGGCAGGAAAATATAAAACAATATCCTCCATTTTAATTTAACACACTCTCCCTCTCTTCCTCCTTTCTCCCCCTCTGTCTCTCTGCAGGAAGCCGAGGCTCTAGCGAAGAAAGCACAGCAGTAGCATCTTAACACCGTTTCTACCTGAGACCTAGATCTATCTATCCAGATCTGGACCCGGACGGACCTGGAACTAAGACAGGATATATATATATATATATATATATATATATATATATATATATATATATATATATATAAAAAGAAGCAACATTTCACTTGGCTATTAAATATGTGGATTGTTTTGAGTATGTTTTTTTTCTATTATTCTATGTTCAGCTGTGCCTTGTCAGCTGTAGTGAAAGGAGGTGCTAAAGCAGAGCATTATGGGTATCTACAAACCGCTCTGCCTCCTCCCATTAACCTCAGCCTGCTAAGCCTATTGGCTTAATGACATGTCAATCAACCATTAGCGTGAACGTGTAGCTTCCTTTTTTTTTTTAATTGAGAACACATCATCAGACCCAACAAAATGTAAGCACTTTGAAAAATTGTAACACAGATTCGTCGTTTGGCCAACAGAAACTCATTTCACTCGACAGGTTTATTAGAATCCTGCAAACATGTTGTGCTCCTGCCAATCACGTCATGGCCAAACCTGCAGCACCTTCTCTAAAAGTAATCCATTACAATCCTGTTCTCCATGTTCTTATATATTGTCTTAATGCTGTGTTAATAGTTTGACAAACTTTTTTCTACGAGATGATACATGTTTAAAATGATAACACATGCCAAAATTAGAAGTCTGCAAACATAGAGGGATGTAAAATTGAGTATTTTTTTTTATTTGCTGTTTTTGTTTATAGGGCAGTTGGATCGCTGTTTGGTTTCGCTATAAGCATCCTGTTTCACAATGTAATGTTGGTAATCCCCGTCTTACATCAAAAATAAAAATAAAACTGCAAATAAAACTGCAAGCCTGATTCTCAGTACTCCTTGGTGGTTGTCATGAAATACATTTCAAAAAGTCAAACAAACGTGAAATGAATTCTGCCTTCTTATAACAAAGTGTTCTTTTTATGTCTGATAAATGATTTTAAGTTTACAGAACATGACTCATTAGATTGACTTTGTGTGCTGTGATAAGCAGACATTTGGACTGGGTGATCTCATTGTCTTAAACGTATAAGCGTTGTGGAAAAGTATGTAGGATTTGTTTTGAAGACGTCATCAGAGGTTATTGAGTTACTGATATGCAACATTCGGCAGATATTCCACAGAATTTAACCCACCCACTCAAAGTCCTTCTCTGTGTGTTCCGGTCTTTGTACTTTTCTTGAGTATTTCCACATTATGTCATTTGTTTTTTCTACTCTACCATGTTTCAGAGGCAAATATTGTACTTTTTACTTCACTACATATGTTATGTTACAGCTGTAGTAACTACGTACTTTTGAGATTAAAACATGATACATTTCTAAGATATTAAAGAATAAAATTACAGTACAAGGCGTACACTTTCACAGCTCCCTTTGAATCCAGCACCTATACCACAGGTTTTGTGCTCCAACTTATTGAAGATTCAACCAGTGGTTCCTAGGGGTGTTATGATACATCGATCTCGATCAATATATCGATTCAATCCTCAATGATCCAATATTATTGATACAAATTGTCATCTTTAAGATGAGCTTTTATTTTGAAATTGCCGCTTTGTATTGTTTGTTTTTAATTTGAATGTCTGGAATAACTTAGTAATGACATTTTCAAATCATATTTTAGTTGCTTTGTATGCAAATGTAACTGATAGTGTTAAAAAGCCTTATGTATCATCTGGGATCGGTCCCAGGCCCCTGAATTAAATCAAATCGAAATCGTATCGTAGACTTACAGTACTACCGGCAGACTTTGTGATATCAGTAAATATTAAAACATTGTCCAAAGAATTGATCTAATATTGTATGGTGATAAAACGTGTGATTTACACCCTAGTGGTTCCCAGTTTTTTTGAGTATGAATTTCTATAAAGAGCCGTGTCTGGTGGAGGCTTCTTGTCGTGTGATGTCAGAGGTCTATGAGTTGTTCCAACAAAGACTGATTTCCTCTTTCTCAGCTGGTTTCATTTAAACCATCCAGTGTCTAACACAAAAGCAAAGGTGTGTCTTCTTTTACTTCTATCCCTAGCCCAATAATCATATCATGACTTACTTACTTACTCCTCTTCATCCCCTATGGGACATAAGGCTTCAATGAGCACTCTCCATTGCATTGGGTCCCTGGAAGCATGTTGGGCCTCTCCCCATGACACGTTCATCTGTTCCAGCTATTGTGTCTATACAGGTTTTCTTTTGCCAGGTGGTGTCCATCTTAAGGCGACTTTTTATGATGCAGTCATCCTCAACACATGTCCCAGCCATCTCAGGCGTCTGTGCGTAATCTCCTTGGTGATGCTCCGGCTTCCCGTTTTCATTGTTGGAAATCTTATTAGGCCAAAAGATCTGGCATATTCATCAGAGGCATCCATTATGGAACACTTCCATTCTCCTCATGTCTGTTTTGACAACTCGCCAGCTCTCTGAACCGTACAGCAGAACAGTCTTTACATTGCAGTTATATAGGAGCATCTTCGTTTTAAGGTTGTATTGTTGGGAGAAGGCCCCTTGAGCCTTTCCCAGCCTTGCTTTAATGTCTTTAGATGCCCCGCTGTCCTTACTGATGAGACTGCCCAGATGGGTGAAATCTTCCACAAACTCATATCATATCACGACCATTCAGATTTCTCTTTTGATCCTTCAGAGAGGGCCTGACCCCTGGGTTGGGAACAACTACATTACCTTACTGTACACCAGTTTGTACGTAGCATTTTGTAGTTGTAAGCTGGTTAAATGGGAGCTACTTACTTACTGTACATAAAGTAGCTCCAACTTAAACAGCTTACAACTACAAAATGCTACGTATAAACTGGTGCATCAGTATAAATAATATAATAATGTAATATGTCATAATATATCAGTCAAAGGGGCATTACTTTTGACACTTTAAAGGACTTCGATTATACTTCTGTACTTTTACTTAAGTAGGATCTTTAATGCAGGACTTTTACTCATGATGGAGTATTTTTTAGATGTTCTGTGTTACTTCTGCTCCTCAGTTTAGGAGGTTTTCTCAGCTTGTGTATAAATGTACTGTTCTCTTTTCTCTAAACTGTGATTTTCAGTTACATATTAATAAAGGAAGTGTGTGGCGAGGGGTGGAGGGGCCAGTTCTCAGTTGCAGAAGTGAAACAAGCTAGTAGAACTTTACATTTGCATTCGCAATAACACTGCCATTTGCACTTAAGACTGGCAATCATAGGAAGCAAAGACGAGTGCAAAGAGAGAAAAGAAGAGGAGGAGGACGGTCATTCTGTGCCATGTTGGCTGAAGGTTTTCTCAGAGTGCTGCGTTACAGGGAGGAGAGAAAGTTTGCCACTGCTTCCAAGATTAAGAGATCGCAGACACACACTCCTGGTACAGATCAGTTCAGCGGTATTCTCTCCGAGTCCATCTCTACAGATCTACAGACAGATTCAGCTGAAGCAGGTAAGCAGCCTTATTATCATACAAACCATATCCTGTATGTGATCAGTTTATAACCATGTGTACTGGTTTCGTAGCGTTAACTTTACACGGCCTAGTTCACTTGCTTCTCTTTTACTAAGATTTTCTTCCTTTCTCAGATATAATCTCACTAATGCTTTTGTGCCAAATAGCAAAAATGTCAAACCAAACCAAATTAAATTGAAAACATCCAAATCACCCGTTTACTTTCTGTAATCAGGTCCAAACCAGGAAGAACTAGACACCACCCAATTCCAGGGACTAAAGGTGGTGCCTCAAGGTCCTGTAGGCCTCTTGATCCCTGGGTGTCCACCTGACCCTACAGTTTTCCTAGACAGCTGTAGCCTCCTGGACCAGTACCCAGACCTGCAGGTGGCCGACTCAGGCCGCATCTCACACAACCCACTGAGAGCCACCATCCCCCAGCAAGGTTTTCACACTCAGCCTCTTGCCACGGATGCCTGGCGTCACCCAGAATGGGCAACCCAACAGGGGCCACGAGGCGAGCCTGTCTTATCGATACCAGACCAGGGTTATCTGGTTATCGGGGCCAGTGTGAACAACAGCTTGGATCTACCCGGATCAGGCTTGGAGCCTATGTCTAACTCTGTGCTGAATGGGCTGCTGGAGAAACAGCTGGAAGAGGTGTACATGCAGCATCTGACTGACAACTTGGCTCGATGTAACTCCCACCTGGGAAACAGCCTCCTGCACGGCCTGGTGCCTCTGCCACACGGGCTGGGGCCGGACTCACTGGAGGCCGGTCTGGAACAGGGATCAGAAGGGGAAAGCGGAAAGAAGATTAGTTATCTGAGCACCCAGAACTTAGTTCCCTGCTCGTCCAACTTCAGCTCCCCTGTGCTGAGGATTTCAGAGGCTGAAAGTACCCATCTGCAATGAATGTAATCATGCGCACTCCCTGCAAAAGTATTACGTTCTATTATGTGATGCTCAGCTAAAGGCTTTTTTTGTAGTTGCTTCTGCACTTCTTAACCTCCAAGTTTACACATACCCACATGCAACTGAGACGTGAAAACAAGTGCAATTCGTTAAATCGTGCTTTTATTTTTTTATACCTATATTTACAACATGTCTTTGTTTACTTGCTTGCTGAAATGAAGCCTCAAATGTACATGCTCTCATGTGCCATCTGCTGTTAGTTTTAGGAGCTACACCATCTTGTATTCACCTGAGTCATTTTGAAACAAAGTGTAATCCAGTTTAAAATTATGAATTTATACTGCACATTGAAGTTGCCTTGTAAATAGAGATGTAACCTGTGAATGAATCCATCTAGTCTAAATGAAGTAAAATAAGATTCCAATCAACTCGTTTGTTTTTTAAGTGATATGTTGTATATAAGTCTCTCAATAATGTTTAGACATACATTAATTATATTAAATGGTTAAGGTGGGTTGACTTTAATGTGTATGATAAATTGTCATTTACTTAAAGATTATTAACTAAAGGACATGAAGTGGATAATTCTTTTTTCAATCAATGCCCCCAAATCAGACAAACAGGGACAATGTAACACAATAACATGACAGCATCAGACAGTCAAGAGTGTAATTTGTTTTAAAGATGTATAGTTTGTTTTGTTGTTGTCTTTTGAGGTGTTTCTGCTGTATTATATTAAAACTCACACAATGTTCTACGTTATGGTGTGCAGAGAGCACGAGTACTTTATTACTCAGGCTTCTGTGTAAAACGTAATGAATGAAGGCCTTCCTGTGGCCCATCACAGATAAACCTGGACGTAGACGGGTTCAGGTCTGAGAGATCAGAGACGACTCCTCTGGCAAGGTTTATTTAACAGCAGACATTAGAACTTGTACAAGCCTACCAGGACAGTCACATTTTAAATTCAATTCAACTTGATTTCAAACAACTTGATGTTCAAAATTCAGTCTTTAATGCTCTGATTTCCAAAATTAGGACGACAGTCATCCATGTGTACTTTACTCTCAAGTACATGAAGAATAGCGCAAAGTTGATTCTGTGTCAGGGCTTTTGTTTCCCTTTAATGTGAGGCAATATGATTGCCAGCAGTTAGTACCCAGCCTTTTTGTGTGGAGTTTTGACAACTTCATACCTCACATCCATTGGTGTGTCTGTATGAAACCTGTCCCAGGGTCCAACAGTCAGGACATCTTGAATGAATGAATTCCTGCTAAAATATCCAAGGATGCGTGATGGTGTGCCTTAGTGAGGAGCTGTGCATTACAACTTGGCAGGCTCCAACTATCCACCACGCGTATGGGCTCATCAGATGTCCCAACAGCACCTGCAGCTCACAGTGAGCTCCAGCATGAACTGACAAAGCAGTAGCCTGAAGATTTATGGCGCATTTACCTGCTTAAGGTTGATTTGTAACCCGTGTCGCACAAATCCTAACAGCTGGGCTTCCTCTGTCATTACAATGAAGGTAATGGTGATCCATCGACGTGCGCTAACACACTGTGGAGGCTGCTTCACTGATCTGTGCAAAAAGATGTTCTCTAATTAACAGATTTGAGTCGACAGGTTTTGTCTAATCAGGTTTATACATACATACATACATACAGCCCCTATCTAGAGAGTAGGGAATTGATATTTTAATTTCCAGGTTGTTTTCAACTAATTTATGTATCTTAAAATAAATTACAAACAAAGGAAGAGGAAAATAAGATTTTATCCATGGGAGATGTATAAATCCAAGTTGAAACCCCCTTGGAGCTACGGGAAAACTATAATCTTGTACTTTTCATGCTGAAAAGCTGCTTCTGAACATTAAAAAGACAAGTGCACTCAATGGAGTCGTCAATAATAGCTGAGTAGTAGGGTGAAAACTTTGAACTTTAAAGTGCTTCAGTAATATGATTATACAACAACCATTTTTTTACAGTTTAAAGGTCCCATGACATGGTGCTCTTTAAATGTTTTCATATAGATCTTAGTGGTCCCCTAATACTGTATCTGAAGTCTCTTTTATATAGACCTTAGTGGTCCCCTAATACTGTATCTGAAGTCTCTTTTATATAGACCTTAGTGGTCCCCTAATACTGTATCTGAAGTCTCTTTTATATAGACCTTAGTGGTCCCCTAATACTGTATCTGAAGTCTCTTTTATATAGACCTTAGTGGTCCCCTAATACTGTATCTGAAGTCTCTTTTATATAGACCTTAGTGGTCCTCTAATACTGTATCTGAAGGGGCCAACTGCCACTTTGCTCGTTTGAAAGCCATGATGTCTCTCTCTCATGGGTGGGCCAAATTATCTGGGCGGGCAAAGCAGAGAAAGGGGAGGTAACCTTTCCCCTTATGACATCATAAGGCAGAGCAGGGTACCCAGGGCTCGGTTTACACCTATAACCATTTCTAGCCACTTGGGGACCATAGGCAGGCTGGGGGAATGCATACTGATGTTAAAAAACATGCCATGGGACCTTTAAGGAAGTTACCCTACATCACTTAGATACCATTGTACCTAAAGGGCCTACACAAACACACCCCCGTAGGTGTTTTCACTTGTTTAGACCTTTTTCTCAGGACTGTGTGTGCAGGTACAGACTACTTGAGTCAATTATTTGCTACTGTAAGTAATGTTATATTTACACAGGACATCATTCCTATTTAAGGCCCGCTGATTAGACCTCTGCACAGGTTGAAGTTGTGTAGATCTATGTGGGGAGTCCATGTATTACAGTCATAGGAATGGCAAAGGTGGAAGTTGTCCCACCCTAGTCTACATCCACGACGTTTCACTTCCGGGATTGCTCTGGTGCCGCAGGAAATTCCGCCGGATGCATGTCTTTTCAGCCGATGTCCGTCACCTTCCTTTTCCTTTGTGTTGGCGTTCTAAACTCCGGTGGATTTATGAGGACTATGGTTAACTGCTCCTCAGATCTCTGCAGGGTAAATCCAGATAGCTAGCTAGACTATCTGTCCAATCTGAGTTTTCTGTTGAACGACTAAAACAAACTTTAAACATACACATGTTCCACCAAAACAAATTCCTTCCGGAAGCTATTTTGCAGAGGCACCGTGGCTCCATCCGTGAAGGCTGGCTCACTGTAACACTGTCATGGCTCACTGGGACACTGAAACAGAGCCATTGCTCATTTTATTAGTAACACCTGTGCTTTTCTTACTATGACAAGTCAAAATGTCTGCTGTGAAAAGAGGGCAATCGACCCGTTCCAAACAGGCCGGGAACTGCACCAAAAAAAGTAATTTACAGACTTACAAATATTTCAAATGTAATTTAAAAACAAAATGTTTGAATGAAAACCAACAAAAGTACTTACACAAGACACACAAAAACAAATTGGGTAACAAAACTTACTAAAAAGTTACTGTTATTGTATTACTGTTGAGGAAAAGGCACAAAATGAGACTTAACATCAGAAAAAGGGATACAATTTAACTAAGAGCTGTTCTGGCTATTGCAAATTAAAACAGAAAGTGAACTGAATATAAAGGGTCCAATTGAGGTTCCGCAGATAGACGAGCTAACATTATGTGAGCTTCGCAGAGGGCCCCAGAAGTGGAGACAATGCCCTATTCAGGGTGAACTTTTTTAAGTGTTCAGACCGAACAACTGGGCTGAAGGAAATCAGAAAGCACTTCCACCTCAGTCAAAGCTATCTATTCTAGAGGCTGCACAGCTTCAAATCCAAATTTTTAGAAGAGTTGTGTGGACTTATAATCAACACACGCTAAAATATATTACTGTCTATACATGTTCTAGAGTTGTAGACGTTTTCACTGTAAATACAGAGGAACAATTACAGTTACACAGCAGACAGAATATAACCTTATGAATGACAATATTTACTCAGGTTCAAAGCATTGCAGCAAAATGTTCTTTTTCATATTTGTCATATGGGGGTGAGCACAGTGGTTACCATTGCTTTGTTTCAATAAGAGTCCCAGTAAGACCTTCCTGCAATTGTTATTCTTATTTTTAATTACATCTGTGATTATCCTGAGATGTCAAAATGTCTGCCAAAAAGCTGTATTAGAAAAGATTGTCTAAGAAAAATCTCCCGATTAGGTAAGTGGTTAACCTCTCCATTGGATAACAAAGACAAAGCAAGTAATGCCAGAGGATGGACTTTTCCCACTGTGGCATCCCGAGTTGGTTCCTATTTCACAAGGTTTTCTGAAAGCACTGAGGTGCTCCGGAACACTGCGTAATACTTAGCTTGTTATTGGTTCCTTCATAATTCCTGATGATTAGGCTATAAAACAGATTTTAGACAAACTTTCCAAAAGCAGCAACAGATTTTCAAACAGAGGAAAAATGAATATTTTCACATGCCATCTGTTTGAAATTTTGGAAAAGGGAAAGAGTCACTCAAGCTTGCATGTGCAACATATGTTTTGTGTTAACCACATTGTTTTTGTGTGTAAGATGAACAGTACAAGGAAGCTCTTACTTTGTTAGCTATGGTAATTATACAGCCTTATTCTGATGCTGGTTCCTTATGTTGGCCGTGATGTGGGCGTCATCGCAGCCACCATACTGGTATAGGGAAGCCATGCCTGCTAATGCATGTACCAAGACAGGAATTTGGCTTCGAAATATATTCTTCCCATTTAAAAATGGCTTCCATGATCTAATTTAGTTCATAATTTTGTAAATCAATAAACACTTGGTGTTCTATTATACACATCTTCTCCTCTGGCCTCTTCTTTGCTGGCGTAGCTTCCTACATGGCTCGACCAATGACCCGAGCTGAGACAGAGCAGAGAAAAAGGCAGACAAGCAGAGGCAGAGTGTAAAATAAACACCTGGATGCTCAGTGGGAAGTAAAAAGATACCACAAAAGAGGTGCTGAAACACAAGGAAAAGGAACGCAATGAGAGGTGGGTGGCTAAACATGGCCCAAGAGTTCCCGCCTCTTCACCAGAGCAGCCCAGGGAAAGAATAAGCAAGTGGGAGAAGAGATTCATAAGGTGAGTCACAGTCAGTGTCTATCAGTGGTGGAAGAAGTATTCAGATCCTTTACTTAAGTAAAAGTTCTAATACCACACTGTAAAAAAACTTCTGTTACAAGTAAAAGTCCTGCATTCAAAATGTTACTTAAGTAAAAGTATTTAATTATCATCAGGAAAATTTACTTAAAGCTATAGTGCGTCGTTTCTGTCTCCCTCATGAGGAATTCTAAGTAATGACAACAAAACTGTCGGCGCGTCCACATGCTACAAGCCCTCTGTGATTGCATTGTAGTATGAAATGCCAAAAATCAGCATAGGGAGGTTGGGTGGGGTGGTGGATGGATCAAACAACACAGGACTTTCACCCCGGAGACCGCGGCTCGTGTCCCGGCATGTGGCATGTCGTTTCCCCGTTCTTCTTTGCCAAAACCCCGAAACCTAACCTCCTTATAGGTGCTTCCCATTACGTGCTGACCAGCACAAATACATTACGTTCTCAGCAACACAAAATAAACGACATAATCGTGTCCGTGTACACGAATCAATAGATTAAAAATAACGTGACTGCTTCACGAACTGCCGTGAGACCGTGTTGTGTCTAGATACGTGGTGTCATTAGCTTACTCTGCCCTACTCAGCAGTGAAGCTGGGTAAACCAGTAGATACATTCTCTCAACAACGTTACAAAACTTGTCTTTATTTCAGAGTGAAAGAGTTCTTCTCACAGTAATCTAACTGTTCACTGACACTGTCCCCACCTGCCTGGCCCCGTGGACGCAGAAGGATGACAAGACGCTTGTAACGTGAGGGTTCGATATGTGGTGGTTGTATCACTCTAAATTTGAAGAAACTGATTTGTTAAGCAGCACATTACTGTTCTTCACACGTTATCAGCTCCACAACAGCAACACAACTTGTGTGTATGTATTTAGAAATGTTCCTATTTTATGGACTGATTATGCTGTCTGAATTGTTTGTTTTTAAACTCTTTTATTATATATCGTTTTTTAACTTATAAGTATTTATTTCTGTTTTATTAAAGGGTTGATAGAATGCAAAACCGATTTTACCTTGTCATAGTTGAATAACGACAGTTGGGTGGGTAAATAGGACATAGAAGCTCAAAATCCCATTGACACCCCTTTACTATGAAAATCTCATATTTTGAAACTGCCGCTGAAAACGGACAAATCTCAACAAAGCAGGAAGTTGACGTCAACCTCCCAAGACCTGTAACTTTGTCACGCCCATGGGTGTATTAAGAGAACAGTCACACCCAACATTTACATAGGCTACACAACTGACCTGAGATCAGATAGTCTTCTGAATCTAGGTCACGCAGATTACAAAATTCACTTCTGAAACTTTGTATAGTATGTATAGTATATATAAAGCTCAAATATGGGCCGCTTTACAAAAATGGATGGCTAATTGCAAATTTTGTCCAACTGTGTGTTGGAGTTCAGCGCCAGTGCTGCCTCGCCGCCCGACCTGCCTTCCTTCACAGACCCCGGCCTGCTGTGAGCTCGATTGAGCTCCGTTAGGCTGGCAGCCCACGGCACTCCATACCCGCGCAAAGTCACCGTTTTTGGGCTAATGGACGACTACCAAACGTCACTGCTCTGACAGAGCTCCAGGGCCTGCAGCTCCCCTCTTCCTGCTAGCTAAATGCCCGGTGTATGTGAGTGAGAGCGCGGTCAGCGAGCTTGTTACACCAGCAATCTCTTACCACAGGTTTCAGTTAATCTTATAATGTGTGTAATTATAATGTGTTGAGTTATTTAAACAAATGATTGGGGAAATAAATGCCGCTTGTCTGCGTGTCTCATTGATAGAGCCTGCGGCTGGATGTAGCTCTATCAATGAGAGTTAGCTAGCCTCCTCTTAGAATTCCTCTGAAATTCACAAATATTTATTAACTTGAAAACAGAATGTAGCAGTGTAGAAATAAGGTTGTCTTGTTGCAGTTAATTGCAACTGCTGACCACTAGGGCGGCAGTATATAAGTGCGGCCTTCCTTCTCACGCTCCCACTGCTGCATCATTTCTGGGTCAGATATCTGTCTGTGCAGGTAATGCTCCGCGCTACTGCTGCGGCTATTGCTTTGGTTCGGCCTATTTATCATTATGTCCTCATGCTTAAAGCCTGCGTGTTTTCACTGCAAAGCAGCGACCGAGTGCTCCGTGTGGCGTGCTCCGTTTTTAGTTCCTGGTTTTCTCGAGCGGTGGTTAAGTGTTCAATCTCTCTCTCTGTGTTAAACCGAGTACTATCCTGTAGCTAATACTAGTGTGGTCACAGGTAGATGTCTGCTGTCGTGTGGGTCTTTCTCTCCCTCCCTCTCGCTGTGCAGGTTTGACTATGAAAACAGGTATGCTACCTTAAATCTAGCCCCCAAAAACCTTTATTAATGTAGCTTAGCCATGCTAATTTTATGTTCATTGACAGGGAATGCTCATCAGCTGGCCGAAGTATACAGGTGGTGATTGATGTGACTCCACCACCAGCTGATTGGGGCCGCTGCTGTTTTGTCTCCACTGCTAAATGCTGCTAATGGTACAGCTTTCTCTGCTGCTAACTACAGTCTACTCTCTGCCGCTGAATGTACAGCTTTGCCTACAGAGCCTTGTCTGCTGCTGTGCCTCGGCTGCTAACTGCACAGCTTTGTTTTTGCAGTGAACTATACAGCGTGTCGCTACTGCTTGGCACTGTTGTTGCTGGCTTTTGGTGCGCATGGTGAATTGCCAACACCACACTTTTAACTTCTTTATTCCTTTAATTTTAACCAACTGACTGAGGAGTTAATCCTTTAGTTTGTATTATTGTTTTTGTTTATTTTATTGTTTTGGTTAACCTGATTTTGTGAATTATTTCCTGTTTTGTTGTACATTTTTGAGATTAATTTTGTTGTAACCTCCTTTTTGTTTGTCCTTTCCAGTGGCTGCAGGCTGGTGGTGGTGCTGGTGACGTGGTTGGTGGTGGTCTTCCTTCTTGTGTGCTGTGTTTTCTTGGATTTGGTGATTTCACTGTGTCTGGGTGAACCCTTTCACCTGCCCTCCCCACCAGTAGGCCTCAGCCCCTGATTAGGTTTCCTTTTTCTTTCTTATTTGTGACGAATGCTAAATTTTTATATATATATATTCATATATATATTCATTCATTCATTCATTCATTCTCCGGATCATTCATATATTCCCCTACACCTGGGTGGTTCCTCAAAATGAAATCTTCCCCTATTGGTCAGATGTCTCTCAGGTTAAGGACACACCTCTGATTAGATTAACTCCAGATCACAGACAAAGTTCATTTATCTTGGTAGTGCTGATTATATTCAAGTTTACAGAGTTTGCATTTCCTTTGTTCTAACCCAGACTTGGCACCAGGAGGTTGGAGACTCAAAGAGACGTTTCTCTTCATATGTTAATAGTTGGTTTTAACCTAATCTATCTGCAAGAAACGGGAAGAGAGGGGGAGAGAAATAACTAGCTGTTTTTACCTTTAGTAGGCTAGTCATTTTAGATTCCATTCCTATTTTCATAACCTGACTGCAGCATACAATTTATTATTTAAAACCTAAGCATAGTTTCAACTTTTTACAACCTAACAGTCCACCCCTTCACACCTTAAAAAGGTGTGAATATCATTATAAATGTTATTGAAAACAGTCATTTAAATAAAAATATGACAAATGTATACATTAGCAAAGTTGTAAGAACTAAATCATAATCTATAAAAGAAATTCATGTCCTCTGACTCCTCATCTTGTATCAACAAGGTTATTTCTCTTAACAAAATATGTTTAGCTGGTTTTACTCCGTGATTAGTGACTAGCATTCCATTTGAAACAAAAACAGATACACTTAATTAAATCAGAAGATATTAAAGCTGTTGACCAGGTAAAAACAATGGAAGGGAAAACATAAATTCAACTTTCCACACTGCACTTCAAATACTGCACAAGTAATAAGTAGTCTCAAATCTGTAATACAATCGAATGGGTTGAAATCTATTCAATGGCAAAAAAATATCTTATCTGGCTCAAGGAAAGAATGCATTAGGTTTGATCTTTGTGATCCTAATCACAAAAGAGCTAAAAACTGATAAACACATACTTCAATATATGCTGTCAGTTCAGATGGAGCAAGCACAGAAAAACATTCTTAATCATTGTCCATTAGTGAAAGATGCACACTGGGGAAAAAAGTCTGAAATCAAGATTTTGAAAGTTCCTTGTTGTCCAATATGAAAATTGGGACAAAATCTCGGATTGCTGCTGGTTCATTCTCATGCACAAAAACCCTAGCAGGCTGTGGCGCACTCTTGACGTCACATTTGCGCGCCAGCTCAGCTGCAGCTGCTGTAAATAAAAATGCCCTCATCCTTTCTGTCCGAAGAATTGGCTGAAAATTCTGGCCCTTTACCAGCGAATACAGTTACTAAATCAACAATATGAAGTTTGTGCTAGAGCTGCTGTGTTTGTGCCTTCTGTTTGGAAACACGTTTAGTGATGAAGAAGGGCGTGCGCCTGGGAACACCCACGGAGACAAGAGTATTACATACATGGGTATGATTCCGGACAACACAGGACCAGATGGCATTGTTACCAAGGCCCTAGCAGCCTTAAGTGGGCTGTCTGGAGAATTGGCCCAAAACTCTGGAGTCAACAATCCCTTTGGTGACAGATCAGAGGGGAGCCCAGGGTCTCTTTTACCGCTGGCTCAATTCTCCTCACTCCCCTTGTTGGCGTTGGTGTCCTTCTTGCTGTGCTAGTGATGTATGTGAGTTACATCCCATGAAGACGTAATGAAGCAGAATCATCAGCAGAAAAGACTTGAGTCTCTCAGAGACCTTTTAGAGCAGCCACCTGATCCATAAAGGTAACTATCTTTACTTTGAAAAAATTTGAATGTTCTAAGTATTTCTTGATGTCACAGAAACGTTTCTCCCTCCTTTTCAGAAACAGGACAGCTCCTGTTTCTGAAACATCAAGATTTGGGTGCACTGGGTGTGCTGCCTGTAGGGAAAAAGCCATCCTTAGCTTTCCCGGTGCTTCAGCAGGGACTCCAGTCTCCCTGCTCTGTCAGGAAACCATTGCAGGAATGATCTGGTCTGTAGGCTAGAAGTCAGCATTGTTGGTTTTCTCCGTCGGCGTCTGAACTCGGACTCCCCTTGACACTCTGCTGGACTGTTGTTGGAGTGTGAACATGGTTCCTTGTGATGAGTCTCCACTGCAGCGCTGATGCCCAACCGCACCTTGTATGATTCTCTCCACCTGGACCTGGACCCCTTGAACAGATGACGTCATCAGGCTGAATGACTTTATCAGCAGGAATCTGGAGGCTGCTTTCACCTGTGAATAAAATTACATCGAGTTGCCTTGTGCTGAAATGTGCTATATAAATAAAATTGCCTTGCCTTATCTCAACTACCTGAAACATTGGAGCAACAAACATTAATTCACAAAAACTCTGAGCAGACATTTTGCTCCCATTTTCAACTGCTTCTCATTCATGCATTCACTGAGAAACTCCACTGAAACTTTAAAACATTTCCACATCTTTAATACGTTCAGGGTCGGCGCCCCAACTCTTCCAAAGACATTCATACCGATTAATCCATTTCCACTATTTCATCCATTCTCACTGATCCACCCTTTTCCACAAAAATCAAAACAGCCATCTAGTTAGCCTTTCAATCATAAAGCATTCACAATGCAATCTCTAAAGAAATTTAATTTCTCTAGTTTAGCTACTGTATTTTTCCATAGTCTGACCCCTAGCTGGTTTTAGTAGACGCTCTGTTGTAATGATTTACCAACCAGATGGAGTCGCTGTTCTTTACACCACTCAGGAAATGGAATTTCCAATGCAAAACTCAACACAAACGAACATCCACAACCATACTGCGTCTGTAACCTCAACACGTCCACAAACCCCACCGCTGAGATGTCTTCCCATGGCGCTTTACGCCTGTCGTCACTCAACGTCAGCTTTACCAGGTCCTATACCTCACAGTTATTAAACTGGCTTTGAAAAAGTCTTAATCTTTCCTCCGTGCCTTACAGAGACTTACACTGTTGCCGCCCTCGCGGTCTTTTATTTAAAATTTTTCAGAGTCTAATTCGACCAGCTGTTTACGAACTTGTACTTATTCTTTTCAAACTCTAATACTCCGCCCGACTTCACGGACATTTTAATATTTTTTTCAGGGGCTCCACCCCGGCCGACTGTACGGACATCTATAGGCTATGCACACGGTACCAACACTTTCAAAGGCTTCACCTCGGCCGACTTCTATGGGCTTATTTTGTGTGCATTAGCCTAATAATACCATGGATTTCACAGGCCATTTAAGCTTCCCATCACCACATAAATCACACACAAATCACATACAATTATTTTTGACTTATTGCTCTCAACGTAGTTCTTAATTGGGCATTACTTTTATCAATTACTTTTACAGATTTTAATAGACTTACCAGTTGATGCTGCTGAATTTTCACATCTAAAACATTTACTATATAAGCTCTGCAGTGTTTTGATTACAACAGGTTTTCTGCTCACCTCTCAGTTGTCTGGGCCCATGTGAAAATTCAGCAAGTCACCATGATCCAGTCTTTCAATTTGCCTTTTTCCTTTCGTCCTCCAAAAATCACGTCAGGGCTCACCAATTGTTAATATCTCTAAAAGACGTGTTCTTCGATTCCTGAGGAGAAAGGAGAGGCTGGGGTCAAATTGAAAGTTAAGCAAAAGGTTTAATGAAACTGCATGAAAACGACAAAACAATACACTGAGACCAGCGGACTGCAGAACCTTGTTCCCTTGTCGGGTTCCAGGTCCACAGTACCGTGACATGACAAAACAAATGCAGCTGACAGCGGACTGAATCTATGATTCTCCTTGTGGAGTCACATAAAAACAGTCCTGAGACGTTCTCCGGATCATTCATATATTCCCCTACACCTGGGTGGTTCCTCAAAATGAAATCTTCCCCTATTGGTCAGATGTCTCTCAGGTTAAGGACTAACCTCTGATTAGATTAACTCCAGGTCACAGACAAAGTTCATTTATCTTGGTAGTGCTGATTATATTCAAGTTTACAGAGTTTGCATTTCCTTTGTTCTAACCCAGACTTGGCACCAGGAGGTTGGAGACTCAAAGAGACGTTTCTCTTCATATGTTAATAGTTGGTTTTAACCTAATCTATCTGCAAGAAACAGGAAGAGAGGGGGAGAGAAATAACCAGCTGTTTTTACCTTTAGTAGGCTAGTCATTCTAGATTCCATTCCTATTTTCATAACCTGACTGCAGCATACAATTTATTATTTAAAACATAAAACATAAGCATGGTTTTAACTTTTTACAACCTAACACGTGACAAAATTCAAACTGTAAATATACTCGAATTACGCCAAAAATGAAGCTAACTATCCGGGATTTGTAGCTACACATAGCTAGCTAGGATTGAAGGGACAGCCGCAGCTAACGAAACACCTAGCTAGTCTTCACAAATATTCATTAACTTGAAATCGGACACCGTTGTTAGCTTTATAAGACCCTTAGGTAGATGTTGTATACGTGGCGTGACGAAATTCAAACTGTAAATATACTCAAATGACGCCAAAAATGAAGCTAACTATCCGTGATTTGTAGCTAGCTACACATAGCTAGCTAGGATTGAAGGGTCAGCCGCAGCTAACGAAACACCTAGTCTTCACAAATATTCATTAATTTGAAATCGGACACCGTTGTTAGCTTTATAAGACATTTAGGTAGATGTTGTATAAGTGGCGTGACATGTGTGTAACATGTGGTAAGAGATTGCTGGTGCAAAAAGCTCGCTGACCGCGCTCTCACTCTCACACACGGGCCATTTAGCTAGCAGGAAGCGGGGAGTTACAGGCCCTGAAGCTCTGTCAGGGCAGCGGCATTTGGTTGTCCATTAGCCCAAAAGACGGTGACTTTGCGCCGATATGGAGTGCTATGGGCTGCCAGTCGTGACGGAGCTCCAAGTACCTCATAGCAGGCCGGGGTCTGTGAAGGAAGGCAGGCCGGGCGGGGAGGCAGCAACACAGGCAGCACCGGCGTTGAAATCCGACACACAGTCTTACCAAATTTGAAATTGGCCATCAATTTTCGTAAAACGGCCCATATTTGAGCTTTATATAGTTGATTTCTCGCTTAAAAAAGTCTCAGAAGTGAATTTAATAACGAAATAGCCCAACAAACAATGTATAACTTTGCAGTGTCTGAAATATGAGACCTGCTGTCGAGTCTTCCATGTGTTTCTATGTAGTTTGCTCAAACCAATCAGCGCGCAGCTCATTCTGAATATTCATGAGCATACCATATTTGGAAGAAAAGCTCTTGTTCCGAATAGAGCTATATTCACAGGGTAGTTAAGGGCCTAATAAAATAGCATTCAGGCAATTTTCAGCCCAACCAATGTTACATACCCCATTAGGAGACCTTAAGGAACAGTGTAAAATACCCTATATAATAATTCTATCACCCCTTTAATTTGCACTGCGACTGATGAGAAACAACTTTTCGTTTCTTCTGAATATGCAAGTACTCAGTTAAATGACAAATAAAGTGAATTGAACTGTATGTGCAGTCTGTCCACCTGCAGGTCTGTCTCTGTGGTACAGAAGAGGCTCAGTGGTCCAGATTCTTGGTGGCACCTGGAAGTTGCTCTATGTCTCCTCAGATCCACAGTCTTCCATTCAAACACTTTGATATATTGCCTCAACCTCTCACTTATTACATTTAAGATGTATAAAATATTTGCTATTTCGATATATACAACACATATTTTATGTCTGTCTGTCCTGGAAGTGAACCCCCTCCTCTGTTGCTCTTCCTGAGGTTTCTCCACTCTTTTTTCTTTGTGTAGTAAGTATCGAAGACATTGGTTCCGAACCTGGAGGTCTCGACCCCCATTAGGGGTTGCCAAAGCTTCACGGGGGTTCGCATGGTCTTTGAGAGTAAGACAACTTTTTCTTTTTTAAATATGCAATTGGCCTATATCTCAATTTTCAATCACTTTTAAAATACTTGAATACAATCTACTCATAAAGGACAGCAATGTGTTTGTTGATGCACATAACTGAAAAAAGGTCAACAATTGTATTGTAGCCTATACTGACAGGAATCCCCTGTTCACTGGTACATAATAACATTGACATAGAACTTTTTCATTTATACTTATTTAAGTCATATGAAAATAAAACGTGAAATGTTCTGTGTAATATGACTCTAATAATATATGACAAGCGCACACAGATTTGAGCCATTTATGATGATTGTATTTGTGTTTGTCTTTGTCTTCAATGTCCCTGTGTGGTATCAATAAAGTACATTTTATCTTAATTTAGTCATTTATGAAGATAAGTAATTTTTTCTCTTAATAGGCAATTGGAATACATGATATTGGACTTTGGGAACTTGTGAGGAGCATTATCATTTCAGGGACTAAAGACATCAGTTACATGCAAAAGAAAATAATCAATAGATTAATTGATAACTGTTATTAGCAGACCTAATGAGAGCCTCTCATGCTAAATAAAAAAAGGAAATCATGAAAGGCTCTCTCAAGTCCACTACAGTAGGTTTCAGACTTGAGTGTATCGTTGTGTACATCATCCCAACTGAAGATCTAATTTTACATGGTTCAGGTAAGATGATTGTATCTGAAATATTGATTTTGATTTGCCCGCCCTCTAAGACAGGGGTTTTCAATGTTTTTAAGCCAAAGACCCTTTAACTGGAAGAGAGACGGAGCACGGACCCCCTACTACATATGTTGTATAAAATGTTGCGTATTAAACTGGGCTCAAAACCTTTATAACTTTTATTCCATAGAATACTAAGCTATCAAAGTAGTTGTTGGAATGATTTTTTAAATCTTGTTTTAATGTTAAACATACATGTGGCACAGTGAATCATTAGGATTAACTATTTGTAGATGGCCTCATTGACTATATTACCTATAGGCCAGTAAGCCTATCATCAGTGGGCATTTATATTTGCTAGTAATATGTCAGATTCATTTTTAGGACTTTTCAAATTTTTGAAATAAACTTAAAAAAATGTAACCAGAATTTGGAGGCCCCCCTGCATTGACTCTGAGGACCCCCTTGGGGTCACGGACCCCCTGTTGAAGATCCCTGCTCTAAGGTATAATATGTTCAATTTATTAATTGTTTTTCTCACCCGGCTTAGGACCCGTGGTGATTGAGTTTTGGAGTTGGTAGCACCAAGACTTTGGAACGCTCTGCCTCCTCCAATACGCTCTGCTGTCTCAGTGGACTCTTTTAAAAATCAGTTGAAGACCTACTTTTTTAAACAGGCCTTTGGTTGACCTGTCCCCATTTCATTGTTTTTAAGCATTACTTTGTGATTTTAATTGTGGACTGTATCTAAAGCACTTTGTGACTTTTATCTGTAAAAAGCGCTATATAAATACATTTTACTTACTTATGTGGGTGTTATTTGTAATGTGTTGATGGTAGTATGGTCCTCCTAAACCAGTCAGAAAATGGTGTCCCCACATTAGCAAGTAATTGTATGTGTGTGTGTGTGTGTGTGTGTGTGTTGAGCTCTGTACTGCTGGTTGGATATCATTGCTAGCTCAGGGATTCCTGTGCACATTAGTTGCTGCATGAGTTGTGGAGTTGTTGTTTTGTGTGGGTGTGTGTGTGTGTTTGTGTGTGTGTGTCTGTGTCTGTGTGTGTGTCTGTGTCTGTGTGTGTGCATGCTGCTCGCCCTCCCTTTATCTCCATAACCCCTGTCCTATTCTCTCCCTGTCCCTCTCTCCTGTTGTCCCAGCATGGCTGCAGGATGGCTGCCCGGTGGACTCTCTCACTGCTGCTCTCTGCCTGCCTGTTTTGGCCTGCATGTTTGGCCCTGACTCCCCCAGCTGAGCTCCCGCAGCCCCACAACTTGCCCCCCTCACTGGGCTCCAACAGCAGCGATGGCAGCCTGTCTCTGGATCTGCCCATGGCTCTGAGGGTTTTCAGCGTGGACTATAACCATGTGCAGGCTCCCTTTGAGATCGTGCTGTGGATCATGCTGGCCTCACTGGCCAAGCTGGGTAAGCTTCAGCTGGTCTTCTGCTCATACATGAAAAAGCCAACGTTAGATAACATCCTAGTGGAAGTGGTTAGATGTTGTTAGAGGGTTCAAATCTGAAGTTAACTGAAATTGCTTCAGGGTTTGTTATGTTACGGTATTTATTATTATTTTATTATATTACTTTATCAACTACTGTATGAGTAACGTTACCCAAGTGGTTCATCTAAATCATCTATAAATGTATTATAATAATTCTTAAAATATAAAGAAGGCACACAAGAAATAAAACTTCTCTAATCTGCTGTTGGTGTATAGCTCCACTTTTGTGCTTTCAGTCAGAGTGACAGAAATTCAGCTCAAAAAAGTCACAACATGGATGGTGGAATTATTAGCATTAGCATGAAGCCCTTGTATCTTCTGTCTCTATCCTCCAGGTTTCCACTGGTCAGGTCGAGTCCCAGCAGTGGTCCCAGAGAGCTGTCTCCTGATCATGGTGGGCCTCCTGGTTGGAGGGGTGATCTATGGCGTTCGCCACTCTGCTCCCCCGACTCTCAGCGCGGATGCTTTCTTCCTCTTCCTGCTCCCGCCCATCGTGTTGGACGCAGGATACTTCCTGCCAGGGAAGCTGTTCTTTGAAAACCTCGGGACCATCCTCTGGTTGGTACAATGTTTTCATTTTGATCTGTGTGTGGGTCTGTGTGAAAAAGCCGTTGGATACATGTTCTCTTATATCTTCACATTATTAGAGTTTCTTTTTTAAATATGCCATTACAAGGAAATGACATTTGTGTAAAATGCACTCACATTTTCCAACCAATTTATATAGCGTCAATGAAACAAGCAGATACAATATGATTTATCTGTTTAAAGCTGCTAACAATGCTATCAGTATTTCTTTTAGCCATGCTAGCAACTTGGCTCAAGGGATGGCACTGTTTGTCAGACGTACAAATATCCCAGAGGAAAATTCCTAAATACTTTAGTGATCCCCTGACTATCTAGTGCCACTGCACGAGATAGACAGATCTTTCAAAGATCTTTGAAAAACTAGAGGCCTTCCCATCAGGCTCAGCTGTACTTTTTGACTAAGAACATGGCTAACTTTATGCTTGCTAAACATCAGCATGGTAACATTGTCATTGTGAACGTGTTAGCATTCTAATGTTAGCATTTAACATGTTTTAAAGAGGTGGCTCATAGAGAACACCCTACAGAGAATGATCACCATACTCAGCTGTTCCTCTCAGCTCTGGAGCATTTTTGCATCTTTCATATCATTGTTTTAGTTTTTATTGCCCAGAACGTTACTGTTTTGGTTCAGTCTCACCGCTCTCTCATCAGTGTTGTTTCTTTGACGTTATCTTGAGCAAACTTGTCAAGCAGTTTTATTCCTGTTTCCTGTAAAGCTGCTGATTGTGTATACATGTGCAGGTATGCGGTGCTGGGAACCCTCTGGAACATGCTGGGCATTGGCCTGTCTCTGTACGGTGTGTGTCTGCTGGCCCCGAGCTCTCTGGGAGACATCTCTCTGCTCCACTGCCTGCTGTTTGGCTCTCTGATCGCTGCCGTCGACCCCGTGGCCGTGCTCTCCGTCTTCCAGGAAATGCATGTCAACGACCAGCTTCACATCTTGGTGTTTGGAGAGTCGCTGCTCAACGACGCCGTGACCGTGGTGAGGGGGAGAGGTGGTGAAAATAACAATAAGATATCTTCTTCTGTGTTGGGCTACCGGGTTCTGTGATGGGCCACACACACACACATGGGTTGGGCCACCAGCAGCACGGTGCCCCTATGGTTAGCACTGTGGCCTCACAGCAAGAAGGTTCTGGGTTCGAACCCTGGTGGTCCCGGGCCTTTCTGTGTGGAGTTTGCATGTTCTCCCCATGTCTGAGTGGGTTTTCTCTGGGTGCTCCGGTTTCCCCCACCACTAAAAACATGTTCCCTTCCCTCTCTACCAAGCTGAAGTGTGTTGAGCGTCTGGCGCCGTTAGGCTGCCATTCATCACCCAGGTGGGTGCTACACATTGCTGTGGTAGAGAGTAGCCGTCCCCCCAAAGCACTTTGAGTGTCTATGATAAAGATCTATATAAATGTAATGAATTATTATTATTTAATACATTTCCCGTTCTCTCAGGTGCTCTACAAGCTGTTTGAGTCCTTCCTCCGTCTGCCATCAGTGTCGGGGCTGGATGTGTTGCTGGGGGGGTGCAGGGTTTTGGTGGTGGGCCTCGGCGGCCTGTTCATAGGCCTCTTCTTTGGCCTGGTGGCGGCCCTCACCTCCCGGTTCACCTCCAGAGCCCAGGTCATCGCCCCGCTCTTTGTCTTCCTCTACTCCTACCTGTCCTACCTGACCTCAGAGATGCTTCACCTCTCTGGCATCATGGCGTGAGTGCTGTCGAGCATCAACTCAAACTCAAAATCCGCCGGATGTCCATCTTTTGGATGTCCATCTTTTCGGATGTCCTTTTTCGGATGTCTGTTACCTTCCGCTTTCTTTGTGTTCAAATCCACTCCGGTGGATTTGTGAGGACTATGGTTAACTGCTCCTCAGATCTCTGCAGGGTAAATCCAGACAGATTTACAGCTAGACTATCTGTCCAATCTGAGTTTTCTGTTGCACGATTAAAACTACTTTTGAACGTACACAAGTACTTTAGCAGATGCACCGTGGCTCCGTCTGGCGCTTAGCCCCGCCCAAGACGATTGTGATTGGTTTAAAGAAATAAATCAGAGCATGTTTTTCTCCCATCCCGCAATGCTGTGTGGACTCACCAGACCCTCCTCCGCAGCGCTGTGGAGGAAGGTCTGGCAATGCGAGACTACATTTTAACTAAACGCTTTCCTAGTGCTGACACAAAACAAATATAAGTATAAAATGTACAATTCAACAAAAAACAGATAAATGTAGAGTAAATACAAGGGTACTAACATAAAGTTAACATTTCAACATAAAACCCTTTTCAGACCAGAATAAATCATGTTATGTTTTTTTATCGTCATCGTAATATCAACAGGCGCAAGAAACACATCACGAAAGGCTGCTACATGTCGTAAAAGACATTCAGAGATTTTGGGTGACAGTTGAATTAAAACATCATATGTAAATGTTTAGCGTGGTAACATCTGATTATATTTCGTCCCCTCTGTACAGCATAGTGACCTGCGCCGTGACCATGAAGCAGTATGTGGAGGCTAATGTGTCAGAGCGCAGCAAGACCAGCATCCAGTACTTCCTGAAGATGTGGAGCAGCGTGAGTGAAACCCTCATCTTCGTCTTCCTGGGCGTGTCCACAATACAGGATGTCCATATGTGGAGCTGGCCCTTTGTCTGCTCCACACTGCTGCTCTGCCTCATCTGGAGGGCCACAGGTATTTTTGAAAATCTTTCCTGCACTTTCACTTTTTATATCACTTCAATTTTAGTTATAGTCTCAAAGCATAACAAAAGTTATGTCAGGACACTTTACAGATAGAGTAGGTCTAGACCACACTCCATAATTTACAGAGACCCAACATTTAGTGCAACAGTGGCGAGGAAAAACTTCCTTTTAGAAGGCAGAAACCTTGGATAGAACCAGACTCTTGGTAGGTGGCCATCTGCCGCTGCCAGTTGGGAAACAGAGACACAGATACAGAAATAGGATTTCATAATAATTATAGGAGTTGGCATGATGGGCAATGTGGCAATTATAGTAACAATAAAATAGAAATAATAGTAGTAGCAGAATACTGCTTTCGAAGCAGCAGTTTATTTTTAAATCTATTTTCTTTCACAATCCTCCTTATTTATAACATTTAATCCCATATAGATCAGCATATAGTCTGAGACATACTGAGTACCCCTTTTTCTTCAAACCCAGAATCTCCAAAGAAATTGGGCGACGTGCCTTTAAATTTAAAACCACATCTGATTGGAACACCTTGCCCGGCAAACTTTGATCCATTACTTCATTTGGTTTCTTTAAAGTGCCCATATTATGCTCATTTTCAGGTTCATAATTGTATTTAGAGGTTATATCAGGATAGGTTTACATGGTTTAATTTTCAAAAACACCATATTTTTGTTGTACTGCACATTGCTGCAGCTCCTCTTTTCACCCTGTGTGTTGAGCTCTCTGTTTTAGCTACAGAGTGAGACATCTCACTTCTGTTCCATCTTTGTTGGGAGTCGCACATGCGCAGTACCTAGGTAAGGACTGCTAGCCAGTCAGAAGCAGAGTATGAGGGCGTGCCCTGACAGTACCTAGGTAAGGACTACTAGCCAGTCAGAAGCAGAGTATGAGGGCGTGCCCTGACAGTACCTAGGTAAGGACTACTAGCCAGTCAGAAGCAGAGTATGAAGGCGTGCCCTGACAGTACCTAGGTAAGGACTACTAGCTAGTCAGAAGCAAAGTATGAGGGCGTGCCCTGACAGTACCTAGGTAAGGACTACTAGCCAGTCAGAAGCAGAGTATGAGGGTGTGCCATGCTAGCAGCTAGGTGAGCATTATAACATGTGTTCCAAAGTGACCACGTTTGTCTCTGAAGTAAAGGCTGGACTACAATAGAGCTGTTTGGAGCAGTTGGTGAACAGTGTTTTCTGTTGGAGATGGTAAGTCCCTTTGGGGGGGACTTTGGGCTTTTTCACTTTGTAAACCTATAACGTGCACAAAAAAGATATATAACACAATAAAGGAAAGGGAAAAAAGCCAAAAAGCATAATATGAGCACATTAAGGCATCTGTCTTTAAATCAATCAACCTGCTCTTGCTTCTAATTTGACATGACACATGATTCTTGTTGATTTTCTTTTTCTTTTCTTTTTCTTATGTCAGATTTATGTATTATGTATGTATGTATTATAGATGTATGTTCTGTTTCTTCTTTTCTCCTCCTTAATGTGTTGGCACCTTTTTGTGCATATACTGTGCATAGCAGCACAATTGGGATGTATGCAAATTTATTGTGTAGTATTTTATGAGGGGGAGTCAGTTGGTGTTGGAGTAGTTAGGCGTGGGAGTGCTGTGTTTATGTGTGAATGTTGTCTTAAGGACCCCCGCGAAAATGAGGTGATTAGGCTCAAAGGGTCTATCCTAATAAATACTCTCTTTATATATACTGTATATGTATGTACAAAGATGCTCTGGGCCATGGAGCTTATTAGATAGTGGTCAGAATAGAGAAATCAACGCATGTGGCTTCCCCTGAAGGTGTTCTCCTGCTGACTGCTGTGGTGAACAAGCTCCGGAGGAACACTGTCACCTTTCGAGATCAGTTCATCATTGCCTACGGAGGCCTTAGAGGGGCCATCTGCTTCTCCCTCGTCTTCCTGATCGACGACTTCCCAAAGAAGAGACTCTTCATCACAACGACCATCGTCGTCATCCTCTTCACTGTCTTTGTACAGGTGGGAGAATAATGTCACTTGCTTCTTCTTTTCTTTTTGGCTTCATGGAGTACTTGTTTGGATATCTGTTGAGTTTGGTTTTGTCTGGTTTCCAGGGGATGACTATTAAGCCTCTGGTAGAGCTGCTGGATGTGAAGAGGAAGAAGAGAGCTCTGCCTACGGTCAGCGAGGAGATCCACAGCAGGGTGAGAAGCGGGGTCCGGGCCGCAAAATAGTCTGTAAGGAAGACAGTGTATACTGTATATGCATTATTAAAATGGTGTATTCCAAGTGTAATTATCAACTTATCCAATCGAGTGAGGAATGTAGACACCACAATAAGTCATGTCTTCATACATCATTCATTTAGTTGTTTTTATAGTAATAATTTCATTATTTATTTAAAATATACAGTATCAGACTGTATATGTATGACATTTTGTCAGTAGAACAAGGTAAAATATTTTAACAAACCAAAATGAAATTATTGGTTATAATTTTATTTAAAAATGCATACTTCTTAGCTTAATACCTTCACTGTATTTTAAATGTCCTTGCTTTTGGAGTCATGCTGTAACACTATGGAGCCCCTAAGGGGACATGAAAAAAAAAAAAAAAAAGTTTAGTTTCATGTGCTCACACGAAACTTTCATGTTCGCATGTGAAACTTTCATGTGCTTTCACATGAGCACATGGAAATAAACTACATTTTTTTTTTTTTTACTCATATCCCCTTAGGGGCTCCGTAGTAACACAATGTATGTATCAAATCAGATAATCTAAGAAGAAGGATTCATTGAGTGTTAATATATATATATATATATATATACACTTTTCTTGCTGTTTTGGATCACCGTACAGTATCTAAGTAAAGATGCCACAGCGATGAGCTTCAGTTTTCTAGTTGATTCCGTTTTTTATTATAGAAATGCATCTTTCATGTTGCGCTGGTGTCATGGCCTCTGTGTGTGAACACGGTCTCTTCTGCTTACTCCCTTTCATCAGTCTAATGAACATAATAGTGACTTCAAAATATCCCATGGGAAATGATATGTAGAGGCAAAAGAAATCTGTGAATGATATATTCACATCATGTCTCCTCTCAGCTCATTGATCATCTGCTGGCAGGGATAGAGGATGTGGTTGGCTACTGGGGGCAGCACTACTGGAAAGACAAGTTAGTTTCTCTTGTTTTACATTTACTTTGCCTTTTCTGATTGTGTTTCCCCTAAATGTTTTTGCATGCCCATAAGAATAGGACCTGAAATGACCAGTAGGTGGCAGCAAACACTGCATGCGAAAGGTCCAGATCATTTTCCAGCCAGCTGGTCACTGAAATGTATTTCATGTGTGTGTGTGTGTGTGTGTGTGTGTGTGTGTGTGTGTGTGTGTGTGTGTGTGTGTGTGAGAGGTTTGAGCAGTTTAACAAGAAGTACCTTCGTCGTTTCCTGATCCGTGAGGATCACCAGGCTCCCTCCAGCATCCTCAGAGTTTACCAGGAGCTGGAGAGAAGGGACCAGAGGGGAGACGAGGAGGCGCCACCACTGTGAGAATTTATTTTTTTACTTCATTTCAGCATCTCTCATAGTCGGGCTCAGGGATCTCCAGGACTTCATAGAAGTAGCCCCATAGGGTCCTTAAAGTGCTCATTTTCAGGTTCATAATTGGTTATATCAGAATAGGTTTATGTGGTTTATGTGGTCAAAAAAACCACCATATTTTTGTTGTACTGCACAATGCTGCACATTGCTGTGTTGAGCTCTCTGTTTTAGCTACAGAGTGAGACATCTCACTTCTGTTCCATCTTTGTTGGGAGTCGCACATGCTCAGTACCTAGGTAAGGACTACTGGCCAGTCAGAAGCAGAGTATGAGGGCGTGCCATGCTAGCAGCTAGGCTAGCATTATAACATGTGTTACAAAGTGACGCACGTTTGTGAACAGTGTTTTCTGTTGGAGATGGTAAGTCCCTTTGGGGTGGACTTTGGGCTTTTTCACTTTGTAAACCTATAACATGCAAAAAAAATATATATAACACAATAAAGGAAAGGGAAAAAGCCAAAAAGCATAATATGAGCACTTTAAAACTAGGGAAAGTTTCATGACCACCATGGTTATCTGTGTGTAACCGGTTGAAGAAGAAATAAAGTAGGGGCTCTGAACTCTAACACATAGCCTGCATACATTACACCAGATACATTTTTAATAAGGAACCAGAATAGATTTTTTGTAATTATAAATGAGATAAAGGCAAATGCAAATATGACCCTGTTACATGTCCTAATTGAAAACGTTAATGGACTTCACTTTTAGAGTGGACCCCCGCTCCCACAGCCGTCCCCTCTTACCCGAGGAGATGGACAGCATCAGGCGTATTCTCTCCAGAAACCTTCAGAACTTCAACAACAAGGTAATTCACAGCCTGGGTTTGTGTACCTCTGTTGCACTATACAGTTGGTATGTACTATTCATCTACTGTTTGTGTTGTCCCTCCAGCAGACACCAGCCTACAGCAGACACACCCTGCACCAGGACGCCACCATGGACAGAACAAGGAAGCCTCTTCACAGACACCGGAGTCTGGGAGAAAGATACACGTTTAATACACAGGTACCATGTTAACACAAGTCTTTCAGTCTCATTTCCTCTGAGTCGCATTGATTAAAAATAACGTGACAAATTCACGAACAGCCGTGAGAGCGTGTTGTATTGAAGCAAGTAAAACGTTAAACAAATTAAGTGAAATAATCCTTCCAAAATGCTACATACTGGTACCGTTTTAAGATTCGAAAGGCTATCTGAAATTCATCAGGCAAATGAAAAACAAACATGATTTTATCCTCAAAAATGTCTCATAAGCAGGGCCACACAGAATCTGCGGACACAGAATTCCGCAGATTGCCCTCAGATTTTCCTCAGATATTCAACAAATTAAAAAAATGAAAATAAAACTCTCCACACATCTCCACCCCAAGCAGATAAACAGTCTGCTATATTCCGCAGATTTTCATTCTGGATCACCGCTGAATAAAAAAAAGCAAAAAAGCAAATGTCTTAAGTTATCTTTCAAAACCAACCAATTACTGTTTGCTCCTACTTTTCATGAACACACTGTCAGGGTGACAATTATTTGTGTTAAAATGTGAAAAAGTGTCACTATTTGGAAATAAGGTGAGATATACATCATGATTTGCGTCAAGAATATACCACTTTACTTAAAATGATCAATAAGCTTGACTGAGTTATTCATCACACTGATTTAGTTCAAACCTGTTTGTTTTACTGTATACTTCCATTGTGACAGGGGGAGGATGGAGAGTTCAGTGGCTCACGCAGAGGGAGAGCAGGACTCAGCAGGTCTCACACAGGTACAGTGAAAGACAGTTCAATACATATAAATATACAAAAACACACATATTGGACAAAATATGCATCTTCAAGATATAATGTACTGTATGTATGTCATGTTTCTTTGTGTGTCTGTGTACCAAGACCCTAGTGTTGGAAAGGACAACTACTGGTGTATGGATGACAAAAAGTATTATTATATCTACTAGAGATGTTCCCATACTATTTGTTCCAACCTGATTTCACAGAATTCCGTGAAATGAACACGGCCCCATAACTCAAAATCTGTGGCATATTCATGGAATAGCAAAACATTCCGTGATGGGCCCACGGAAGAATTCTGTGAAATGAACGCGGATTGCCGAAAAGTCCGTGATGGGCCCACGGAAGAATTCCGTTAAATAAACACGGCCCCTTAAGTTAAAGAAAAGGTCATGGGTGGGCTTACGGTTCCGTGACACGCGAGAAGAACGGGACGCTTGGGTTTAGGAAAAGAAGAAAGCGACTTTAGGAAACAAGCGGGACACGAACCCCCGGTCTCCTGGGTGAAAGTCCTGTGTTTGACCCATCCACCCCCCCCAACCAACCTTCCTACACGGAATTTCGGCCTTACATACTACACGCTACCGTAGTCGCTCATAATGCTACGTCATCTTCTCATTGACTTTACATTGGTATTGTTTTCCATGTGGTGGCCACACAGAATTTTCACACATTCCGTGCCACCACCACGTAATGACCTGTTAACAATTTGTGATCATTTCACGGAATTCGTTGAGACCAGGCTGATTTGTTCCCTCCCGATACCGATTCTGATACCTGAACTTGTATATCAGCCAATACTGAGGACAGATTGGATAGTCTTTTTAGCACTGAGTAAAAAAAAACATGTATATTATTTTTTAACAGTTGTATACTACCAACCCTGTATATACAGTATGTTGTATGACCTGGCTCAGGTTAAAGCCTTTGTAAAACATGAACAAATACAACATACAGAGAAGTTACAAAAACACACATAGATAGAATCAATGACATATACCGAACATTTCTTGTATTAGTCAGTCATAACGGAAACAGAACATAAATAAACTACTATTAAAGTAGATTGTTTTGGATTGGTGCATAAACCTGCATATTCGCCGATACCAATACCAGCATTTTAGGCAGTATCGGCGGCATTTCTGAAACTGTTATCGGTATCGGAACCACTCTAATATCTACACTTGTCTTTTCACTCCTCTGCTTCTCTCGAGCACTCAATAGTCACTACAAAAACACAGGGTAAGTATATAGACACGTCATGAGATTGTCTCTCGTCTCTCTCCACCTCCTGACCTTTGACCCTGACAACTATAGTGTGACTATTCTGACTTGGCGGGCCTTGAGCTCACAGCAGCCTCTCTTCTCTTGGCAGTATGCTCCATGAGCCCGAGGCCTGTCCTCCAGGACTCATCTGTCCCGGCAGCTACATCTCAGACCAGAGGGCTAGTGGATCCCAAATCTTCAGCTGTCAGAAAGGAGCAGATCTCTCCACACCATCAAGCGCCTGATGGAAGAACCCCAAAGAAACAACTCAGCTTTGTTTTGGAGAGCGAGAAGCAGCAATGAAGGCAGACTGTGAGAAAGACAGAGGGCGAGGAGAAGAAATGTAAACCAGTGAATTCAGTCATTTCAAAATGGCTCCATAAAGTGATAAGTACCTCATATTTATTTAGCCATAGAGTTGTGGGTTTCAGGGCTGATGAATTGCAATTGTATGGATATCTTCCAATTAAAACTTTTTAAATGGATTAATAACTCACCTCCTGGTTTTATCATTTTGAGTGTCTGCCAGCTACAATAAAGCTTTCCTTAGCTCCGTGTTCCAACTCTCGCTGGAGGTTTGAGGGCCATTTGCATCTCTAGTCTAATTCATTTTCAAAGTGGCGCTCCAAGTGTAACACCTACCTTAGAAATAGCTTGCAGTCATAAAGGGTGATACTCGCTGTCCACATTACAAGCACACACTCCAACCAATCCTGCCTCTCCTTGGTTCCTTTACAAATGCACAGCACACCCATCGGTAATTTGACGAGGACAGGCTTACTGCTTCCTAAAATAACTCCTGTCCCCCCGCCTGACCTCCTCAGTTACTGGAGCTTCTTTTCACCACAGTTCCCAGCATGCCAGGGAGTGGCTGGGAGGGCCCGACTGTTTTCATTAGGACCGGGGCTGGGCAGAGGGGTTTGCAGAGTGGACACCAGACAGCTGAGGACGAACTGACCTGAAGACAGAAAGCTGAGGAGTAAGAGCACCGTGTGAAGGAGGTTTTAGGCTGGAGTTATGAGGGTGGGAGCTGCGTCCTTGGCTGGGGGGATATTTGGGGTATTAGGAACTCTGTGTTTCTTCCTTGCCTTCAGTACAGACTACTGGCTGGTGGCCAGTGACAACTGTGGACCATATACATGGCCGACTAAAACAACACTGACTAAAGATGCCAACGGGACTGAGGTAGGACAGATACATGTGTGCGAGGGCTGCACGATCTGAGAAAAATATCTAATTACGATGATTTTAACTGATATTGCGATTGCGATGTGATTCACGATAATGGAGAGAATGATCATTTTTGTATTGTTATTCTCATTTTCATTGAAATATGTTAAAATTGAAAAAATTTAAATGATTATAGTGTGATTTTTTTTGCCAAGAATCTGTACCAAAGAAATATGTTTTCTTTAGTCTTTAGGATACGTTTTGGATATTGTAGTGGTCCATATTGCGATATCAATAAAATTGCGATTCATTGTGCAGCCCTAATGTGTGCACATATTCACTAGCACAGATACAATAAACTTTACTGCTGGCTGTCAGAATTGGTCGGTGACCTCCAACTAAACTGTATAGTATAAATAATAGTCACAACATCATTTCATGTGAGAGGCGAGGCCAATGTGGAATCTGATCAGATGCTGTGTGCACGCTATGCCACTATAGGATATTTAAAGAGGTACCGAAATAGTTTAGTCTTGTAAAGTTTGGGGGGGATGTAAAAGAGAAACAGATTTAAAAGAGAATGAATCAAATCAATGTAGCTGAGTTTCAAGACATCCTGAGATTTTGTTTGACTTGACAAGCTCCAAAAACACTAGATCCTACACCTCCCATAATGCTTCCAATAGCATCGTTTTTTCAGACCCTCCACTGCTGAATTCAAGGGCTTCTCGGATAGTCGAGTTGGGAAGTCGTTAATCTGACTTCGGTGTGTTCACGAGCTTGAAGTCATTAAGTTGTAATGTGGAAACAACATGGACGCTACAAAGAATTTGTAATTTGCTAATAGCACTAAACACAAAGTGCAGCTGAGGCTGGTGGGACTGTCACCAGTTTGATGACATCATCTGAGTTCTTTTCTCTTGACAAAGCTCCTCCAGAGCCAATTCCTGATATTAACTGGAAAAGAGCTTGGTTGTTACCTAGTAAATACTGCATTACAAATAAAGTGAAGGAGGTTCAATTAAAAATTCTTCATAAAATATACCCCTTGAATGTTACTGTAGCCAAATATGCAGACATAAGTAGTGCTTGTTCCTTCTGTGGTGATGTGGATGAAACCTATTTTTTGAATGTGAGAAAACTAAAACATTTCTCAGTGACTTAAATAGTCACCTTTTTGATCCACCTTACTCTCTTAGCGTAAAAGATTTTCTTTTTTATTATGATAATCCTGATAATAACACTTTGGTGTGAACATATGTAGTGAACTTGTTTGTTTTGCTTGCTAAATTTTTTATTCATGAACAGAAATGGCAAAACGGGACAGCCTTCCTTCCAGGTATTTAAGTTTAGAAATAGATTTGCTCCTTAAATCACTTTATAAAATTAAAAATAACCCCAAAAAAATGATCGGCTTCTGTGTCTCCTCTACACATTCTGGAGATCCTGAACAGTTTTCCTCTTTGTTTTTTGTTGCATGCGTCTTGTTTTTGTATGAAAAACTGTATTGTCATACCATGACAGTGTACGATGATTTGTGTCTTTAAGCATCAAGCGTAGTGCTCCACATCTGATCTTTGTGTAAACTCAGTGGAGTGCCCCTTTAATTTCCCAGTTTATTCTTACATTCTACATTCGTAAGAAAGTTCACAAAATGCAAAGTAAGGGATATATTTATGAAAGCTAATCCCTCCGGTGAACTCCTCCCAAAACGCCACATCACAACAAAGTCTTTCATTTTCAATAAAAGAGGATGATTAGTCGCTGTGTGTTATTCGGCACCATCAATCATGTTTCTGACAAGCAAATGGAGAGTACCAGTCATGCGTGTTTCATAAGTTCCCCTTGAAAACCTCACACTGGCAGGCCATAATCAGAACCACGTTTGATGCCGCGGCACCATTGAAGTACAGAATCACGCAGAGCGGCTAACAGAGACGTGTTGACAACGCTGACAGGCATTACGCTTCATCCATCTCCAGACATTTCAGTGTCCATCTCTCTGTTGGTGTGCTGATGTCAGTGTGTCTCTTTTTTTATCATTTAGATCCAGTTAGTGGAAGCTGTCACTGCTTCTCCTCCATCTCTCACTTTACACCACGAGGGCTTCTTCTGGCGATGTGTGTTTCAGGTGGAGCCCACAGCACATGCAGTCCTGGCCACTCTCTTCAGTATGTACACTTGTGGCATTTTTAGGCCTTTATTGACAGGACAGCTGAAAAAATTAAAGGGGAGAGAGAGGGCTAACAACATGCAGCAAAGGGCCACAGGTCAGATTTGAACCAGTGCCCACTGCGTTGAGGAGAAAACCTCTACATATGTATATGGGCACCCGCTCTACCAACTGAGCTACCCAGGCCCCCCGAAACAAAGTTTTTGTTGGGGTTTGTCCAGTGTGGTTGCATGTCTCTTGCTAAGCAGTGTGATTTGCTTGACATGCTAACAAGTGCAGGAAAGAAAAAATGTCTATAATTTCGATATTTGACAGAAAATATACAGGAGGAGAGCAAGAAGAATGTGTTTACATTTGCATTTATTTCAGAGATGGAGGTGTTTTTGGGTGTGTGTGTTTTTTTTAGAACCACATCATTATATATTATATAGTTTTTAATTTATACTCTGTAGTTGTTTTTTTTAGCCTTAAAATTATTTTTACTTTTTTGTTTTCATCTAGCAAACCAGCCAGAATACAAGGTCTGTATCCATGGTTACCTCTTCCCTCTGCCTGTTGCACTTGGACCGGTGCCACATCCAAGTTATGATGCTACAGCAGGTAACGCACCCACTCACATACTTACAGACAGGTGACTATCTAACAAAAAAGGAAGACTGTGCAACTAAAGGAAAGTGAAGATGCAGATTCTTCCATACAGGACACAAGAGGGCTCACTGAAAGGTTTGATGAGTATGAGTGATACTGTGATACTATGGCATCCCTCTGGTCACCTCATCTCAATCCAATTAAACACTCTGTTGGGACTAACTTGTTTGACAGCGCTACCTCTACCACAATCATAAAATACCAAATGAGGTCATATCTTTTTGTAAAGATTAAAGCTGTTCTGATCTGTATATATATATATATATATATATATATATATATATATATATATATATATATATATATATATATATACACACACACACACACACACACACACACACACACACACACCAAAAGGCACACATGCATGTATTATTTTACAATTAGTTCCTCACACAGTGACACATAAACACAAATTCACAATTTACATTTGGACATTTACATTGAGAATAACAGTAAAATTAAAAATCCCAAATCACCAACATTGAGAAGCTGAAGGGTCATGGCTTCAACTGAAGGAGCATATAAATGATTGGAGAAAAACAATACAATAAGTGTAGAGATGGTGTTCATATTTCTTCTTCAAATTATTCAAAAAATACTCAAATCTACCCATAAAACACCTGCAAAGTGTATTCCTTATAAGAATAGTTAGACATTTAGGAAAATACACCTATTCACTTTTCTTGTTGAAAGTTAGATGTCAAGATTGACTCTAATGTTTGTCTGTTAGCCAGGAGGTGGTTAGCTTAGCTTAGCATAAAGACTGCAAGCGAGGGGAAACCGCTAGCCTTGCTCAGTCCAAAGGTTACAAAAACCTGCCTATCAGCACCTCTAAAGCTCAGTCATTAACATCTTGTTTATTTAATTTGTAAGTCACTGCACCCAGCCAAGAAATAGTCTGGCATATAACTCCCTGGAAACCACAAATTTTTGCTTTTACACCTTTATTTTTGTATGTATTAAACAAATTAGACATAATGAGTTAATTAGCAAGCTTAAGATCCTCTGATGGGTTCTCTTTACTTTAAGAGCCACACTTGCTGTTTACCACTGACTCTAGTTTTATCATAGAGGTAGTAAATCAATCTTCCTATCTAACTCTTAAGCATATTACACAATGTCAAACAATTTTTTTAATTGCAGAAGGTCACTCCCCTCAAGTTGCCCACATTTGCATAAACTAACACTAACACTCACTCGCCATGCTATATACGTGGATAAGTAGCTGTTCTGATGGCGGCCTGGGTGTATTTCCTGCAGTGTTTCGGGGTTTCTGGACCGTGTTGATAATCCTTGGCCTGGTCGCAGCTCTAACCGGAGGACTCCTCCTGGTCTGCGGCGTCCCCTTCATCAGCCACAAACTCTACAAGCTGGGCGGGGCTTTCCTCATCGCTGCTGGTAAAATATCGTCTGTGCACGTGTGGAGCTCATGTCAGCTGTTCATACCTGTCACACACCCAGCAACACACAGAGCAGCAGATGTCCCTCTGAAGTACTGTCGCTATAACAACAGCAGGGTCAAACACTGCAACCGTGGTAACAGTAGAGATGAGATGGAGCTGCATTCCTCTGGCGTTACTCACAGCACTGACTGTGGAGGAAGTATTCAGATCCTTTACTTAGAGTAAAAGTACTAATACCACACTGTAAAATTGACTCTGTTGTTATGCTTACTCAGATGTTACTTAAGTATGTAAGTATGTAAGTATCATCAGGAAAATGTACTTAAAGTATTAAAAGTAAAAGTTCAATGCAAAAAAATCCTCACATTCAAAGAAACCAAAGCTGTCAGAGTAATGTAGTGTAGTAAAAGCAGAAAGTAGCATCAAAAGTAAAGTAAGACTCACGTAAAGTACAAGTACCTCAAATGTCTACTTAAGTACAGTACCTAGTTACATTCCACCACGGCTGATAGCCTCTGTACCTGTGTCTCCCTCATACTCTTTCTCCCTCTCCCCAGCCTGCTTGTTCCTGTTCACGCTGCTGCTCTATGTACTGTGGATGGAGGTGACGGAGGTGAAGCGCTACGTCCTGCAGGAGAGAGGAGAGGCGTGTCCCCACGCGCAGGTTTCTGTGCTCTACGGCCTGTCGTTCATGGTGGCGGCTGCCGGCGTGCCTCTGGAGCTGATCTCAGGGATGGTCTTCATGCTGGTGGGCCGTGCCCTGCGGGCCAGCAAGTGAGCTCGCCATCTGGCCTGTAAGGAGGAGAAAGGACTGGCCTTTTTATGTCCTGCACTGGGAAGCAGCAGCACACTTGTGGGATGTAAATACTGGCTAAAAGACATGATCAATATTACAGCACCACTCTTTGGATGTCACGAAGCGTGCAGTCAGAAACACTGATTTTATAATAATAAATAATAAGCTTTAATCATAGAGCTCTTTTTCCAAATCCACGTTACAAAGTGCTTCACAAAACAGCAAAATAGAACAGACCAGTCATAAAAGCATCAGGTTTTTAAAACACAACAAATAAAAACCATATGGTGTATAAAAACCTGTACAATGTATGTATGTAATGATTTTCAGTTTTCTATGACTTTCTTTGCTCTAACCAATAAAAATCACTACAGAAAAATAGTTTCTTCATCTGAGTTGCATCCTACTGTCATTCTACTGATTGATGTTCTTTTTATTTTATTAATGCTGAAAATGATGAGTCCATAGAGCAGAATGTGAGAAATGTACGGGTGAAGTAGCTGTGTCCCCTGTCCTGATTTAGGCACACGATCAAAGTAGGTTAGCTGGAACGGAGTGAGGTGGGAGGGAGAATGGCTGGATTTGGATAGAGGGTGGGGGTGGAGCAGGAGATGGATGCATATAGGGGGGGGGATAAAGAGAGAATTGATGCTTGTAGGGGGGCACAAGGGAGCTTTAAGAAATGAACAGCTGTTTGTGGGTTTGGTTGGTGTACAGCAGGCCAGCCACCTGCCTCCTTCACCCCAATCATATTTCACTCCCTCACTGAAATCCTTACGCTTTCTCTGTTCTGCCTCATACTGTTATGTGTCTCTGTCCTATCCTACATGCAGAAACTTTCAATTCAGAAATTCAGAAACCCCTGCCCATCCACTGACACACATCCATCACACATACAGACAGAATGACTCACACCCTTATGGCCATTCCTTATTTTCCTCAGTGTTATCCAAATGGGAAGCACATACTTGTGATTGTATCATAACTGCTATTAGATCATCCTGCTTTTTCATTGGTCAGAATGGGCAGCGGGTGGACTCTCAATCACACATATCATCTTCTATCTGCCCTACTGAGGAGCAGGAGTGGCGGAGGGTGGCATGTTTGCTTCAAAGACCTCACTGATCATACACATAAAAACACACGTTTACACACACACACACACACACACACACACAAACACACACAATTAGAGATGTTCCGATACCGATATCCAATACTGCCTAAAACGCTGGTATCGGTATCGGGAAGTACTGGAGTTTATGCACTGATCCGATACCTCGTAATAAAGCCCTAAAGAAAATCTACATTAAAGTAGTTTATTTATGTTCTTTTTCCGTTATAACTGACTGTCAAACTGGAGAATAAAAGAAAGTTCTGGGGCATTCATTGTTTGTGTGTGTTCATGTTTCACAAAGAGTTTCACCTGAGCCAGACAGACAACAGAGATAGAAATCATATCACATCCATACAGGGATAGTAGTATACAGTTGTTAAAACATAATAAAATTTATGACACACTGATATCGGATCGGAACTCGGTATCGGCCGATACGCAAGTTCAGGTATTGGAATCGGTATCGGGAAGCAAAAAAGTGGTATCGGGCCATCTCTACACACAATAAAGCACCAAGCTCGCAATTCTGAAATAACAATTTTTTTCAGTCAACAGGGAGTCTTTTTTGATTTTGAAAAAGGTGCTTTAAAAATACTGTGAGCGTATTAAAACAAGAAATGTAGACAGCCCGTATTCAGAAACTGTGCCTTTAAACCAGCTGTCATATATATATATATATATATATATATATATATATATATATATATATATATATATATATATAGGTAGAAAGTGCCACTACAGTGCCGTTGCAGTCATTCCCCGGCAGACTAGGCTTTTTAGGGAGGGGGCTTAGAGACAGGCGCTAAAACGGAGCGTTTCAGACAGAGGGTGAGTACAGGTATATTCAGACAAACAGAATGAGCAAAGTAATGTGTTTTATAAACATTAGCAGAAACACAAAAGACAAGTATGAATCTAAAAATGAGCAGAGAAAGGGACCTTTAACAAATATCATAACACAAATAACACAACAACATTTTTTTTTTTTACCTGAAAATATTGAACTGTGGGTGGAAAGGTCAGGAGTAACCTTAATCCTTGACTATTCACTGCTCATTAATCAGAAATCTGGAAAACAGTTGTTGATATATCTTTCTTTGGACCAAAAACAGACAGCTTTGAACATTCATCCTCTCATTGTTGAGAAGTCATAAAGCGTCAGGTTCACCTCTGTCTGCTGTGGACTGTTACTGTGGCTGCAGAGCATATTCAAAGTCTAACAATGTTCTAAATATAGGTTTGATTCTCATTTTAATCACAAAGATTGAAGAGAGTGTATCTGTTTCTAACGGTCTTATTTTGAATGTGGCCATTAGGAGGTCACAGTCCCGGCCCCAGTCTGTCCCAAAAGGCATGCCTTATTGCATTATGGGTAGTCTCGCTTTGCCAGACCGTCCTCCACAGCGCTGCGAAGGAGGGTCTCGCTAGTCCACACAGCATTCCGGGATGGGAGAAAAACCTGCTCTGGTTTATTGGCATTTCTTTAAACCAATCACAATGTTCATTGGCGCCGCTAAACTCCGCACGGAGCCGCTGTAAAATCGTCGTCCAAGAGAAGATTTACCCTGCAGAGATCTGAGGAGCAGTTAACCATAGTGATAACAAATGTCAACACAAAGAAAGTGGAAGGAAACGAAAATCGGCGTTTCCTGTGGCACCAGGACAATCCCGGAAGTGGAACGTCAAAGATAAGGACTACATTAGGGGTAACTTTGCTCAGTCAAACCACAACCCCCTAAAATGTGGAATATGGGTTGATGATGACAAATTACTTTTTTATGGCTTTTAATCCATGCAAATTGTACTTCTCAAACATTCATCTGATGGACAGTTGTTACTGTAACTGGTCCACTTTACTTATCATTCATACCTGTGGCAGAATTACCACAATCAGCCAGCAGAGGGCTCTCTAGCTCTCCTCTTCAAAAGGAACATCTCCCATGCATGGTTGGACAGAAGGGGGAAAATGTGAGCAGTGAGTAGAAAAGGGAAAGAAAGTGAAGGAAAGGAAAGGAAAGGAAGCAATTACTGAGCCGAGTATTGAGCGAGAACTCCTGGCTTTTTCAGTGACTGTAGCTCTTCCTAATCATAGTTAATTAGCTCTTATGTCTCCTCCCCTGTCATACACAACAATGGAAACACACTATCACTTAATTTAAGGAAGAAATAATCTTGCACTTGAAGTGTAAGCAATCATGGCGTTATAATATTATGCATATGGCATAGTGAGCATCACGTGACTAAAGACATGACATGATAATAAAGTCATAAATGGTTTGCAAATTAACCCCAACAGACCCAAGGAACCCAAAGAGCATACGTTTTGTTGATTAGGCCTAATGAGTGTGTGCTCTGTGTGTGTGTGGATGTATAATGCATAGATCTGTATTTCCAGGCATGGCAGCATTATTCGCTGCTAATTTTCAGTATTTGCTAAAGGTCCCATGTATGTGATGGTGTCAGACAGCAAACAGCAGGATGTGGTCTCACACTAGGTAGGGGAAATTAACCCTGCGTGGACCCCTCACCCCTCTGTCCTTCAGAGCACCTGGACTGAATACTGGTGGACTCTAATCCAGTCAAAGAGGGGGATACACTTGGTGAGAGCTCTTTCCTTCCTTTCTCTAACCCCCTAACTCTACTAGTGAGCCGATTACCTGCTCTGTGTGTGTGTACAGTGTGTGTGTGTGTGTGTGTGTGTGTTTGTGTGAGCCCCAGTCTTCTAGGCCCTGAGCATTGTGTGTGTGTGTGTGTGTGTGTGTGTGTGCTCATGAGACGGCCAGACGGACAGTTTCTCCCAGATAAAGGTTTTTCTCCTGTCAAAAAAATGACTGATAATAAGAGCTGATATGAGAGAATAGCAAGCCTTATGGCGTCACCCTTACTTTTTTTGTTTCTTTTGTACACCCCAAATCCCCAGAAACAGCCCCACAACCCCCCGAACACACACACACACACACACACACACACACACACACACACACACACACACACACACACACACACACACACACACATACCCACTGCTAATCTCTACTGGGGGGGTGGTTTAGGTAGAGAAGGAGCAGGTGGAGAGAGAAAGAAGAGTTTATGTGTGTTTCTTTTTTACATTTTTGTATCAATAACTAGTGTAGTCTTAATATTGTTAAAGATATCCCTCCCTTCAAACACCCCAAACATACACACACACACACACACACACACACACACACACACACACACACACACACACACACACACACACACACACACACAGACAGATTATGTCTCAGACAGTCAGAGCTCCTGCCTTCAATTAACCTCACAAAGACAGGATCACTTACACACACGTCTGATGATAGCAGGAGGGAAACAGTAACGAGGTGTGTGTGTGTGTGTGTGTGTGTGTGTGTGTGTGTTTGTTTGTGTGTGTGTGTGTGTGTGTGTGTGTGTGTGTGTGTGTGTGTGTGTGTCTCAATGGCTGCTATGTATACAACAGGCAGGCTCTACTGCATAGCAAGGCATGATACAAAAGTCTCTTATTAGTGAAGGACATTATGTCATATACACTCTGTCTTCTGAGAGAAGGTACAAACATCCCTGTGTGTCGCCCACTTTGTTCAGACTACTGAATATAAGCACATTCACCAGATGTTGTTTCTGCTACTAAAAACAGTAAAGGTAGAACGTACTGTTTTGTATAGTCTTCAGGAAAGAAAAATACTGGAGGTAAAGATGAGGGCTGGCGAAGTGCTGCTCTTTTTTTGAATTTATTGGCACTCCCCACACTGAGAGGAAGCACTGCTGCTATTTGTTTAAAACCAGAGTAATACAAAACAGCATAGTTTTGCTTTTACCTTTGTTTATACTTTCTGGTTTACGCTTTCTGGCGTGTACCAACAAGTACAACGATCCGAGACTGTCAGAAAGTGTGCGCCATTATCCCCATGTGTACGAATCATCATGTTGCATCTAAAAGACAGTTATTGGCGAGAGATCAGAGAGCTGGGATGTAGCCCCAGTGAGGCTATGAAGGCTTCTCACCGTTTGCTCCAGTGTGGCCATTCCAAACACTTATACACTTACACAAGAAACACTTCAAAACACGTTTGCCTTTGGACAGTATTGGAAGACACATTGTATGGTCTAGTTTGTTGGAAGCGAACGGACCCCTTTAGGAGTAATGGTACTCACCAGTGTGAACTGTGTGAACGTGTTGGATGGTCTTCTCTATCAACACAGAGACTTCAACACTGGCATATCTTCATTTACAAGGTTAATTTAGGTCTACTTCCATCCTCCTTCTGAACTATATCAGTGAAAATAGTATCGGGACTTACAATCTTTGTTCCCAGGATCTTTTCCTTCTGTCTGTTGAACTGGGGAAAGAGGTGTTTACTGTAAGTATGCTGCTCCCTCTACCTGGAACAAGTTACAGAAATCCATGAAACTTAATGAGCTGGTCTCATTGGTCGCTTTTAAAAGGGGAACTATGCAAGTCTTTTTTTCGCTTAATTTACCCTAACTGAACAGCTTCGGAGTCGTTGGAATGGTTATATGACTTTTTTCGGGTTGAATGGTGGTCGTCTCGCTCCCCCCTAGAGCCTGTGAGCGGAAAAAAAAACCCTTGCAACTTTCGGCCGGTGAGCCGCCGGCCTCAGCGTCAGGAAGTTTTGCGTGATATCAGGTCTCGCCATGTAACGAATTGCTTCATGGCACTGCACACATCCGCCCATTCAGGAACCGGCTAACAAGGTAGCGATGGAGTTTTTCACACTATCACCATGGCTGAGCCGGCGAAAAAGAAGCAGAAAGCTAGGAAAGCATTGTTGCAGGAACAGAGGAAGAAGAAACGGCAGACTGACCGAGGGAGGAGCTGCCAAATATCTATTCTGAAGCTGTAGGGGGGCTCTATAGAGAAACCTGTAGGGGGAGCTCTATAGAGAAACCTGTAGGGGGGGCTCTATAGAGAAACCTGTAGGGGGAGCTCTATAGAGAAACATGTAGGGGGGGCTCTATAGAGAAACCTGTAGGGGGAGCTCTATAGAGAAACATGTAGGGGGAGCTCTATAGAGAAACCTGTAGGGGGAGCTCTATAGAGAAACATGTAGGGGGGGAGCTCTATAGAGAAACACATGGGGGGGAGCTCTATAGAGAAACCTGTAAGGGGGGCTCTATAGAGAAACCTGTAGGGGGGGCTCTATAGAGAAACCTGTAGGGGGAGCTTTATAGAGAAACATGTAGGGGGGGCTCTATAGAGAAACCTGTAGGGGGGGCTCTATAGAGAAACTTGTAGGGGGGGCTCTATAGAGAAACCTGTAGGGGGGGCTCTATAGAGAAACCTGTAGGGGGAGCTTTATAGAGAAACATGTAGGGGGAGCTTTATAGAGAAACATGTAGGGGGAGCTCTATAGAGAAACCTGTAGGGGGGGCTCTATAGAGAAACTTGTAGGGGGGGCTCTATAGAGAAACCTGTAGGGGGAGCTTTATAGAGAAACCTGCCAGCAAAAAGAGAGAACACAACGAAGAAATGGCCCAAACTGCCTAGCGCCCCTTTAAGAGGGTGTTGATTGACTTGGAGACAGCCACATCTGGCTGTAGATGTTTTGCCTGATGTGATGAGGATTGTGGTTGACTATGAGGGATTTACTGATTCAGCTGTTTTATGTTTTTAGTGTTTTTGTGTATTTTGCGTTTGTAAGTATGTGTGGTTGTCTTGGCCAGGGCACTCTTGAAAAATAGATTTCTTTATCTCAATGAGTCTTTTCCTGGTAAAATAAATAATAAATAAAAAAGGAGTATCAGCCTGGCTCCATGTGATGTGGACCACAGAGATACTCTCACTGGTTGACTATGTCATGTCATGTCACACCTATCTCTGTTGCCGTTTGTGAGGACAAATCTATAAGACAAATATGAACAAGCAGTAAACCTTACAAGTTACATGCTACTGATGGAAAACTCTCAAAGGTGTTTTGTTGGGTGGTCTTGATGAACCTGAGGGCAAGACGCTGAGTGTGGTTCGAGTCCGGGTGTTACTGTAGTAGCATATTGTCCCCAACTATTTCTGCAACTATTTGTCCACCCTAGTGTTATATATTCACACCAACTATCATGCAACAGAGTGCAGTGTAGGGCCACCACTTGACAATTTAATGTTTCAGCCCAGTCGAAATCTGGCACATTGCAGACATTATGTAAAGCTAGCCTTGATCAGCTAAGTTAGGGTCAGCATCCAAACCATCACAGAGTGCATCTGTGTGTGTGTGTGTGTGTGTGTGTGTGTGTGTGTGTGTGTGTGTGTGTGTGTGTGTGTGTGGGTGTGGGTGTGTGTGTGTTGGGGTTCAGAGGTCAGCTGCCGTGAAAGAGCTGTTTCCAGTAATACAGCAGTGTGACTGGCATAACATCAACACAACATGCATCATTTTTGTTAATTTACCTGCACACACACACACACACACACACACACACACAAACACACACACACACACACACACACACACACACACACACACACACACACACACACACACACAAATCACTGTTTACACACCCTGTTTACTCTTGGAGCTGTCTGGCAAACAAACCAAATCCAGTACAGATACAGTACAGTACAATTCATTTAGACAACAAATTAAGAAATACAATCAAGTAAAATCAAAACAAAGAGCTTAACTATGGAGACAGGCAGGAGGAGCTCTATGGACAGACACAACAGAGGAGACATTGCTTTGGGCTTGTGTCTCAACCGTCCCTTTTTTCTTCTCTACTGTATGTCTTTATTTTCCTTTAACATCCCCCTATACACACACATACACACACATACACACCAATCCTCCCCCCAACTTCTTTCATTTCTGCTGAAGGAGAGGAAGAGGAGACAGAGGAGAGAGAGGAGGGGGTTGCGATTAGTTTCAGGGTTCCAGCCCACTTGATTGGCAGCTGGCAGCATATGGAGCTGTGAGGAAGGTTTGCCCACGCTCACTTCTGAGGAAACAAATATTTGCCTGAAGGGGAGAGAGAAAGAGAGAGTGAGAGAAAGAAAAAAAATATTAATTAGTTTGCAGACGCACCAAGAGATAAAAGTCGGCAAGACGCATCCATCAAAAAGCTGCAGAGTTAGCTGCAAAATGGAGAATTTCTCCAAGTTGAAGGATCTAGTAGGCTGCTGGCAGAGCTGAGGGGAAGAACACATGCACGCTGGGAAAGCACTGAGGTGCACAACACATGAGCCCAACGTGGAGTCTACATTAACATCTGTGCATACGTTTACATATTCTGAGTGGAATTAAAATTTAGGCATGCATCTTCCACGCTTGAGAAACATTTCTCTAGCCCCTCCAATTATTTCTTAATTATCGCCTCAGCATCCGAACAAAGTTGTGTGGAGATAAAATCGACATGTATGAAACACATCAGATGCACTCAAGGTAAACATGCAGATGCCAGTCAGGACGTGTTTACTGTCACCACATGATTCCAAACTGACATATAAGAGATTATGATTTTGTAAGAAGAAAAAATACATTCTGGTCTGCTCTTTGTCTTTTGCTCCCAAATATCACAGTCACACTGTTTAGTTTTGCTACTTCACTAATCCACAGGGAAACAAGCAGCATGTCTGTGACAGTTTAAGTTACATATTTTGGGAAATATGTTTTCTTTTCAAGATGCAAAGATTGATAAGTCTCATATCTGTGTGTCAAGAAAAGAGCTAGAGTAAGGAAGAGTTAGCCATGTTAGCATAAAAGCTAGAAGCAGAGCCAAGTTAAAGCAGCTACACAGAGTTTTTAACTGGTTATTAAACAGTCTCAATTTAATACTGATGCCTCAATATGATCTACATTTATGCAAACAAGAACTATTCTGCCTCTCTGGTCCAATTCAGATAAAATGATTTACGGCACCACAAGAGCCTATGTTTACATTTTTCCAGACAAAGTTTCTTAGTAAGTAACACGTAAGCTAGTTGAAAGGACGTGGAGATTTCTTTTTAGAGAAATTTATTTTGGTGTTACATTTTGTGATTATGGCTGATACTGGGACAGGATCAGCAAAGAGAAAAAGAAAAGAATTGACTGTAGAACAAAACAAAGCTAAAAGGGACAGTGATAGAACACCGGTGAAAACACGAGTCAACCAACAGTCATTCAACAGATGGAGAGAATTGGATTTGAAAGGATTTAAAAGTGATCCTGAACTGGTCATCTTCCTCCTAGACAGGTACACAATATGTAGGGATGCACCGAATCAGGGGTTGCACCGAACCAGGGATTCAGCCGAATAACGAATCCACTGGTTAAGATTCTGCCGAATCCGAAACTGAATACCGAATCCTCCTCCCATCCTCAGTCCATTACCACAGTAAACACATGAGTGAAGTAAACAGTGACTTGACAGTGAGTTGCTGCATTTTGGCTGCTGTCTGTAGATTCCTTCATGCTCAACTCGTATTCTTTCGGATGTTTCATACCAAATGTTGTAACAGCAGCCATGTTGTGTATAGTTTAGGGTTCTCGCCACCACCAGACAAATCGGCATTGCAGATTGAACATGTAGCTGGACTTGAATGGCCTTTTTTTGACTGAAAGTACTGCCAAAGAACACTTTTTCTGCTCACGAGTTCCATTTCCACTTTCTCACAGCCTACTGCATTGAACGATCCACCTACGTAAACAACTTCCCGTAATCAACGGCGCCGTCATTACCTCGACCAGCGTAGCGCGCGTAGTGCAAGCGTAAATTTCGATTCGGTGGAAAAAAATTCTAAGGTTCGGCAGAAACCGAACTCCATCAAAAAGCCCCATATTCAGCCGAATCAGAAGCCGAATCCTGGATTCAGTGCATCCCTGCCAATATGTCTATATGTCTATATTTATGAAATCCATTGCGAGAAGCGGTTTTCTAAATGAATTTACATTGGTGGCTACAACAAAAGTTTTCTTTGTTTCACCATTGTTATATTATAGTTACGATTTGTACATAGCCTCAAAAACAAGTTACCTTATTGCTAAGCCTCCATCCTGTAGTTGCCTTAAATAAAACATTTTTTTTTTTTTATGTACCAACGGGGCTAAAGCTCAGTAATTAGCACCTTGTATCTTTGTTTAAACCATACGCACAAAAAAATGTAAACGACCATTCGTGCTGTTATGGTAAGGTAACTTATTTTTTGCAGTGACTGCACACAGCTCAGTCTTGTGTTTCACCGTGAGGTCGCCAGGTTTTTTACAGTGGAGACCAAAACCAAAGACTGTGCAACCTGCGCTGTAGTCAAAGATGATGCACTTAAGTACACAGCGGGAAGTTGCTCATGAAGAAATAGCTTCGACATGAAACGCTGCCTAAAACTGCCGCAACTTGTCGTTCTTTACATTTCAGTTTGGAGCCACTGAATTCACTAATCAGGACCAAAAAAAACAGATGAAAGAGATTTGCTCTGCTTTGATACATGGCGTTCAGACACTGACCATGGGATTATGCAGCACTGATAAGGTAATTAACAGACTATGATAGTGTAATTAAGCAACATCTGAGAAGAAAGGCTGTTGGAGTGGCGTGTTGGTGTGGGCGCACATCAAAGCTCGTGGCACTGCTTTAAAAGCAGGCTGGCTGTGCAGAATATTTGGTTTAGCACGGCTCCTCTGCTAAGGTATTGACAAGGAGAGAAAGAAAGCTTGTTATGCCATTGAGAATTAGCTGACACCACCATATAACATTATTGTGATGGAAATCAAATGCTTTTTTTGGGAGCAATTCAGTTGTGTAAAATGGACGGAGATGATATCGAGGGAACACTGAGGCAGTAACTGATAGCTCCATTGTTCGACAGCCAAATGCCGTTTCTCTCTATCAGTGAACAGTCTCAACAGATTCCACTGAATAAATGGAAGTTGCATGAATTCACTTAGGTATTTACCTTGCTTTGCTTTATTGAGAATGCATCTTTGCGGGGTTCGTCGTCGGGCCTTGCAGAGCGAGCTCCCTCCATTCCCCTCCCCCCCCTCTCCCTCTGTGTGCACTGAACCAGCACAAATTCGGTTTTATTGTATTTGTTTGTTTATTTACTCTTATCTCTTTTCCATTTCAGAGGCTTCCTATCAGAGACCTGCAAACCTCAGAAGCCGAGTGGCGGGGGAGCCGTGGGTTTGTGTGTGTGTATGTGTGTGTGTGTGTGTGTGTGTGTGTGTGTGTGTGTGTGTGTGTGTGTGTGTGTGTGTGTGTGTGTGTGTGTGTGTGTGTGTGTGTGTGTGTTTGTGTGTTTCAGGAGATTGGTATAAAATTAAAATACAAATAGAAAAAGAAACATTGGAATCATCACTTTTGTTATCACCCGCTATACGGTTTATAGCTCCCACTGTTAACAAACTCCTCCAGGGTGATGAAACAGAAAGCGCTGAAATGTACTCACTTCATGACTCAGAGAATGTCTTTTAAGTATTAACACTTGGCAAGACTGCAATGGGTGTGAAACTCATTTTAGGCATTGGATGAGAAAACCACATTACTGCATCCAACAATAAAGCGCTCCGCCTCTGATGAGTACATTTACAGAGTTGTTTTACATGTTTAATTCTCAATCTGTAGGATTTACCAGGGATAACACCTGATGTTATGGACCACCACATATACCTTACAGATTAAACTGATCAGATTTGCATCCCTTCATCCATATGGAATTGCTAAGCATAACCAAGTGTTTTAGTTGCATTAACCTAACCATACCTTGGTTGTCCTCCCATGGGAGTGTAATTCTTTCTGACATTAGAATTAATAAAAAAAACAATGTTCTACCCTATTTCATGTAAGATGAATGTTACATTACAGGGAACCCTCAGACCATTTACAACCAGGTCAACTGAAGAAGTTCTGCCTTGACCACGCTTTCATGTTTCAACAAGACTAAAGGCCTTTGAAAGGCCACACCAAGTCCATATTTTTCGTCTGAGTCCAATGGTTTTTATTGTTCAATTTGTTGCGAAAATTTGCAACATGAGAAAGAACTGAGTCGTCGAGCAGTGAGGACTATTTTTTGGTCCTTTCACTTCTTGAGTTAATTACGTGGGTGCAGTGGATAGTGCTAGTCCCAAGCATGGCTATTGAATGAATGACAATAGCAAGAAGCTATCGTTTAGCTGCCTATAGAGCACTAATATTTCGTACATCCTTCATTTTGCGATCAGTACCAGCCCCAATTCCAAGCTGTTCTGTAATGACCTGCCACAGTCTAACTTAAAATTCCTATTTCTGTATTCTTTACTTTGTTTGTCGTAAAGTTTTTTGTGTCTGAGAGACAAAGGGAATCAGCTCATCAGATGCTATTTTGGATGATGAATTTTGCATGTACGGTGGCTCTGAGTGGTTAAAAAACTCTCTGGACCACTTTACAATAAGGCTACCTTATAAAGGTAGGCTTTAGTAAGGGTTTGTAATTAGTTTATTGATTAGGTTGTGAACCCTTTATAAGTCATTAATAAGATGTTATAACTCATTAGATTAAAAAGGGCAACAGTCACCTGTTGCTTGCCAAATAGTAAGCCCACATATATCTGTACTGCTAAGTTTCAGATTGGTTACTTAGCTTACTTTGTCTTCTCCATCAGCCAGCATCCTTGGTATCGGTTCTGTTGATTCAGCTTGATGTTTCTTAGCATCTCATTTTTTATGACCATTTATTTTTGAGTAACAAACACTGATAACTGCAAAAAGCTAAAGTGTAAAACATCACCATTTACTAATGAGTTACTAACAAACGGTCATAAAGGAACCTTATTGTAAAGTGTGAATTTGAGTTCAAATATATCAACTCGAGTAATCAAACTCGCGCAAGTAACGTGACACAAAGTGAATTTATGCAGCCGGTGTAAACCACATGACAACAGTCAATAAAACAACTCAACTTTTCCAATGTGAGACCAGAATGTTTTAATGTTTTAATTTTGGAGAGCAATAAAAACTATTTGCTTCCGCTGGATGAAATATCAACTCAGTGTGGAGTGCCAGAGCAGAAAAAAAGGATGCTTTTTCAAATGTATCCACATTAGCGTTACGGTCATGGCCTGAAGCCAACAGTATACTCCGAAACAAATTGCATTTGGTCTGTTCTTATACTGCAGATGGATGCAAATGGCACGATACTTCTTGCAGCTCCAAGGGTGTTTGTTTGATTGTGTCCATGTCAAAAGAGTGAGTCACAGTGGGAGCATAAACTTTAAATTAGTTTAACTCTATGGAGATGAAGCTAAAATTCAACCCAAAAGGAAATCACATGATATTGCTGATAGAAGTCAAATGTGGGTCTTCTTCTCTGTCTTAACCAGCCATTTTTCTTCTGCACACAGATTTGATTTTACTTGGAGCGTACTCATATACTTGTGGTTTAAGACAGTGAAGTAAAGAAGCATAAAGTCCCATCAATCACTGCCTCATTACCACCACCACCACCACCACCTCCGATGTCCTCGCCAGTCACCCCAAGTACTTAAGCGTGTGTGTGTGTGTGTGTGTGTGTGTGTGTGTGTGTGTGTGTGTGTGTGTGTGTGTGTGTGTGTGTGTGTGTGTGTGTGTGTGTGTGTGGGGGTGAGTGTGGGTGAGTGTGTGTCTCTGGTCCACTCAGAAGGAGAGAGCGAGCGATCTCGCCAGGATCTGAACTGCCTCTTTGATCTCCCAAAGCCAAACAGAGGGAGAGAGACGCTCGCCCCTCACAGAGAGGATTAAATATCCCTGAGTCGGGACATCACAACTCCCTCTCGACACCACCCCCTCCCTCCGTCCCGCTTTCCTCCGCTCCCTTCCTCCTCCCGTCTACCCTGGTTATCACTGAGTCTCCAGAGGGGCTGCAGGGAAGGGAGAGCGAGTGAGGAAGGGAAGAGGAGAAAAGAAAGTAAAGGAGAGACTGTGCGCTTTTAAAAGCCAAGAGGACATCTGGGTCCACGAGGACTTTGACTGTTTCACCCACACAGGGTCAAAGTCTGGATAGGTCACAGCTCTGCCCGGGGCTGTGTGTGTGTGTGTGTGTGTGTGTGTGTGTGTGTGTGTGTTCTTGTATATTCGTGGGGTCCAAAAACCGGGAGTCCAGTATACTTGTGGGGTCCCAACAGCTTTATGGGGCCAAAATGCTGGACTCCACAAGTTTAAAGGGATGTTTGAGGGTTAAGACTTGGTTTTAGGATTAGGGATAGAATTAGGTTATGGTTAGGGTGAGGGTAAGGGTTAAGGATAGGCATTTAGTTGTGATGGTTAAGGTTAGGGTAAGGGGCTAGGGAATGCATTATGTCAATGACGGGTCCCCACAAAGATAGTGGCACAAACGTGTGTGTGTGTGTGTGTGTGTGTGTGTATTAGGTTATCATAAAGAAGAGGATTTGTTTAAGAGAGTGGAGGGGAAAGGGTGGAGGGGATGAAGGGATGTTGAAACAGCCAGATGAAAGAGTGCAGGAGGCCTGAGTTGTTGTGCTAACCCCCGTACACTCGGAGGTGCCCCGCGTAACTTCCGCCCCACACACATCTTCCGAGAAATTCTTTCATTAAAGTATTTCCTTTAAGAGGGTTTGTTCCAGACAGAAACTCAAGTGATTTACACTGTTTCAACAGGATATGTCTTCTATTGTACTGTAACGTTTTTAATGTTTATATGTTGCCCATTTTCTTTTTCATTTTTCCGGACTATAGGTCTCTGTGTGAAGGTGTCGGGCTTAATGTTGGTGATGTGTTGGCAAGATATGGCGTGGACATGGAGTCACTGGTGATACACTAATCTTCTGTCAACATGGCAATGAAAAAAGAGGGGCCAGTCATATTACCTCTGACACTTTTCGACAGTGGTGTAGTGTACAGTGTTCAGTCCTGTAAGAAAACATTGCGGGGGAGTGGGACATGTTGGTGTTGTAAAATGAATACTGGTGATTTTAGAACACTGATTCTAGGTGTACATTCTGAATCTCTGTGCTGATTCAAAGCATTTCTTTCAATTCAATTCAAAGATTCATAGACAATGACTGTTAGCTAGCTAAGCGGTCACATCACTGCTCAAATGCACTTCAATAGGTACACCAGTAAGTAGTTTATACTGTTGTGATCTTCAGCGCTGATTCTGCTGGTTAAAGCTGTTACGTTTAGTTCAGTATGAAACTTTGCAAGAAGGTTTATAAGGTTAACGGATCAGCAGCCAACTATTTGCAATTGATTAAACCTTTTGCTGTATAATGTAAGCTTTTAACCAGGCAATAACATACTGTGTATCACAGTTGAGCTAGTAACGCATTGCCAGACCTATCTCCACAGCGCTGTGTCAGTGATGGAGTATGGGCTGGCTACACCGCCTATCTATTTCAGGATTTGGCAAAATAACGCTCTGGCTAGTTTGTGTTTCTTTAAAGGTCCCATATTGTAGAAAGTTAGTTAGTATTTTTTTTTATTATAAAGAATGTTGAGGTGTTATACAAATACTGTGAAAATATCAAAATGCACAAAAGAAAAATGCACAGTCACAATTCATAAACTGTGCCTTTAAACGAGCCCTCAGGACTTCCATAGGGTTATGATGTCAGAACTATACTATATGTAGGTAAAAGTGCTGTTCCAGTCATTACCCGGCTGCAATGACGGTGCAGAGATGCATAGAACGCAGATGCGTAATGTTGTGGTTATGGACATTTCTGTTGCCTGTTTGTATATTTTTTCCCTTGTATGTCTTTATCCTGTTTTGTATATTTCTGTTTACCCTGTTTTGACCGTGTTGTATTTTGTGTGTTTGTTTCCCGTTTTTGTTATTCTGCATTGTGTTCCTGTCGTCTCTGTTATCCCTGGTGTTGCCTAGTGTTGTGTCAAGTGTCTGTATTTAGGTTACGTCATGTTTTGTCTGTTTGTCCTGCTTCCTGTTTTATTTTGATAGTCTGGTCTTCTGTCTTGTCATGTCTAGCTTTGCTTTCTGTTTCCCGCCTTTGTTGATTGTCCTGCCCCGCCCTGATGTGCTTCACCTGTTGTCTCACCTGTTTCTGATTTACCCATCACCTCATGTATTTAGCCTCTGTGTTCCCCTTGTCTTGTGTCAGATCGTTTTGTAGCCATGCCCTTGTGTTTCCTCCCTGTGCCTTGTGTTTGTGCCTGCGTCAGTATGCTCCTGCCTATGTTTTTCCCGTCAGTTTATTTTTTGTGAGTTTTCCAGTCTTTGTACTGCCGCTTTTTGTTTTCATTAAATCCTCCACTTCAACGTTTGCCTGCCTGCTTGCCTGCCTGCTCTCTCTGCACTTTGGGTCCGCCATTGCCTACTCCTCCCTGCTACACGTAACACGTAAGACCCAGAGATGCTGGCCAATCAGAGCAGACTGTTTTAGGAAAAAAAGGTGCCGTTACTCTCTTGCATTGGCAAATCATTATGTTTGAGATTTCTACAGTGAAAAACAAAACTTGGAGATATTGCTGGTACAACAATTTATTGTTATTTATTAACAACGTAAACTTATTGTCTGGCCAGAAGTGACGGGATGCTGTTTGCATACATGTTTTGCAGCCCAGTTTATCTTTTAAAAACGAGCCAGCTGCTCGTGGAGCAAAAATACATCATTTGGTCCCTTGACCAACCGTTAGGCCATCCATGTGTTTCATTACTCACGTTACTGTTGGCATCGGTGTTATTGACTAAGGTAACGTTAAGGTTGGTAGCTGCAGGCTCCTCATTAACACTAGCTGTTCCTCTCACATCAATGCCAACGTTAGTTTGAAGCTCATGAATCGTACCTGATGTTTCTGGTTGGACTTGGCCCTCTGTTGATGTGTCTAGCTCTGGCACACGCCTTCTTTTAGGACCTTTCTAAAGCTAGGCTAACATAACGACTTACAAACTCGACATACTACTTATTGGTTTCTAGGTTTTCAGCAGTGAAAAATCTGTTACAGTCAGGCCTCAGGCATCAGACCGCTTTTTCGAACTAGCGTCCGTGGAGAAGCGAACTTCTGATAGCATGGGCCGACTGCTTGCCTTTACGTGATTTGTCAAGAGCGGAGGTAATTCACGTAGTAGAAGTAGCGGCACGCAAGAAAAAGTGCAGGTACGTTTAAGAGTAAAATGCACAAGTGCTGTGTACCGGCCCACTTTGAGCACTGGATTCGGTCAGTTACAACATGATTGTCATTTGTTACAAATAGTTTTGTCCATGTAGTGTCCATGTAGAGAACACTTCTAGTTTCTATGGGAAATAATTTTGTACTGCAATGCCTATAATCATATACAAAGTACAGATCAGTAGTGGAGTGAACTAACCACTCTCAATATTTATTTACAGATAATAATTAAATGTTGAGTTCAGCATCAATGTATCATTACATGACTTACACAACGCTCTTATCTGTGTCATACAAAAACAGCCTACATAAGCCCACGGTATTCCTTATCTAGCTAATTATTAAAGCCAATTACGTATTATACAGAGGAGCTTATACACAAAACATGGGTGTAATAATTGTAACAAACCAGAAGATCTTCTTCCTCTTCTTCATGGAGGTGAAGTGGTTGACATCCATGAGAGATAGTGCCCTCTAAAGAAAACGACCGCGTCACACTGTAAACCCAGATTTATAATTAACCTTTTTAGTGGTCATTACTTATTCATTCATGTTTTGTTAAAAACCATATTCATTACTAAATTACATTAGCTGTTTGTAATCAGCTTAATTATGCAGTGCACAGGTCATATTACAGTAAGCAGAGATAACTAAGGATGTTAAGTTTCTGGAGGGGAGGGGCCCGGGTGGGTCATTTGAACTGTTCTGCGCTGAAGTGATGCAAAGGCTCATGTGTGTGTGTGTGTGTGTGTGTATATATATATATATATATATATATATATATATATATATATATCCCTTACCTTTTTATGTTATTCTTTTTTTGTGCACGTTATAGGTTTACAAAGGGAAAAAGCCCAAAGTCTCCCCCAAAGGGACTTACCATCTCCAACAGAAAACACTGTTCACTAACTGCTCCAAACAGCTCTGTTGTAGTCCAGCCTTTACTTCAGAGACAAACGTGGTCACTTTGGAACACACGTTATAATGCTCGCCTAGCTGCTAGCATATAGCACGCCCTCATACTCTGCTTCTGACTGGCTAGTAGTCCTTACCTAGCTAATTTCAGGGCACGCCCTCATACTCTGATTCTGACTGGCTAGTAGTCCTTACCTAGGTACTGAGCATGTGCGACTCCCAACAAAGATGAGATCACACAGGGTGAAAAGAGGAGCTACAACAAAAATATGGTGTTTTTTGAAAATTAAACTATGTAAACCTGATATAACCTCTAAATACAATTAGAAAAATGAGCATAATATGAGCCCCTTAATAATGTTCTGTTGATATTTTGGGTGTGCATTTACTGTATGTTATCTGGGTTTTAGTTTTGTATGGTTGATTTAGTGTCGTGTTTATCTACATTTATTGTTGCACCATGACCGAGACCCGGGTGCGCGAAAGTTGCCGGACGACACAATCCTCTGAACATGGCCATACTGAAAGACACAGTTGTGTGGAGCTGATAGTCTTTGTAGCAACTCATTTGGCAACAGCTTGAATGTAACAGACGCTCATTAATATAAAAAAAGGTTACGCACTAAAGCTTTAACTTAATGTTTATTTTAGACAACATTTATGTAGTAATTTATGTTTACTAATGATTTATAGTAATGACAACTAATGTAAACTTGATTTGTCTACTGCATCAACTTACCGCTCTGTGTTAATACAACTTGACCTGTTAGACGGTTTCTTTTCATCATGACCATGGTTATTCGCCAACCAAAAGCACGTGGTTATTACTGTAACTATGACCGCAAAGGCCCCCTAACCTAATTTTAACCCAAACTATGCTCTTTTTCTAACCTTTGTTTGACTCAACCTAACCAAACTAGTTATACTTTTGAAACATGATTTGTAACACCTTCAGAAGACGCTGACAAATGATGTCGCCCTGCAAGTAGGAGCAACAAATTACATACTTTGTCGTTTAATTTGGAGGACTCCTTGAAATTCCACAACTTGTATACAGCATATTGTCTGGTAAAAGCCCTGTAAGTAATGTTAGTTACACAACATTAGCTTACTTTCCCTGTTTTTTTGAGTGATGTTGCTAACTTCTTCAAATGGTATTATTGGCAGGCCAGACTTTTTCCCAGAGTCCTGACCACTCAGTTTAAGTGGCATGATTGTCTCTTACCATTTAACAGTGAAACACAGCCTTGAAGTGTGTGACATTTAGTGCATGTTGTAACCCTGAGGAGCAATGGCATGAAAATGGCAATAGTAGTTAGTTTGAATGATGAGGGAGTTCTGGCTTGCCTTGGCTCTGGGGAGAAAACCACCTTATGAAATGCTTCTCCATCCCCTTTCATCTTTTAATTGCACAAGCCCCGAAAGTCTTCCAAAATCTTCAACTTTGCCTGATTCTTTTTGTGTGTGTGTGTGTTCCTGGACTATTACCTCCAGCTGAACAGAAGCGAAGGTCCGCGCTCTCTACGAGGGGTTAATACAATCACCATTACTGCTTCCTGCTGCTGTGGTGGGGCAGAGGAGGCAGGGCGTGGAGGAGGAGAGGGGGTAGGGAGGCATGAGAGAGCCAGAGACAGAGAAAGGGGCAACTCTGACATGACAGTGACAAATTGCCTTGTATTTATTCAAATAGTGTAACATGATCTTTTGGCTGTGTTGTAATGTGTGTTTCCAGTGTTTGACCCCGCTGATGAGGTAACACTAACGAGATCGTTAAGAGGAGAAGCCAAGGTGAGCTGTAGACAATGAAGTGAGTGGACGCTCCACTGACAATAACAATATTCATATAGTCTCATAGAAATGCAGATCTGAAAAACAGACCGGCTGTCAAAAATCAGATCATCTCATGGTCTGTGTTTTCATTTGATTTTAAATACACTTTTTTTTATTTTTTATTTTTATATTTTTACTCACAGACTTAGTTTACCAAGACTTGAGAGAGATGACATACACCTTTTTAAATTAGATAATTAGAAACTTGTAGGGTAAACTACAAACAGCAACGTTCCCCATGTGGTAGCTTCACAGCAGCGTTAGCCTATGGTTAGCCTCGATGTGTAGTTACTGTGCATTTCAAAGGAATGCATGTCAACTACGGTGTACCTCCTCTAAAGTATTATTGTGATTACTTTTACCAGTTCTAAGTGTTATGGGATGCAAAGTTGAAAATTCAGTAATTTGAAGTCTTATAACACCACACTTTGCTGTCTTACCAGGATGTAGATGGATTTGAATATAAACTTTGTCTCTGTCCGTGGACTGATCCAGGACGTTAGCTTGGTGCAATGTGTAGAGCAGTGGTGGAAGAAGTATTCAGATCCTTTACTCAAGTAAAAATACTAATACCACACTTTAACTGGTATCATCAGGAAAATGTACTCATGTATTAAAAGTAAAAATACTTAATGCAGAAAAATCCTCACATTTTAGAGACTGGAAACGATCCAAACAGTTCTGTCAGTCAACTAAGGTCTAAACTACGTCTAATCATTTCAGCTGGACTTGTAGGCCATTATATTGTTGGGTAGTCTAATTTATAATAAAACATATTTTATAAACTACAGGTTTTGTGTGCAAGTAAAAAAGTAAAGTAACTAGTAACTAAAGCTGTAACAGATGAATGTAGTGGAGTAAAAAGTACAATATTTCTCTCTGAAATAGCAGCAGTAGAAAGTGGCATGAAAAGACTTGGGTACAGTACTTGAGTAAATGCACTTAGTTACATTCCACAACTGGTGTAGAGTGTGGTGGCTAATCTCTGCCCAAAAGGCGAGACATATGTTTTCTGGTAACTCAAAAGTGATCTTTCTACATGTTCTGGCTTCCTAGCTGGCTAGCTAACCCCTGAGGCTGCATTGGGAACCACCTGGCTTTGTTCAGAGTTAGAGGGTGTGAGAACGGGACTCCTGGAACGTGACATGTAGTCACCAGAGCTTTGCTAACGTTAGCTGCTGAAGACCGGTAAATACCTCCAAAAAGTAGTCCGGCTGCTTGTTAAACCACAGTGTCTTGTTTTTCTATTGCTGCATGGGTTAAATACTGAAGACTCAACAATGGGTGGGTAGGCTTCGGTGCTGCTGGAAGACACCTTTAATTTAGCTAGGCTAAGTAATATCAGTAATGTGAGCAATTATGGGTGATTATAGAGAAAAAACTCCCTCCCCTTCCGGTGGACCTCGTGGGACCTTAATTCGGAATAAATATGAATTTTAAGCGAAGAAAGTCTCAGTTAGCCGTAGGTTTGTTAGTGCCACTTAGTTTAGTGTGAAACCGCTCAGTGGACTACATCTCCAGTCTCTCACAATCTACCTCACCTAGCTTGATGCTCAACTTGCTTGCTAGCTAGCTAGCTTAGCTCTGTTCCACAACACATGTAACGTTATCTTAACTGATGTGTTTTATCCAGTGAAGTGTTTTCAGCAGAGAAGCAAAAGAACAAGCAAGATCCTCTGCTCATTTGAGTAAGATGTCATCCATTCGACTTTGAAGTGTGAAGTCTGTTATGTATTTTCATCTTCATCTTATACTTCAACAGTTTAACAATAAACTGAGACTTTCTTGACTTGTGAAATTATCTATTAAACTGATGAACATCATATGCGTAATTCATGGCTCAATTCACCGGGGTCAAAAAAAAATTGTCTTTCCCCGTTCATATTTTTTCAAACGATAGGTTCCATGGACCGGAAGTATAAGGGTGTGACTTTGGCTCTCTATTAGTAAAGTAATGCAATTACTTTTTCAGAAAAAAACTGATGAGTAATTGAAGTTTTCTATTTCAATGCATTTATTTGTAACTAATAAATGGAGAAGGAACATATGGCCAATGATTAGTTTTTTCTAGAACTCATCACAATGTGTCTCTATATGAAAGGAGAGAGAGAGACCACTTTGCCAAACTGTGACATAACATTCAGACAGACCTATATCAGTGGACAGACTAAACAGCCAAGGCTGGAAACAGCGAACATAGCCTGCGCTGGTTCTCTTCACTCTGCCCTCGGGATTATTGATACAGACACCTGCAGGGATCCGGGAAGTCGACACACACCGATGAGCACAGCCAACACACACACATACACTGACACATGGAGCCAACACGCTGCGGGATGAGTCATGGATAGCTGAGGTCAGTGCAAAGATCTGGAGACATTAGGGAGGAGAGAAGGGAAGCACCTGCTCCAACAGGCCTTTGGAAACAAAGAGGGGTAGATGAAGTAGCGGTAAGGAAAGTAGATGGATGGATGTAGATTAGTAGAAGGGTGTATGTGAGATTAAAAACTTTTGTCATAAAACTTGCTTTATATTGCATGTGCGATCATCAGTGGAACAGCGGTTAGACCTCTGTGTATTAGATGCCATTTACAGGTAGTCACTGTATAGGTTTTGGGCAGATCTAAAACGTTACATGTAAATTTATCCAAGAAGCATATAAGAAAATCACTGAAATCTTATCTGGCTCTTATCTGGATAAAATGACAAGTGTATCAATCACTTTCATTCACCCCACCCTCCTTTTTAATGCATTTTTTTGGTAACCACTTAACCCTTGTGTTGTCTTCCATTTGATCATGCATTGTCCTCCTCAATCACTTTTTGTAATGTTTTTGTCTCTTTTGGCACTTTTTTTCAATGTTTTTAGCACTTTTTTGACGTAACTCTTTTCACTCCCATGTACTGTATAAACACCACTAACACAAACTTACTAGATTTACACTTATTTTTGGAATTCATGGTCAATAAATCTCATTTATAGGAAAGTATACCTTATTTTTCAGTTAAAAAAAGCAGAAATTATGAATTATTTCAACTAATATTAAAGGAAGATAATCAGACTGGCAAAGTTCAGTCGAGATACTGTTTCGAAAAATTAAAATGCTAAAAAAATTTAACAAAATTCAATGAAAGTATAGATTTTTGTTGTACTTGCGAAGCGCATTGTATGGAACAATCCATGTTATTTTTGGGTAATTGAAATTAGGCAGTTAAAAAGAAACCCATATTTCTGATATAGACATATAGAAAACGGGTCAAATTTGACCCAAAGACAACACAAGGGATAAAATAATGATCACGGTATCACAATGAGTTGTCAAGAGTAAATAACTGAGTGGACATTTTTTTTTTTAAAAGTTCCATCGTACTGTATCTCTATTTGGTGTCAAATATTCACCACTATAACCTTGAAAGGTGGCTCTGAGAATTGTGTACATTGTAGGACAACAGTTAGTGTTACTTGGATTCACTGCAGTTACAATGATTTGCAACGGCAACCCAAAGTCACTGCAAAACATGTCAAAATGTATTACACGTAAGAACTAATCAAACCACCTACGGAGGATGCTCCACTTCTGATGCTGTAGATCTGTATTCTCCAAAACATGACTTCTGTGTCTCACACTATCACATCTTCATAGCTCTGAAGCTCCACAAAGAGCCCCGTCTCCTAAAAACCACGTTCCAACACATCTAAACTGCTCTAAGTTAAGGAAATTACATTTGTTTTTTAGCTATCAATAGGTTTTTTTGCAACATGGGACTTTCACCCAGTAGACGTTTGTGTGTGTGCCGTGTAAAATCAAAAGTCAACATTTACTTTTTTTTAACTAACTTTTTTTGTAACTTAATTTACTAATAAGCATCCTTATTTGAACCCAAACCATGATCTTTTCCTAAACCTTACTAAGTAGCTTTGTTTCAAATCACAACGTTACTGTGACAGTTTCACAACGTGCTCCGGTCTCTGGTGAATAAGTTTCCCTCAAAACGTAACTGAGAATGCAGTTTTGTTGTATGGGAACTTTTTTTTTTTTTTTTTTTAATAGACAGGGTTGCCACAAAGGAACTAACTTACACCAGAGTATGTTTTCATGCACTAACTGTTATTATTACTGCTGTTTGTTTTTTTTCTCAAGTGACTTATAATACATAGTCCTTGACTCAGAGTTGCTGCTACAAAGTCCGCGTCAGCTTCTGCCTTTTATTGTAACTTTAGAAAACAGATTTTCTGACAGTTTGCCCAGTGATTGCAGAGGTGTGGCAATTGATAGAATTTGAACGTCCTCTCTCTCAAGCTTCTCTTTTCATTTATCACACACACTTTTTATCATGTGAAGCATTTTGTGACTTTGTCTGTAAAAGGTGTTATATCAAATAAACGTCTTATTATTGTAATTTTTAACACTTTTCATGTGTAGGCTACAACTGACGCAATGAATGCCTTGGAGGAGAGAAAAGGGTGCGTTATTTCTTTGTGTAAGATCATTGTGCTACAAATAAAACACAGAAGATACTGAATTCTTCCAGCCAGGAGGACGCCATGATGGCTAAGCGTTTCACCCCACGTCTGATTGTGGGCAACAGTTCCCAGTGAGTTTGAAGCATACTGAGGCCTTTATTCAGGAACTACTTTGCTCCTGCCTCGCCTAGTTTCTTACTTAATCCCCAGTAACTACTCAGAAATGATGTAAGGTATTTTGTCCCACTCAGTGTAACAAAATGGTCCCTTCTTTTTTTTTCTCAGTGTCCTTCCCTTCCCTGTCCTCTTTTTCTCTCTCTTCTCTCTTCTTGGTGAAGCCTTATCAGTGCTCCAGGGACTAAGTGACATTCACACAAACGTTAATGACACCACAGGATTCGAGGCGCTTCGCTCTCCCCTCTCGCCTCTCTCTCCCTATCTGTTTCTCCCTTTCTCATTCTTGTGACTTTTTTCTCTTGTTCTCTCTTCCTGGGTAATTAGACAGAGGGAGAAGTCCCAGTAGGCTCACGGTGGTAATCAAACATCTTTTTCTTGTCCATTTAACACTGGGATTAATTTCCTACAAGGTTAATTAAAGAGGCCCAGCACACAGAACTGATTATTGCAAAGGTTATTGTAGCACTGCTGCTCACTGTTTCCCTGCCTGTCTGTACACACACAGGGGCAAACACACTCAGGCACTTAAATGCACATTCCTGTACATACAGTGCCTTGCGAAAGTATTCGGCCCCCTTGAACTTTTCGACCTTTTGCCACATTTCAGGCCTCAAACATAAAGATATAAAACTGTAATTTTTTTGTGAAGAATCAACTACAAGTGGGACACAATTAGGAAGTGGAACAAAATCTATTGGATATTTCAAACTTTTTTAACAAACAACTGAAAAATTGGCTGTGCGACATTATTCAGCCCCTTTACTTTCAGTGCAGCAAACTCTCTCCATAAGTTCAGTGAGGATCTCTGAATGACCCAATGTTGCCCTAAATGACTAATGATGATAAATAGAATCCACCTGTGTGTAATCAAGTCTCCGTATAAATGCACCTGCTCTGTGATAGTCTCAGATGTCCGTTTAAGGCGCAGAGAGCATCATGAAGAACAAGGAACACACCAGGCAGGTCCGAGATACTGTTGCGGAGAAGTTTAAAGCCGGATTTGGATACAAAAAGATTTCCCAAGCTTTATACATCCCAAGGAGCACTGTGCAAGCGATAATCTTGAAATGAAAGGAGTATCAGACCACTGCAAATCTACAAAAACCTGGCCGTCCCTCTAAACTTTCAGCTCATACAAGGAGAAGACTGATCAGAGATGCAGCCAAGATGCCCATGATCACTCTGGATGAACTGCAGAGATCTACAGTTGAGGTGGGAGACTCTGTCCATAGGACAACAATCAGTCATATACTGCACAAATCTGGCCTTCATGGAAGAGTGGCAAGAAGAAAGCCATTTCTTAAAGATATCCATAAAAAGTGTTGTTTAAAGTTTGCCACAAGCCACCTGGGAGAGACACCAAACGTGGAAGAAAGTGCTCTGGTCACATGAAACCAAAATCAAACTTTTTGGCAACAATGCAAAACGTTATGTTTGGCGTAAAAGCAACACAGCTCATCACCCTGAACACACCATCCCCACTGTCAAACATGGTGGTGGCAGCATCATGGTTTGGGCCTGCTTTTCTTCAGCAGGGACAGGGAAGATGGTTAAAATTGATGGGAAGATGGATAGAGCCAAATACAGGACCATTCTGGAAGAAAACCTGATGGAGTCTGCAAAAGACCTGAGACTGGGACGGAGATTTGTCTTCCAACAAGACAATGATCCAAAACATAAAGCAAAATCTACAATGGAATGGTTCACAAATAAACATATCCAGGTGTTAGAATGGCCAAGTCAAAGTCCAGACCTGAATCCAATCGAGAATCTGTGGAAAGAACTGAAAACTGCTGTTCACAAACGCTCTCCATCCAACCTCACTGAGCTTGAGCTGTTTTGCGAGGAGGAATGGGCAAAAATGTCTCTCGATGTGCAAAACTGATAGAGACATACCCCAAGCGACTTACAGCTGTAATCGCAGCAAAAGGTGGCGCTAATAAATATTAACTTAAGGGGGCTGAATAATTTAGCACGCCCAATTTTTCAGTTTTTTATTTGTTAAAAAGGTTTTAAAATATCCAATAAATTTCGTTCCACTTCATGATTGTGTCCCACTTGTTGATTCTTCACAAAAAATTACAGTTTTATATCTTTGTTTGAAGCCTGAAATGTGGCAAAAGTTCAAGGGGGCCGAATACTTTCGCAAGGCACTGTACATGTACATGTGCACCCAGAAGGCTGAAATAGAAATATATTGTTGTTCATGAGGAATTTTGATGTATGTAAATGGCTCTATTTGATGTACATTTTTTGTAAGCAAGGTCATGTCAGACACACTGAAGGGTCACTGACCATAAAGCATGTGAACTGATTCTTATTCCAGTGTCCAAAAGGACGAAGGATTGGTTGTTGTGTGTTGTTTTTTAGCACCGCCAGAATACACTGGTGACATGGAGACGTATGTATTTTGAGCTGATGAAATGTGTGGTTGCTACCTTTTGCATTTTGGATGCTGGACTGTGAAATTATGGTTTTGGTTCAGCACCACTAACAAAAGCACAAGAAAGTCACATCACACAGTTTTTGTCCAACACAAGCACTTGTGTTTGCCTAAATAAAGAGACCACATTTCTCATAAAGCCCTTTGTTACCGGTAAAAAACAAAACAAAGAGGAAAAAGTTATGCTTCTGCATGTCCTGCCTCCCCCATTCTATTTGTTTTCTTTTCACTTTAAGGTAAAGGTAAAGGTAAAGGTACTTTATTTGTCACATACACGTACATGTAGCGAAATTCATTCTCTGCATTTAACCCATCCCTCAAGGGAGCAGTGGGCAGCCAATGACAGCGCCCGGGGACCAACTCCAGATCTGAGCCAGTGCCTAGATCAAGGGCACTGACTGGAGAACCTAGTTAAGTATGACGATTACATGTTGAAGATTATTTCTACCCAACTTTTTTTTGAAAAAAGAGAGAAAAAGCTCTGTGTTCTCAGCAATGGTATAATTTTTTCATGTCATGTAATTTGTCATGAACAGTTAATCACTTAAAGATATTATGTACTATTTTGAATAGTAATGTTTTTATGTCTAAAAACGACCTATGTTAATATATATTTTAGTTTTGTACATTTTCCCAAGTGTTTACAACAATGTTTAAACCCTGAGAAATCTGTAATTTTAATTAATGACATGAGGCGTGCCATTTGGTCATCTGTCAATGGCATCATATGACCTTTGACCCGTCTAGTGCGAAACGCCTAGAAACACCAGATGATACGTCAGTTATTTTAAATCATAAAATGTCACAGAATTATACTCAGTAACAGTATTACATGATTATTTCTGCAACACAGCATCATTTATTTATTAATTACATGCCACTTTTCAACACAGTAATACTGCAGAGACCTAATTTATTGATATGATATTTTAATATCGATCCAGCTTACTACAATGTGCTACGTTGAAGTGGCTCATGCTAATGCTTGGTAGCTAAACCGTACGGTAACATTATGAGGTTACAATAAAGTTCAACACACCCATAAATGTATTTTTAATGATTGTTTTGACCACGGTTAACAGCGCTAGGCTAACCTACAATTAAATTTGTCACGTAACGTTAGCTGGATGGGTTGACTAATCTAATGCTAAGTTAGCCAGCTAGTGCACCCCAGTCCGTCTGCCTGCCTCATTCGCCACTGTGTAAAGAAAGTGTAAAAATTACACCATTACACAACATTTACCCATGCTAATTTAAAAATGACACATTGCAGTGTTGTGCCGGACTGTATATCACAGTAGAGACTCCAGAAAGTTACTAGATTTTTTTATTTTTATTTTATATAGTCGTAGTAAGATGTGGTAAGAATTCTCCTCATTACTCAACATTTTGATATAGTGTTCATGCGTATGTGTCTATGCAGCCTCCAAATGTTTGCATGTGCCTCCTGTTTCACGGTGGACCTGTAAATCACGTTACCCATGGAGAACGAGCTGTGACTGCTCATGTCCACCTCGCAGCAATCACAGAGAACAAAGGTCACCATGACAGGTATAACTAGACAGAGAAAACATTCCTATTCAACCGGTTACCATAACATCAGTGAGTAAGACTGGGGTCAGCCCATAACACACACACACACACACACACACACACACACACACACACACACACACACACACACACACACACAGTCTCAATTAGCAGAGAGCAGCAGCCATTCCTCTGAATGCCAGCCTGTTTCTGTTTATGCTGCACAGTGAGACAGTGCCCTCAGGTGTGTCCCACACACACACACAGTCACACATGTGCAGGTTCATTAGCATGGTAATTGGAGGTGAGGACAGTGTGGTGTGGAGGTGGTGCAGAGCAGCCCCAGTGTATTAATCACAGGCTCTGAGACACCAGCTGACTCCCCAACCTGGTCTCTCAGCCCCCTCACCCCTGCACCTCCTTCCACCCAGTCAGCCCACCTCCCACTCCCTCACTGAAGCCGGCCTCTATGACTCTCTGCCCAGCTGGCAATAGGAGCTTCGGTGCACAAGGAGCGCTGTGTTCACACAGGTTCATTGAGACTAAACACTGGAGGTTTTCTTTTTTTTTTTTCAAAATCGTTGCTTTGCTACACTACAACATACAAGGCTTTTATTTATCGATTTTATATATTTCAGTTCTTAATTTTTTATTATCATTGTTATATGTTATGTTTGTTTTGTTGGCCAGGACACTTAAATCTCAATAAGGCCATTTTCTTTTCTTTTTTAAAGATTATTTTTTGGGCATTTTCAGCCTTTATTTTTGAGAGGACAGCCAAAGACAGGGGGGGGAGAGAGAGGGGGGGAATGACATGCAGCAAAGGGCCGCAGGTCGGAGCCAAACTTGGGCCCGCCGCGTCGAGGAGCAAACCCCTACACATGGCCGCCTGCTCCAACAACCGAGCCATCCGGGTGCCCAATGAGGCCATTTTCTGTTTGAAGTTATATTGTTATCAAATCATCCAAATGGAAATGCAATACAATGATAAACACCTTTGACATTAATGTTACATAATGATGAAATATTGTAATTCCAAAACTAGATATCCACCATTATAGAAACTGATATTGAAACAAACTGCTAGATTAGGAAGTAAAAAGAAGAGAAAGAAATCATCAAATTCATCTACAACACGCCTTTAGTTTAAGCTGACATTTTAAAAAATGTTTTTATCTGTTCACTTTTCCCTGAAACCTGCATTAATTGATTTTTACCCACTTGGAGGCAGCACAACAAACTGTAAACAACATATTAACAAATTATGAAGTTGTCATGGCGAGCCTTTTAGCAAACTGTTGCTTTTTACACATCCAGCCAACACAGAGCGACATTAGCAGCATTCATTTGGAGTTGTGTTTCTGTCCACCTGATGAATGTAAGTCCAATGTTCACTTTCCTTTTAGCTCTGTTTTTGGTCTCAACCATCTCCTGAAGGAAACATCTGGCTCTTTAGCTGCTAAATGCTCCACTATGTGCTCACCTAGTTGCTAGTAATTGGTAATTGTGCCAGGTAGCTAACAGATAAGGTGCTGATATGTGAATACGTGAAAAGGGCCAGTGTTATGCAGGCAGAGAGAGACAGAGAGGGAAAAACAGCCAATGAAGCAGCCAAAAGCAACCTGCTGTTACAGTAACAAGGGACCCTGATAACACAGTAATAACAGGCTAATCGTATTTGGGTTCAGAAACCACAACATGCTAATTCAATTAGCTTAATAAGCCCCTGTAGATAAAGAGCTTGTTTCGGCTGTCGTGATCGGCTCAAGGTCCCAGGGAGGTGGTCCTCTGGGGCAATACGTCTCAGCATCGCCGCCACCAGTAGAGGGGGAACTTCCTGTATGCCAGTGTACTGTCCACAGTGTGTTTGTGTGTGTGTGTGTGTGTGTGTGTGTGTGTGTGTGTGTGTCTAGAATAGTGAGAGATGTGTGTGTCTGTGTGTGTGTGTGTGTGTGTGTGTGTGTGTGTACACATGCATGCACCTTTTTTTGTTGCTTTTTAACAGCAGATGATGCAGGCCCTGCTGTCATTAGATCAGACCAGGGTTATATTTCATGCAAAAAGGTGCTGGGAAAAAAGTTTCTCTCCTTGTCTGACTTTTAGTGGAGTTATCTAAATGTCCTTTGAGCTAAGGCTGAGACACATGAATTTCACCGACAGATTCCCCAAAGAAGCAAATCCCCACTTCTGTAAACTGTGCATCCTCTTAAAGTCTCAACAATGAGGAAAAAGTTGCTCGTCCCTTGGAACTTTTCTTTATTGTTTGTCTCCACAAACACACAAAACAATGCCGAACAAAACCATCCTCAGTCTATTGTCCCCGTGCTGTGTCTCAGTTCACTCTGAGCGTCTGTCTCAGCGCTGGGCTCTTTGTGTGGAGATGCACAGAAAGGCATGGCAGTATTGTTTCACCGGCTGAGGAGGAGAATGGAACTGTTACAGTGGAGAGAATTGGCAGCTGAGCCCAGCGAGGAGATTCTCCACACAGTATTAGGGAGAGGGATCACGACGCTCCACCGCCGCGCTGGCCCCGCTCACCCCACACACATGCAACACACACACACACCCCAAAACTAGACGCACAGCCTCGGCTCCCTCCCCTTCCCTGTGAAATCTGCATTCTCTCTTAACCCTTTGTTTCTCAGCAGACGAGCTAATCTGTTTACGGGTGTTTGTGAGGGTGCCTTTGTTTGCACCACGCACATATGCGTGTGCACACATACATACGCACACATTAATCTGTAGGCCACGAGCCAGCTGACACCAGCAGAATATAACACCAATCCCAACAGACTCTCTCCTGCACACACACAGTCTTTCTTCTTCTTTCTCCCATGTTTCCAGATGTATAGCCTGTATGCATGTGTACATGTGTGCATGCAACATGTGACAACATGCATATTCTACCCCAGCTATAGAAAGTGGGGGGATGGTGCATCTGATCAGCGGTATGTAAAGCAGATAAGAGAGGAGGCAGTGTCAAATGAACAGAGGCAGTGTAGGCAGCGAGAGGATGGTGTCTGGAGGCAGAGAACTGCTGTAAACAACCCAGCTTGTATTTAAAGAAGGATTTGTTCTGACGCGGAGGGCACAGCTGGATCTGTACTGTACACATCAGCAAAAAACACACACACACACACACACACACACACACACACACACACACACCTCTCTGACAGGCCCGTTTCTCTCCTCACACCAGCTCGATCCCCTTCATCAAACGTCACAGCAATTTGAGAGATTAGACAGCGTGGATTAGACACCACAAGGCTGCCTCTTTTTGAAGCGTTGGATGCATTGTGCTCCATTCTTTTTGATATTATATCAAGTGTTGGTAAGACTCTCACATTCACAATAACAGCGTCTCAGTCGATTCATTGACTATAGGATATGTGTGAGTAATTATGTAAGAAGTAAACACTTCTTGCTGGCTGCTTATTCCACCTTGCACTGGCACACTTGTTTATTGGTTGGACTTACTAGATTTCCCTGCCTCTACTTGTGCACTGATTAATGAGATACACATATACACACACACACACAAAGGCACGTGCTCTCAACACTAGCTCCCCTCTCACCAACTTAGCAGCGCTATTAGTAATGATTGAACCCTATCCAGTGGATGTAATATATTAGCAGGGAGATTATTCTGACGTTAAAACATGTTCCCTGTGCTGACAGCATCATCAATCACCCTCACACTGCCTGTAGAAGACTCACACACTGGACATAATTGCTTCAGCATGGGGTTGGGGAAAGGGAGGGGAGGGGAGGAGGGAGGGTGAGGAGAAGGAGAATGGGTGAGCGTTTATATCAGGCATGTTGTGCCATGCAGGCGAGTGCAGCACTGAGAACATCGGACACAGCACTGCCTAAACTGGCATTTGATGATCCAGATTAGTCTAAAATTATTATTATATATATTATGAGTCATTGCTCATGAAGAATGACTCCAACAATTATTTCCAATAACTTCAGTTGATGGGACTAACTGTCTCTATTACTGGCTGCCTCTTGAGGGTGAGTCCTACAGCATACAGGTGGATAGAGGTTTTTTCTTCGCTTTTTTGTGGAGGAAAAAAATATTTAGATCCTTTTCTTGAGTAAAAGTAACAATACCACAGGGCAAAAATACACCATTAACAATAGTCCTGCATACAAAATGTTACTTAAGCAAAAGTACATCATTCTAATCAGCGAAATGTATTTAAAGAAGCATTAATTCAAATTTTAAGGCCACTTGGGGGCATGGCAATAAGCTCTAAAAACAACATTTTCCTAAAGTTGATATTGCTGCCTGTGGCTGCTGGTGAGAGCCATGAGAGTGAACCAAAACAGAAAAGTTATGGGCCGAAAATGGAAACCATTGAGCTGAAAGAGACTGAAACTGTAGGAGACTGCAGATTTGGGTGATAATTCTCTGTGGGTTCATCAACACAAGTGACCCTCTTCCCATTACACATGGTAAAGTAAAAGCTCCTGTTATGCAGCAGAATGGCATGTCAGTATTATATTACCATCTATTGTGATTTTGGATTAATATTACTGATGCATTGTAGCTGGTGTAGGTGTAGGTAATTTGAAATTATTTTACATATTTATTTCAATCTATAACATTGCATGTTATAGGTCGTTTATATGTTTTGTAAAATATTAATCTTTTAAGTAACTAGTATCTATTGGTGCTAAATAAATGCAGTGGACTAAGGTGTACAATATTTATCTCTAAAAGGTTGTTAAGTAAATGAAAATAAAGACAGTGAAGTTATTGATTATATATTTTAACTGCAGCTATTAGGAGTAACATTTTCTATAGCAGCTTGTAGATGACCTTCATACAGATGGACATAACTTCTTTTCTTCTCTCTGATCCCATCTGTCTCCAACTCTGTTTAGTTTGACTCTCACCTGCCTGGGACATTAATTTTTTATCACTAACCCACAGTATTTGCATGCTGCTCACAGGAAGAAGTAAAAACACCATGGCTGGCGAAGCCCACCTTTATTATTATTATCTGATATAATCCATGCTATTCCATGCTGCTTCTTCTCCTTCTATAGCTACAACCATCTTTCTCTCTCTCTCTCTCTCTCTCTCTCTCTCTCTCTCTCTCTCTCTCTCTCTCTCTCTCTCTCTGTAATGTGATCCAGTGATTAGTATTCTGCTCAGGCGTTAGGATGGAAAGCAGAGTGGCTGCCGAGAGGTGTCCTGAATCACATCACTCATATTCCACTGTGTGTGTGTGTGTGTGTGTGTGTGTGTGTGTGTGTGTGTGTGTGTGTGTGTGTGTGTTTCAAAGAGTGAGAGTGAGAGAGTGAACCAAATCAATCTTTTATCACAGACTGGCCACTAAGTGTTGCGTGTGTAAGCGTCACTCTGCGTTGTTTAAACACACATTTACCATCTAACTGAGCTGCTGCACTGCCATTTGTCAGTCCCGCCCCCCCCCTCCATGGTGTGTGTGTATGTGTTGCGTTTGTGTGCATGTGTTCGCACACATGCCAAGGTCAACCGCACCTCATCTCTCCTGGCTGGTAAATGCAGAGAGTCCTTTCAGATGCTGAATGTAAAGCAGATGAAATCCATCCTTTGTCATTTGTTTCGCTCACAGGATGCGTGCGGAAAGTTATATTTGTGTGGTATATATTTGTCTCATCTACAAGCCGTAATAGTCACATTTCTACATGTGTACTACGCACTAATTGGTCATCTGGACGGACTGACTTTACTCTAACCAAACATAAATAATCTGGTGTGGTATATAGTAGGGTTACAGCTTAATAGTATTGTTTTATCGTCAGTGTTAATATGCTATAAAACACAGAAATTACAAATAAAATGTTTATAGCCTTTAAACAACAGTGTGAAATAGCTTACAAATGGGCTGGAGTTGGCAAACCTCCTGACAGGCCAACAAGGGCATGAATTAAACCGTCAGTCCAGCTTTTTCCGCCTCTGTACATATTTATTTTTTGAGGAAAAACTCAGCGGGTTGAGAATACCCTCTTCTAGGCCACACCACATAAACTGTTCCATGGCCGCACCCAGTTGTATTAGATTCAGTTCATGGTCACACTGTTTTTTAGTTAAGAACTGAATCTAACTTTTTTGCATCTGTTTTACATTCTAAATAATTGTTACGCTATAGAAATATATAATTTCCACCAAAACATTATGGACATTTGCAGTAACTACAATCAGAGCTAAAAGCCAAACCATAGTGACTGGACTAGCAAAAGCTAAAACTCAATTTTCTCATTTATTTTTTTTCCCTTACCTATAAATGAAAAATATAAATTTTGAAGAACCTATCCTTTCATATTGTTATTCCACGTTAGCTAATGAATAGCCTGACGTCGTCATACTCAGATTCTAGTCAGAATAGGAGTCTGATACTGCTCCATTGGGGCTCTGATTATGGGGCGTGTTTCAACTGAACCAAGAAAGAAAATGCCTCTGCACTCATTGGATAGACCTACAACCAATCACATCAACGGAGACAGACGTCCCAGAAGCTGCAAGTCAAAGGCAGGCTTCGACAGAGCAAAGGCAGAGGCGGCAGTTTCCGTGTTGTGCGGTCGGGTGTGGCGATGTGATCGCGGTTCTCTGTTTCTCTTTTAAAATGGATGTCGAGATCTTCTATAACAGACGTGATGGCGGAATCTACACATCTCAATTCTCCGCCGGCGGCCATCTTTGTTATAAATGAATTCAACCCAAGGGCTCTTTGGTGACGTGGTTGATTACGTTACTGTTGATCATCTGTCCATCATCGTATAAAGCCCGTCCTGACAATTTGATTGGTCCAAACAGCTCTGATTCGAGCATAGTTGCTCCACAACGGCTCAAGTCCAGACCAAACTTCCTGACCTCTAAAGTTGTGGGCGGGGCTAAGTTCGGCTGGCATCCAGGCTAGCTAATGAATGGTGCAGGAGCTGAATCCAATCATGATCCAGATAAAAAAATAAAATAATGTCCTGCTTTGAGCTAATGTCCTGCTAAAGGTATGTCGCTTAGCAAAGTAGCAGTAGCCTAACTGTCATGTCAGCTTTGACTTTAGTGGAATTCATTCAATATGTTGTGTGACTGAGATACATTTAAATCTACGAAATTATAAATCAATGTATTTACTTGATTTGATATCAATAATAACACATTGAAAACAAATATTATTTATTTCCTATGAATCCTAAAGTTGCAAACTCCTTACGATGATTAAAGTTGAAAGAACACATTTTGGTATAGCCTAAGCCTACTGATCCCCATACATATGCAGAATGCCATATTTGCCTCTGTTTAGGTATTATGTACTATAGGAATTATTTTGGGGCAAAATACGGCAAAAATATGGCAACATAAAAAGAGAATTAAAGTGAACGATCTTTATCTGTCATGTAGTTCGCCCCAACGTCTTTAAACTTTCCTACAACTTAATGTGACATACAAACATAATTAATCACAAACCTCGTTAGCTTGAAGATCCTCGTTAGTTATTCAGTTCATTTTATTGGAGTAGTTTGCCTCCAAAATCTATTTCACTGTTACAAAATGTGTTCCAACTCCGAGACTACAATGTGAATGAGCTATCATCTATGGCCATTATGCCCAAGTGTGCATTATTGATGCTATGTTTCAATAACACAACATGTCTTCCCATTTTTTAAATCACAAATGTCTGATTATGTTTTCTTACAGTAAATGGACTGTAGCAGATTTGGGTTAACATTTCCTGACAGCGTCTGGCATAATGACACTGCACTGCCAAACTCTGCCTTGTGTGAACAAAAAAGAAATTTCATTACAGTATATATTTCCAGAAACGCCACCACACTGTGAAGATATTACCACAACAAATATCACAAAGAAGTAAATTGAACACAAGGCATGCTTTTCTAAAAGGTAAAACGACTAGGGAGATGCTGTGTACAGGTACACAGAGGGATAAAAAAAAATGTGTGTGTGTGTGTGTGTGTGTGTGTGTGTGTGTGTATGTGTGTGAGATTGGGGGTGTGTGGCCCGGGGTGAGGGAGGAAGACGGACTGTGTGTGTGCATGCATTAAAATAGGGGATTTTCTTGTCAGAGTAGCAGGGTTGGGGATTAGTTTAGGATCTGACTGAGACAGAGGAGAGGAGGGCTTGCCACATAAAGAGATGACTGGGCAAATATGGGCACATACATCAATATCAGCTCCGAGCACATTATAGCGCCGCGCAGCAGGGCGAAACACATACCGTAGACAGCCATGGAGATTTTCTTTGTTTATGCATGACTGGAGAGAAGGAAATTAATATCAGTGAATTGAATCCGCTCCTATGGAAGATCTTTATGCCTCCCCAAACCTCAGACTCACACACGACACCAAAATAGATGCAAGCGACACACACACACAACGCACACACCACACACGCGCACACACCACACACACACACACACACACACACACACACACACACACACACACACACACACACACACACACACACACACACACACATACAAACACACCCTGCTGCTGAAAGACAGGCACTAAAATAACCTCTGTTCCAGCTGGTGGACTACTGAGGCTCCTGCTGGGCTGTTTTAATGGGGAAAATTAGCCAAGCAGAAAGGTGGATCCTGTTTGTTATGCTCCACTGTCCCCCTTCCACACAGTCGGCCGAGGAGGCATCCTCTGTTGTCCTCTCTCTCTGTCTCTCTGAGCTCTCTTGACATTGTGTATATCTCCACCAGCTGCTGCTGCCTTCATACATCCCTCTCCTCCTGCCTCCATACTCTGCCAGGCACAGATACATACAGGACATTTATCACACACACACACACACACACACACACACACACACACCAGCAGCAGCAAAGTAATCTCAAATATGCTGTGTCTAAATCAAGGAACTTGCCAAGGAATTCATCTTTTTTATCTTTTTATCCACCAGTAGTGTCACCATCTTCATCTCATTTACTTCAACCTGCAAAGTGTGCTCACCAGCAACTATCCCACTCACATGTGAATGTCAAAACAAAAGTGAGAAAAGGAAGGGAGAAAAAAAAGGGTCCAAACAAATGAGAGGTTTGCATAATAAGGAAGTCGGAATGGGAGAAATGAGAGTGAGAGGTGAGAGAGTGAAGGATGAGAGGAGGATATGCAGAAGGGTGAAAAGCTTCTTTGTTCTGGATGCCCTTGAGACAGCTGACATTGCCACAATAAGACCTTCTTTCAGAGGGAAAGAGAAAGAGAGATGAGAGAGAGGGAGAGAGAGAGAGAGAGAGAGAGAGAGGAGAGAGAGAGGGAGAGAGAGAGAGGAGCGAGAAAGAGAGCAAGATTTAGTACTTTTGGCAAACTGAACTGGTGATAGTAGTAGTAGTAGTTGAGGTAGTAGTAGTGTCACTTCTTTGTGTGTGTGTGCGTGCGTGCGTGTGCGTGTGCATGTGTGTGCGTGCGTGTGCGTGTGTCTGGATTTTTAATAGGAATTGCTGGTTTCATGTATCATTCCTGTCTGGTATAATGATAACATTGTACTCACCAAGTTACCATGAATGTGCAGCGTTCTGTTTGTAAAGGGAAAATCACAATAGCTCGGCTCTTGCTTCTGTAGTTTCGACCATCATTTACATCACTTCTGAAAATCTTGTAATCAACAAAGTCATTTCTGAGAGCTGGGGATGTTGTGACATCACTAAAAAGAAGTGTGACAGGACAAACAAACAGAAGCAGTCAGACATCAGACAGAGCTTAAACACATGGAATATGTAACATTGCTGGCTTTATGTATCTATTAAAGTCATTTAGACGTAGGTGTCCATTACGTAAATGTTCGTTTTGGCTTTATTCAGACATAAAAGGATCATCATGGCAAGAGCCCCACAGCTTGTGCAATACATCAGTGTATATCAGATGGTAGGTAATACATTTATCAAGAGGCATGGAGCAAGAAATAGATTATTAGTTTACTAGATCCAACCTAGTAAAATCGCATTCATGACTTTTATGTAAAAGTGACTCACCTAACTAACCCGTCAATGTTATATGTTATCACTATGCTTTTCAGATTTTTGAAGATTATTTCACGCCAGTCTACATATGAGGAGGATGGGGTGGATGGATGGATGTATCAAACAAACCCAGGACTTTGACCCAGGTGACTGCTGTCTGTGTCCTGTGTGGAACTAAAAGCCAACATTGACTTATTTACGTTGACTACTTAACTTCCCTATGCAACTTAATTTACGAGACAAACATACTTATTTTAACCTGAACCACGATCTTCAAAATAATGGCCAAAACTATGAAACTAAACCCCAAATGTAATAAATCTAAATGTTCCTTTAAACCCAGCTCTTGCAAATTCTTCTGGGTTTTAAGTATTTTCTCTACACTTAACCCCACTAGCAGAAATACAGAGGGAGTTTAAGGAGATTAGATTTATATTTTCTTTCCTTCAAAAAAAAAAAAAAAAAAACCTTTCTTTGTGAGACACACATAACACATAACTGAGATGTTTCTAGTTTTTACTGCAATTCTGTCCAACTAGGCTTGCTGCCTAGCTTTTGTCACATCCTGTATCACACACACACACACAAACACACACACACAAAAGCTCGCACACAAACACACTTTAGAAATCTGAGAGTGTGTTAGACCTCTCTTCCTCCTTACCCAGAGTTCCTGGCCCCAGGGGGTGGAGGGTCTCTTCACCCATTTCACACGTCCAACCCAAACATACAGCAACCAACACACACACACACACACACACACACACACACACACACACTGGCAGCAGACCACATCAGAGGGGGTCCATTCCTCCCCAAGTCCACAGGTCTCTGGATAAACATATTATTCTGGATTAAATGTTTCCCATATTTGTTATTCTTCCCTTCGAGACTCCAGGTGGAATTGGTATGAAACCAAAAATCATATGTACATTCCTTTGAATGAAAGAGCGGGCCGAGGGGAATGCTCCGAAATGGGAACGAGAATTCCCTTTCGGAGCGAGAACTTGCAACAACATTTGTGCAGATTCTTCGATTGCCCCAGATCTAACAAAGGCTGCGCTGTGTTGTCGAGAAGTGGTCGTTTCCCCCTGCAAATCTCACCGCACCACTACTCAGAAGTCTCTATGAAACCAGGAGGTGTGTGTGTGTGTGCTCGGTGGAGGTCCACTGCTGGCTCGGAATCAGATCCCATTGGTTTAAGAGATCCTCACAGGGATGCTGCAGTGGGAGAGTGTGTTTTCCTCTTATGGTGTATCGGTTTGAAATGAGATAGAAGGTGACAGCTGAGCAGCAGCTTCAGCCATGCTGAGGCCTGAACTGAAGAGTTCAGAGGCAGAAGGTGGCGATGGTGGAGTCCTGCTCAGTTATGCATTTATGTCCAAATTACTGCCAGAGCCTCTTATCCTATCAGAGCCAGGATTATAGCCTTGAGCGAGCCAATCGGTGAGGTGTTGATGTGTGGCGAGAGATCACATTCTGCCAACCTGTATAGCAATAATGATGGTGGATGGATGGATGGATGGATGGATGGATGGATGGATGGATGGATGGATGGATGGATGGATGGATGGATCCACATGTTGCAGGAGAACACATTATAATCTCTTCTATCAGCCACCAAATCAAAAAATGTAACTTCCTCCCATTGCTAAAGGACCAAGGAGAGAACTTTGCTTTACATTCTATGTTCAGATATTTGCATTCAACACATCATCCTACAAATATGTCATGAAATCATGCACGATCTGATGCTCTTGAATGATCTCTGCATCAAACATTATAGCTCCTTGCATACTAATGTGGCTGTGGGCAACAACAGAGGCACACAATAGGCTGAAAACCAGATCAGCACGTTCGTTTCTTCCCATCGTGTTTATTTTTGTAAACTGCACATCCCCAACTTTGCGCAGCGGTGGGACGTGTGTTGTGGACAGAGGGTTCTCACTGCAGTGTGTTTGATGTCTCTCTCTCTCTCTCTCTCTCTCTCTGTCTCTCTCTCTCTCTCTCTGGACCCTGGAGACATTCCTCATGCATAATCGCTATGTGTCTTTCTGATCTGCCTCTATCTACTGCTGCTGGAGGTTAATGCGCAGAGCTGCACACACAGTAACACACATAAATTAGAGGCAAGCAAAACACAACAATCTTATTCTCCCACAAATAGCTAAGAATAAAGCAAACGAAGGCATAAAGGACTTTTGTAATGTTTATTGATGTGATATACTGGGAGGACCAGTAACAGCTCTTCAGGCTTCTGTCATCTTCTCACATAGGCTATGTCATTTAGCACCGTGAAACACCATCTACTCTTGTAATTCATCATCCTCTACCATGCATTGGGCCGGGAAATCCAGGAAAGTGATGTGATTGGATGGAGGGAAGCTCCTGTACAGCTCAGTATTCTGCTGAGGACTCTCTAACTGTAGAGCAGAGGGGGCAAAGGGGTCGCGAGGTGTGTGTGTGTGTGTGTGTGTGTGTGTGTGTGTGTGTGTGTGTGTGTGTGTGTGTGTGTGTGAGACGGCAGCATCACCAGTTCTCCAGGGCTCAGCAGGCTAATTAATAATGAATCCCAGAGAGTCTGTGTTTGAAATGCAGATGTGCAACTGCCAGCTCCGCCTGCTCCTTCAGAGGGACCTGTGTGTGTGTGTGTGTGTGTGTGTGTGTGTGTGTGTGTGTGTGTATGTGTGTGGAGGAGGAGGGGGGGTAGGTTTGTAGGCCACAGGGGAAAGTATGTTGGTTGGTTATTTAACTGTGTCAGAGAACTTGCAGATATTCCACATGAAATTCATTCGTTACACATTCATTTTCTGAGAGAAAAGACAGATTTTTTAGCACAGAAGTTTTCATAACAAGTCTGTTCCAGTCCTTTCTCTTCCTCGTTGGTGCCAGAAGAGGCCATAACCCCGAGCTCTTCTCTGCTCACTCAGCAAAGAAGGAGGAGGACGTGGAAGAGGAGCTGGAAAGCGGCTGAAGAGCATACATTACATTTCTATAGACTCTTCTTCACTGCTCTCTGTATATAGGATACTGAGTGTTTGTGTGTGTGTGTGCGTGTGCGTGTGTGTTTGAGCAGTTTGAAGTTTAACAGATGGTAATGTTATGTAGATTTTTACAAACCTTGGCTCCCTCGCTGACCCAGAGACAATATACCAGCCTCTTTCGCAAACAGCACCTGTAACACACACACACACACACACACACACACGAATGCAAGCGGTGAATAATGTCTCTGACAAACATTCCCTTTGTTTGAGGGAAGGCAAGAGAGACAAACAGTTTCAATTTTGTTCAGGTGTTTCAAGTTCTTGCAGATAATAAAAAATAATATTGCAACGACTGCTTTTGTGCCTGTGAGTGTTTGTTCTTTATGTGTAAAGAAGACATTTTCAGGAGTTGGAAGACTCTCTCTGACCTCAGGCCTGTGTGTTGTTATGACTGAATTCATTTTCTAATTAACTTGAAACCCAAAATAATTTGCCGCTGGAATTTGCATCATAGTTGGAATACTAATATCCACACCTCAGACATTTAATTGAAGCCTCACATTACACTTTATGTCTACCAGGAAATTTAATTATTTGAATTTTGAGGGAACTTCAAAAGTCAAAACAACATTATCTGACATAAAGAAAATCCGGGTTTTAAAGTTTACCTTGTCATGACGGTCAATAAAATCGCAATACAGCTCATTCATATTCCCATATATCATATTGTCATGTCCCCCGGATCTATGACATCTGTCTAGCTGCTGTGCAAAAATGAAGTGTGTAAGGTTCATCACTGTATATTGTATTTTATTTTATATTATATTAATGTAAATATATATATATATATATATATATATATATATATATATATATATATATATATATATTTACATTAATATAATCCTTAAACAAAGACTGAATCATTAGAGTGCGGTTTGTTATTAATGTATTCTTAATTCAAAGTAAGACCTTTTCAAACAAGTCCAGGTGTACATTCATCCTTTTTTATCTTTAAATAAAACACATTACACGTATCTGATGATCGGAATCAGGGACAGCTACTGTGATTGCTTCTCTTCCGCGGGGAAACTAAGATTGCATATCGTTTGAAAAAGTAGAGTTATATTACAACAATATGGTTTGAATTGCCTTTAAAAAAATCTCCTGAATCAATCCCACTGTTTGCATGCTGTGATTATATATGTAGCTATTAAATACATGTTATACATGTCAGAATGAAGTTTCGTGAAAACGTGCAATGTCAACCAAATTCGCTTTAAAAATGAAATTGTCAGGGAACATCATCGGAACGGGACAGTTTGAGGACAAATTCAAACATTCGCCCCCCAACATTAAGGTTTCCTAAAAATCCGAGGACTTCACTATGGACTTGTTGAAAAGCATAAACCTTTCAATTTTGAAAAGACTTCTTTGAACCAGTGTGTCTCACTCACTGCAGACCAAACAAACGCACCGGGCCTCATGCATTATGAATGTATACATTTATAGTGTGTGTGTGTGTGTGTGTGTGTGTGTGTGTGTGTGTGTGTGTGTGTGTGTGTGTGTGCTCTCAGGGGATGAACTTTAACTTCATATACATTCACTCATCGCTGTGTCCAATGTATATCATCCTCCTCGCCCCTTGCTGGACATACACACACACACACACACACACACACACACACACACACACACACACACACACACACACACACACACACACACACACACATACACGCACATGACTGACAGGTGGACATTTTTCTATCAGAAACATCTCAAACAGGAGTTTTTGTTTCATGTTGATGATGAAAACAAACGGCCTGTCACCGACATGGTGTCAGATTAGTTTCGGGTTTGCTGTTGTAGGGCCGTCTTGTTAAAACACGGTGTCACTGTCCTTTATTAGCGACGTCACGGGTTAATGGGAGTATCGATCTGACTGTCTGGGAGCCTGTGAAGTGTGTGTGTGTGAGTGTGTGTGTGTCAGGGATGAGAGGACAACTGTGTTCCATCTCAGCGGTAGTGACACGAAGGCTTTGGATCATAAGACAACATTTCAACTCGTTGGCAAAAAACGCCCAGCAGTCCGTTTGTAGTCAGGACTTAACATCGTTCATTTATTTTCTAATTAGCAATGTTAAGTCCTGATTGCAAGGCTTGTTTTCTTTCTTTTCTTTTTGATCATCACAGGTCTGAAATGAGCGCACATATTCCCCACATAAATAACACAGGGCGTATTGATATGTTTCAGCTCAGGGTCCAGCCACAGGAGCAGAGATTTTAGGCTTCATGGGGAAAGTTTTCAAAAGGTCATGGCACCGAGTGACAGGTCCCGCCCTGAGGCCCGAGGCTGTCTCAGCAGCAGACTGATGCTGATTTATCTCTGGAGGCTGCAGCCTGCTGCTCGAAACCGGACAGGAGAGCAGTTAGGCTAAACCAAAGTCTAATGATATTTTTTCGCAAAAAAAAATATTGGGCCACATGTAAACCAACTCCATTAACAGTTTACTATTAAAAAATATATATATAATATGCCCACAAAAGCAACGGCAAAACTGTATCACTCTTGAATTATCATAGCGAGATAGAACATATTATAAAGGCCTACTGAAAATGACAAACATTGAGAAAGGCAGACACCCCAAACCTCCTTTGGAAATGGAGAATTTGTTGTTGTTTTCTTGCCTCAGTGGTGATCTGGCAACGTGAGTGAGCCCATCTAAAATCAGTAGGCTACTCCCCAAATAATGAGCACTAATATTGCTGTTTTTTAAAAAAGCCCATGACAGTGTGTTACAGCCAGGAAGTCATTAGATTGAAAGCTTTTTTGTTCATTATTCATTTAATCGGAAGAATAACTCATCTAGATATAATTACATGTTTGACAACATGTTTAGAATTTAATTTAAGCGTAACATTATGGGCCCATATAGATACGGTATGATGTTTCAGGGGGAAAGGCATCCCAACACTATATTTAGTTTTCTCTGAAAAGTGGATGTATTTCCTTCGCGATGATCCCCTACTCGATGTTATATAGTTAAAAAATCTTTTAATTTACTCCACTGCCTAGAGAAAATAATCGGAGTCAGAAAATAATCAGCAAAAGATTCCCTCAAAGCCGCCAAATAAACACAAACAAGCAGCTACACAAACATGACAAACAACCTTAAACTACCGTTTTATAAAGATAAAATTAAAGACATTATGAGTGATTAGTTTGTGTTATGCCCCTCGGTCGGGAGAGCCTGCAGTGCTGCATGGTGTAAGTGTAGCAGGGCTGGCTCGGGTTATCTGTGAATGGGCTCTTTATTGGAGGCGCGGAGCGGGGATTTGCCTTTTATTCGCCTCGCTATGGAAACGCGCTCGACGGCAGAAAAATGTTGATGTGAATAAAAGGAATCAGCACAAGGAGCGTTTCTAGAGAAGCATCTGTTACACTTAGAAACTTAGACTATCGAGAGCAATACAACCCCCCTCTCCAAGTCCCTCTCCTGTCTGCTTTATGCTCCCAAAAACGCACACTTTATTTTTTGTAACAAGACCAAAAATAGGCCCATTTAAAATGTTATTTTCTTTGGCTATTTTGCTTGTGCTATCAGTTAAGCCAAATTTAAAACCCCAAATTGTGTTAACAGCGACAGGCTCCGATTTACTCAAATTTATTTGTAGGATAGGATAGGCCTTTTTTCTTGAGAATTCATTCTCCAAAATCAATTCGCTTCGGCGTGTCATTTAATACGACACGTATGAAAATACAGGAATTGTAATGAAATAACCCAACTGCCATTGTGCCAAAAAAACGAACTAAGCGTTCACATATAATTCTGCATAATTTCATCCCAGAACAACGCCAACGAAGCAACCCGGTTCAGCAAACTAGGCCACTCGATCAACCGGGCCATTCACGTCAAATATTCAGCCACTTTTCAATGAAGTTTCAAAGAGTAAACTGCTTGGAGAATTTACAACCAGGACACAACAACAGACAAATCCATGTGTTGAATTATGTCCCACCCATCTACAGGCCTACAACACGAGGCTAGAGAATGTCCTGTCATCACCCGTCCCTCCCGGCCGCTGTGTGTCATTCCTCCGGTTACCGAGGCCCCGTCCACCCTCCAGCGGCCCCGTCCACACATCCAGCCCGCGGTCAGCTCACCTGCTCCAGCCTCCTCTCTGTCTCTGTCTCCACAAGCAGCTCCTCGGCTCAGCGCTCTTTAATGACTTTCTGGTGGCTGCAGCCTTCTTTTATTTCTCCTAAATGTATGAAAATGTATGCAAATTTAAATCAAGCTTAACCTGGGAGCTCGAGCAATATATTTAATGGAATTTCAAACCAGTAAGGAGACTGGGACGCAGTCGTCCTCTAATGGCAAATATAATTACGCAGCTAAGTTAGTTCACATTTATGCAGATAGATCTTTTACAACTCTGAGAGGAACTGATGAGATTCTTAAAGACTGGAAGTGTGTAGTGCGTGAGGACACATTTATTTCTTTGAGAAAATGTAGAAATGTTGAAGTTTTAGGCTGTAAACGTGTCCGATGAGTGCATGATTCCATGTGGAGCAAAGGTGTGAGTTTGGCCTATCAAATAAATGTTAGTTTTTTTTTTATATTTTATGGAAACCTTATTTTAAATAGGCCTAATAAATTGCCATTATAGGCCCAGGCCATGCATTATTTTTGTCTGACCGAATGGTTATGGATAATTAATGTCCCGTGCGTAAAACTCTTCCGCGTAAAACACTATCTTGAGAAGCTCATTCTATAAACACCTGGAGAAGTATTCTCTAAAAGTTAATAATTAGCAATGAGAACCGCTCTTGGTTTGATTGTATCCTTCTACATTAAGTGCTGGCACGTCTAACAAATGCCATTGCGCCTTAATCTCCTCCTTCGCACGCGCTCAAGGGTGACAGGAGAAGCAATAAACTCGTGCGTAAATCAGTTGGAAACTTTAATTAATAAACAGGAACTGCGCTCCACGCGCACATCGTTGCACAGCCAGACCCACTGGACCAGCATTCCGTCTCATTTCCGGTTCGACTGCCTGTAACCCTTTGCTATCCGCGGCTCTATTTCCACAGGCGGAGTTTTCGGCTGTCTGCGCCGCCATTGGTCGAGATGCGTCGTCACTGCGTCTCCGTCGGTCTGTGAGTGGCGGTGGAGGCTGTCAGTCAATGGCAGGCTGCTGCCGAGACTCCAGAGAGAGGGAGATGTCAGAGGCTGAGCTGCTCCCTTCCTTCAGTAGCACTAGCGGGGTTCAGCAGCCAGCATGGCCACAGCTGCCTCCAGCCCCTACACCCTGCTCAGCTCCAGTCCCATGATCCACCCGGACAGCCAGGCCATGCAGCCTGCTAGCCCCTACAGAGGCCACCAGAAACTCCTCCAAAGTGACTACCTGCAGAGCGTCCAGAGCAACGGACACCCTCTCGGGCACCAGTGGGCGAGCAGTCTGTCGGAGGGCAGCCCCTGGTCGGCCTCCATGGAGCAGCAGGACGTAAAACCCGGCCGAGAGGACCTGCAGCTTGGCATCATCCATCATCGCTCCTCGCACGTAGCGCATCACTCCCCTCATCACAACAACCATGGCAACCACCCCGGAGCCTGGGGAACTCCGGTGTCCCACAACTCCTCCATCACCAGCGGGCAGCAGATTAACATCTACTCGCAGACGGGCTTCAATGTCAACGGCATGCTGGACCACGGTGGCCTCACACCTCCACCCAACCCGCAGGGCCAAGGCATGCACCCGGGCCTCAGGGACACGCTCAGCCCCGAGCACAGCGACCTCGGCGGCCACCACTGCCACGACCACTCCGACGAGGAGACGCCGACTTCGGACGAGCTGGAGCACTTTGCCAAGCAGTTCAAACAGCGGAGGATCAAGCTGGGCTTTACGCAGGCGGACGTGGGTTTGGCTCTGGGCACGCTGTACGGGAACGTCTTTTCCCAAACCACCATCTGCAGGTTCGAGGCTCTGCAGCTGAGCTTTAAAAACATGTGCAAACTAAAGCCGTTGCTGAACAAGTGGCTGGAGGAGGCAGACTCGTCCACAGGCAGCGCTAGCAGTATAGACAAGATAGCAGCTCAGGGGAGGAAGAGGAAGAAGAGGACGTCCATCGAGGTCAGCGTCAAGGGGGTTCTGGAGACGCACTTTCTCAAGTGTCCCAAACCCTCCGCGCCGGAGATCACCTCGCTGGCGGACTCGCTGCAGCTGGAGAAGGAGGTGGTGCGCGTGTGGTTCTGCAACCGGAGGCAGAAGGAGAAGCGCATGACGCCGCCGGGAGAGCCGCCGCCGCACGAGGGACCCTATTCTCACAGCGGGAGCGCGGGAGACGCCTCCTCGTGCCACGATCTCTGACCGAAGCACCGGGAGGAATCCCCCGGCATGCACAGACTCTCGAGCGCAGGGGCGCGCGGTGGCACCTCCAAGCCCCCCGTGGCTGTCCCGGACTCAGACAGACTCCTCCAGCTGCCTCCAGCACTGAAACACAACAACAACAACAACAACAACAACAACAACAAGAACAGAGATCTACCTGTTCAGCCTTCGTCATTTTCTAACTGTCATGAGGGCATTATTCTAGAGCGGCATATCAGACGTCACATTTCAGATTACCTACCTTTTGGAGCCCGGCAAATTATTTTCTACATCACGGATATAAATACAAAATGTGCCTAATAACCTGCCAGCGCCTTTGGTTTGTGTCACCGTTTCTCATCAGCTCCATAATAATGCTATTTGGCGGACTGGTGTTCCATTTGTTTGGGTTTTTCTCACACACCTTCTGTTGAAGTGAAACCTGTAATTCTATCACAGTTTCTTAATTGATTTGTTGCAGCACCAGAGGCCGTTTTACAGTCCACCTCATGCTTCCCTCGGGCTTATACCATGCTTTAGTTCTCTCCATATTTACTCATTATTTTGTAACATACTCGTAGCAGATCTGTACTTGTTTTTTTTGCATATGCAAATATAGGCCCTCATTCCAGTTGTAGAGGTATTGCTACCAACAAAATAGCACTTGGAGGTTGTTGTTATTTTTAATTTTTTTTTTAATGAAATTCCTCCCTTATGGCCTGTAGCTTATGAAGCCACACACAGTTACAGCTATTTATAAATTCATTTATTTGATTTTAATCATCTTCGACCATATAAACTGTGTGGACTCTGAAACAGAGCCGAGAATAGAGAGAGAGAGAGAGGGGTTGATGACGCTATACACCTGCCTATAAGTTTATTGTACCTTCAGTATCAAAATTTTATAATCTTAAATACTCCTGTTATTGGTTTATTTCCTAAGTATTTTTTCGAATATTGTACAGTTTTATATATTACCCTTTTGAAGTCATTAATTTAAACAAATGCTCCTAGTTATTCATGCACTTAATTAGCAATGTAAAACACACACACACACACACACACACACACACACACACACACAATATTTTCAGTAAAATTGAACTGTTTCGGCGGTTTTATTCCAAATTTCGATGACAGCTCAAGTAATTATTTATTTTCAGTATAAAGCTTGTATTATGTTTTGAAATGAACTATGTATGTTGTAATAAACATTTCTTGCTACAACTGTTCACTGTCCAAAACAGAATTCAACTTCTGGGGAATGAATATTGAATAGTAGGCTTAAAATCATACAAAAAATAATAATAATAATAATAATAATAATAATAATAATAATTATTATTATTATTATTATTATTATTATTCAAAATAGTGAAAGCAATAATTAAAATGTGTAATTAAGTTTTTTTATTCAATATTCCTTTTAAATGTGTACACAATTTATTGATTGATTCAATTTGAAAATTGTGACTAATTCTAATTATACTGAAGAGAATATTATGCTCCATTTATGTATTTATACAACTATGCTTAAGCAGCATAACTTTCACTCAGCTTTAGTGTCATGTCAAAGGGCAACGTTCTCCAAGTTGACTAACAGCTGTAAAACATCCAGCGGTTGAGCAGGACCAGGACCTTGGCTGCAAGTCTACAGGTCTACAGGTCTGCAGGTCTACAGGTCTGCAGGTCTACAGGTCTACAGGTCTACAGGTCTGCAGGTCTGCAGGTCTACAGGTCTGCAGGTCTGCAGGTCTACAGGTCTACAGGTCTGCAGGTCTGCAGGTCTACAGGTCTGCAGGTCTACAGGTCTACAGGTCTGCAGGTCTGCAGGTCTACAGGTCTACAGGTCTACAGGTCTGCAGGTCTGCAGGTCTACAGGTCTACAGGTCTACAGGTCTACAGGTCTGCAGGTCTGCAGGCTCTACGGCTCACAGCCAACTGAAGTCGCTTTCTCCAGCACTTCCACTGAAATGTTATTGTCCGGGCCCTCTGCCCTCCTCAATCAGACATGCGTGATTTATCGCCTGGGCCGCTGGGCCTGACAGCAAAACACAATGACACACACACACACACACACACACACACACAATCAGAAGCAGATGAATCTCATTTGAAAGACTACAGCTGCGTATAATTGGCTATGCAAGGGCAAAATAGAGCTATATTCCTAAAAAAAAAAAAAAAAAAATAATGCCTAAAAATAATTTACGGCTGTGGATGCAGTGCTGCTTAAATGATTCAAAAACAGAGCTAGAGAGGGAGAGTGAAGGAGGGGAGAGAGGAGAAGAGGAGAGGAGAGGAGAGGCGGAAGGGTGCTGGGCCTTGCCTTGAAATGGAGAGCCTGACTGGAATACTAATGCATCTGAATTTATGCATCTCCTCAGTCTGCAGCCCTGAGAGGGGGGTGGGGGAGACAGAGAGAGAGAGAGAGAGAGAGGGAGGGAGGGAGAAGGGTGTGAGGGTGGAGGTGAAAGGGGACGGTTATGTAGAAGAAGAGAAAAGTAAAACCATGGCTGATTGATTCCATCCATCTATTTTAGTTCAAAATAATCCCTGATTTCTAGAGGGGGGTGGGGGAGAGAAAATGCCCCTAGATGGAAGGAGAGCAAGCAGCCGAGCAAACAGGCAAAGCAAAGCGAGCCAAGGTTCAGAGCAGCACTGCTGCAGTATCCTTGAGCCTCTCCCCCCCCCCACACCTCATACTGCTTCAGTGTGGAGTCAGGATGCTTTCCCAGCCTTCCAAATATGTCTCTAAAGAGTAACTGACACCGCCACATAAATAAGTTACTAGTGAAAAAATGATTGACTTGGGAAAATGTGTAAAGACAGTGAGACAAACATGCAGGTGAAAGATATATTTCAGCAGAGGCATCAAATGATGAAGAAAAAAAAAAAAAAAAAAAGAATGAAAAACTTCAGGTAATTATTTCTCCAAAAATGCTTGAGGTTGGGAGACTGGGCTCTGCACCAGCCAATAATTGACCCTCTGAATCAGATCGTGAGTGAGAGCGGACTGATCATCAGACAGGACAGCAACAAACAGAAGCAGCATGGTGACTTGTGTACCGCAGTAGCAGTTTGGTTGTTTGCTGTCGGGGGGGGGGAGGGGTGGAGGGGCGTGGGGGGGTGGATAATGGGACCGGCTGACTCACACCTTTTTCATATAATTGTATCTCATCTCAAACCTTCTGTTCTCTTTGACTTCACTCGGTATCCTCTTTCAAAGACTTTGGTTGGAAGATAAAAGTCAAAAGTGTAAAAAACAAAACAAAATTTCTTCTAAAATAAATTGTTTTCCAAAGATTTTAGTGATAGTGTTATTTTTGCCAAGCTTTTCAAAAACCCAAACTGTCTGAAGGTCAATAAAGTGAATAAAACACATTAGGATTAAAGAGGCGTAACTGTAAAGCAGGGTGGCACACATTTACTGAGAAAGCAGGCTAAAGTTTGTGAGGCCCTGATGCAGTGTTTGCAGTAAAAGCAGTATGTAGGAGGTGAAAGAGAGGACATTCAACAGCACATTCATCTTTAATTGGACAGGGGGAAAGCAGAGGGCTGCCTACAGAGATCGCAGACTCCCACATGAGAGGATTGCTACATGGGAATAATGAATATCTGCTGCTAGTCGGCCACATGGTTGTCTGACTTTTGGACTAAAATCATCGACTCGACATCAGTCCTTTATTTTCCACAAGTCTCACTTCCACCATGTTATAATTGTATTTTCACACCTCTTCTGTCAGGCCACAAAGGTCTGGTTCTTGTCTTCATGCTGGTTGCTCTGTTGTCTCCTAACTTATCCATGTCCCAAAGCAGTGGTGCCCAACCTTTTTGGCATGTGACCCCTTCAAACAAAGCAATGTCTACTTGTGACCGTCATAGCCAGCTGCGTATTGTATGTCCACAAGTTGTGATGAGTTTAATCAAAGATAGTTGTAAGAGCCAATTAGTGCCCTCGGTATAAATAGGGATCAATCTTTTGGGTGCAACCCGGAAGCACATACAGTTTTTGACCACACACACACCAACACCACAACACCACAACACTACAACACCACAACATTACAACACCACAACACCACAACACTACAACACCACAACATTACAACACCACAACACTACAACACCACAACACTACAACACCACAACATTACAACACCACAACATTACAACACCACAACACTACACAGGCATACATACAAGCAGTGATTTGCCTGGAAACCCAACTAAGATCTCATGAAAATAAATGGGACCAAAGGTTTTAACTGCTAATATGACTTGGACTTTCATTAATCAAAAAGGTAAAAAGTGCGTCAATTACTTTACCCGTGGAACAGCACCTCAGGGGCTTAAAGCTTGGGCTCTACAATAGTTCCCCCCACCCCATTGTTTTCTTTGAATCATTTTTTTGGCCTTAAACACGAATTATCATATCCTGTCCCGAGCCCGAGGTCTTAAGGCATGTTCTACTTTACACTTAAGTCTTTAAATGGAAAAACAAAATATACAATAAAACATTTACAAATGACTGAAATTACAAGAAAAAACTAAACTAACTAAAAAACAATTATAATATATTAATAATTAATTAATTAAATAGTTATGTATTTTATATGTGAAATGTATTGTATTCATTTTTCATAAAAAAAGGCTATTTTAAGTTCTAATTTTACACTGGAATTATTGCTCATCCATCACTGAGATGGGTGGCATATTTTTAAGTAACAGTAGTATCATCACTTGGGCATGACAAATATTCTGTGAGAATTCCCAAAATGACCAAATATCTTCTTACGGCAACCAACAACCTGTATAGAAAAGGTCATTTAAAAAACACAAAGTTCCAATACCTCCATAAGTCAATAGACTAGAGTAGTAGAGTGTTTCAGTGTGGAATAAAACCAATGACAGAAGTGGATCAGGCCCACAGACCTCTACTGTTGCTAACACATAACGGCAGAAGTATACAGGACGTCCTGTTAAAGAATACCAACTCTGGAAAAGTAGGTCCTGACTTTAGAGCATTACCAGAGCTAAACCTTCAAATAGTGACAGTCACTGGTTAAGAGATTGTTGTTTCAGCCTGAGAGAATAAGTGAGGTTTCAATTTGCTTTGGAACTATAACTTTTATGTATTTTCACACCACGAACAGAATGTTTTGAGCTGTATAAACACATTGTTTGGCAATGCTTTTTGCTCTTGTTGCAGGGATCATCTACACGCAGATCCATCACATTTTCAGTGTATTTGTGCTCACAGTTGCACACTTGGCAATTCAAGCAGTCATGCTACTGCAGGGCACTGACACGACTTCAAAGTGAACATAACCAAACTTGATAACTGATCACTGGAGGGCAGAAAACCTCTGCAGGTAACACCAGTGTATTCGAGGACACAATCAGTTGCAGGTAACTGTAACTGATAGCAGAGGAGAGAAGAAAGCAGAGAGGATGAGGAGGAGGGGAGGGGAGAGGGTGTCGAAGAAGAAAAGAAAGACGAAAGAACCTGCAATATGACTAATCGCATAACCTAAAATCAATTTCACATCCTCGGTTCTGGTATCCTCTGACAGGTCGGGGCAGCTACAGTTTGGAGGGTGGGGGTGGGGCGGTGTGAGATATACAATACATCCAGCCAAGGGGATCCCAATATAAAAGTCTATAAGACTCATCATGAATAGAAACATTGAGCATACTTCTTTGTTGCTACTGGTAACATCTTCAATCCTCCTCACCTCTTAAGAGGCAGCGCAGGCTCTCAGAAACCTGGTATCTCCAATTCTTACATCCAGTCATTTATTAATTAATAATCAATGCCTGCTTGTCTACGCATAATCAGCTGCACACTGATAAAGATGCATATATCTAACAGTTGTGATGAGTTTAATCAAAGATAGTTTTTTCCTTGTTTGGTTGGAATCATTTTTGGGCATTAAAACACACAGAACGGTCCAGTAATTCACAAGAAAAATAGCAAAGAAAAGGGGAATTTGTTGTGTAGCGGGAATGTTTTTGATTTATTTTCATATCCTGTCCCGACCCCGAGGTTGGAAACCACTGTCTTAAGGCATATTCTACTTTACACTTGTTGTAAGTGAGTCTTTAAATGGAATTGAAAAAAAAAAACACCTAAAATAACTCAAAATAATATCAACTATATATTTAATATGTAAACAAATGAGAGTGAGATAGGTTATTTTCTTTTAAAATACATATATAACATTTTGGAATATATCTGGTAATATATCTGGTAATAATGTTGATGTTAATAATGTTCCCAAAATGACAAAATATTTTCTTAAGATCAGTGCAGGCTCACAGAAATCTGATATCTCCGATTCCTACATCCAGTCACTAGCAATTATTTGTAAAAAGAAGAAGAAGAAGAAGAAGAAGAAAAAAATGGTTTCGGTAGAACAGCTGCCTCTGTGATCTCATTGTTCTTCTCTGTTGAGGCTGTGGCATTCATGTCTTTGCAATTACTTTAACAATTAAAACCATATTAGGGTTGTGCAGTGTGATGGCTCCATTAAGGAACATAGGAACTCTGAGCGACATCCACACTTTGTTATTTTGAGGCTGACACTCCTGCAAACTTTGTTATGTGATGCTAAGTGCTCACACGTGGCTGCACACCTGCAGTTAGGAGGACGCAGTTTAAAAGCAACAGAAAAAGAAAGGGTGCATGCATGTATACACATTTACAAACACACACACACTCGCATGAACGAGTGCTATATGAGAGGAGAAAGGCCTGTTTATGACACAGAGAGTAAATCACTGTGTCTGATATCTTCATTTGAGACAGAGTGCTGATCACTGCTCGTCCTGCTTGTTCCACATTAGCTCATTATCGCACACGCTCACTCCATTAATTCTCTTGCTTTTATTAGCGGCAAGAGTGGATACACACGCACACATAAACACACAGTAGACTGATGACAAGCACTGCCTCTACCTCATCTGACAGCTAATGGCTTCATTAGGAGCAGCGTGTTAATTGGCTGACTTTGGGGAGACGCTCGTTAATGAGGATAAATAGATTCACACCTGAGCGGGGCGCTACCCAGGCACAGCAGCACTGTGGGAACTCTGGATGACGAGCAAATGTGGAGCGCATATAGCCTACATATGACTGCAGCACATTATATAAGGCAACGTGACAGACCTCTGTCCCGTTTTTCCTTCCTCCCAGCCTGAACACAGTTGTGTTTTCATTTGCCAGGCAGACTTATTAGCCGAGTGGTTGATTAGCACCAGGAGGCCAAAACAAAGAGCAGTATGTCAAAACAATTAGCCCCACTGTTTACCTCCCAGCTCCCAGGCTGACTACTAAATGCATCTAATCCAGAGAGAGGGAGAGAGAGAGAGAGAGGAGGGAGAGAGAGAGAGAGAGAGGACATGGAGTCAGCTCAGACAGTTGCAGAAAAAGGACAACAGCTGGTCCATAGGCCAATGTGTGTGTGTGTGTGTGTGTGTGTGTGTGTGTGTGTGTGTGTGTGTGTGTGTGTGTGTGTGTGTGTATTGATGGGAGCAGTTCTCGTGCCTCAATCCATCTGCTCTCCTGCCTAGATCTCCATCCTCTGCTGTCTGATCATGAAAACTCAGTGTCACACACACACACACACACACACACACACACACACACACACACACACACACATACACATACACTAGAGGAGCTCATATTCTCAGGGGAGCAGGGGGTTGGATAGACAAAATGGAAGCAGGCGAGACTGATAATTTACATAAGGGTAGGACACAGACCCACTGAGGGACGCTGCTGTGCGTTCAACAGCCATGGAACTTCTCATGCACTGCACAGTGTTACCACCTAGTGGTGGCTAATACGCTTTGCATGTCATTTAGGTTTCATTAGGAGAGAACACAAAGGGGAATAAAGCTGGGAGGGGGCTTACTACCCCTCTGATCTAACCATGAACATACTTTGGGTTTAAAGCTGCACTAATCAATGTTTTTGTATAAACAATTGTTAAAATGACTACACGTAATGTGAAAGTGCTCAATCTTGGAGAGAATTATCTCCAAACTGCAGTTCCCCTCAGCTCATGCTACGTGAGCACCAAATGACTGACAAAGTTAGCGACTAGCTGTTGAACTAAGTGTAGCATTTAGCAGCTAAAGAGCCAGATATTTCCCTCAGAGGTTGATGGAGACCAAAGTACCAAAGTAGAGCTAAAGGGAGTGAAGATCGGACTAACATTTGCCAGATATGGAGTTATATTAGTATCCAGATATGGAGTTATATTAGTATCTTTATTCAAGAGCGCATTCTTTCAATTTGAGAGCATTTTTCACTGATATTACGTTCAGATTTTGTAATAATTTCCCTCAAAACCTTGCTCTCACACTCAAATGGTCATGCTCGCGCTTGGATTTGCTCTGCTTGTGCTCAAACTTTGTGCTCGGACTCCGATATGTTGTTCTGTGGACAGATTTCCTGCTCTCAGCTTTGAACCTTCTCCTCGCACTCAGCCTGATTCTGCGCGCTTGCAAATCTGCTGCTCTCAGATCTCTCCTGCGCGCTTGGATTTTTCTGTGTTACAACACTATCAAAATTCCACAACCAATAGAATGCCAGGTGTAGTGTTGACCAATGAAATGATCCCTGCCCCGTTGAGGGTGCGTTCGTTTTATGTGAGAACATCCGCTATGCCCGGCTCCTATTTAACCATGGGTCTGTAACCCAAGTTTATTTAACCCCCCCGTCCATCGCTTTATTATTAGTATATGTCAATAATGTGCACAGACTGGTCGACGGTCTTTCACCTGCACCCATCAGGAAACGGGAGAAAGCTTTGAAGTGGGACATATCAAGTTACGTAGCTACACAACTATGAGGGTGAGTAACATAAATTAAGCACATAGCATATGGCGCTAGCCTAGCTTGATGTCTGTAAACAAATAGCTTTTCTTTAAATCAGTAGTTTAGCTAGCTAGATTGAACGACATATGACGGACAGTATGTGTGTATTTACAACTGGTATTTAATGACCCCACTTTGTAATTTGTCCTCGTTTGGTTAACCATGTTCCTGGGGATTTGGCTAATTTCAGACATGCTAACATACAGCCTAGCTTGATGTCCGTAAACAAATAGATTTTCTTCATAGTTTAGCTAGATTGAACAACATATGACCGACAGTATGTGTATTTTGAGCAGGAAATCTGTCCACAGAACAACATATCTGAGTCCGAGCACAAAGTTTGAGCACAAGCAGAGCAAATCCAAGCGTGAGCATGACCATTTGAGTGTGAGAGCAAGGTTTTGAGGGAAATTATTACAAAATCTGAACGTAATATCAGTGAAAAAATGCTCTCAAATTGAAAGAATGCGCTCTTGAATAAAGATACTAATATAACTCCTTACCAGAGGGCCAGAAACACAACTCCAAATGAATGCAAATGTTGCTCTGTATCTGCTGGCTGTGTAAATAGGCAACTGTTTGCTAACACATCCCCATATGACCTTTTGTAAAGGAATAATACATCAATAATGCGTTTACATCTTATTCTGCTTCCCCAAAGTGGACCAAAAATAATCAACTGATGTCGCTTTAATTTGCCATTATTTTATGCTATGTTTACACATGGCCGGCCATTTTAATTTCAACCTCTCCGTTTTCAAAAATAACATCGTGCACAGCTGTCAGTTTTCAGAAAAGTGTTCGTTTATATGTACCCGTGTATATATGCTGTCAATGCAGTCAAAAGCACGCCATACCTGTAGGTGGCGGTGTAACGAGAAGCTCAAGTCCACGTTAGCCAATCAGAATCCCGAAAATAGCAACAACAGCAACGAATCACTTCCTCTTTCTCTCTCTTGGCTGCCTAATCCAAGGGGGTAAGCTTCGCCAGAGCCGGTCTATGGAGAGCCTGTTCAGTCCCTATCTCACTCCCTATTAGCCCCATTGTACCAACCCGGAATTTTCCCGAGAGTGGAAGTTCTCCCTTTTTCAGAACTCAAACCTCCTATGGCGCCATTTTGATGCTACCTGGCCATCACCTTCCGTTAGCATTCCGCTGACTAGCATTCATTTTGGCGCCACTTGACAGTGAATAACTTTAGCTACATCTGAAGCATTTAAAGACTCTATTTGTCCGTTGTTTAGTTCTAAAGAAACACGACAATGTATAAAAGGCTCCATTACCTTGTACCTCACGTTATGGCTCAGTAGCAGACGTTTTTGTAAAAATAGGTTAACGATTGTGTCACATAGTAGAGGAATTACCGTATAGTACAGGATAAGCTTACATTAGCTGTTTAGGATTAATTACTAATGTTAACTAGCATGTTAGTGATCAATAATTAGCCTGTGCTTATGTTATCTCCTTACATATACCTACACTCTCCGTCTCTGTAAGATTGGGAATGATTGAGATTTCTCTTGTCACAGCTACCAGAAGACTTCACACTTTCAGACAGGTTGCTCACGTCACATTTACGTTGTCTCTGTCAGTTGGAGGCTGCTCAGTAAAGCAAGAGATCACCGGAAAAGTGCTTCTAATATCCTTCACTGGTCTCCGTCCAGAGCAACGGGGTCTATTGGTCCATTATATACTGTCTATGGCCTAATCCTCCGTTTGTCTCAGTTTACGTGCAAACAAAGATCTCAAAAATCTCCACTCTGGCCGGAGTTTTTAGAAAGACTCTGTTTCAGAGGCGAATTCTCCATTTGCGTGTAAACGAAGGGCACAAACGAAGGGAAATGTCTCCGTTTGTAAAAATAACCATGTACGTGTAAACAGGGTCTTAAAGCCCCTGAACACCCATACAGGTGCTTTCAGTTCATCTGTCTGATTAGACCCTGCTCAGGGTGAAGGTGGGCCAGAGCTTTGATGGGAAGTTATTAGGTCACAAATTAATTTGTACCAATAAGAATTATACAGCTGTCATTTGTCCCGCCCTACAGGTGCAATAGCACTAACAGGGGACTCAGGAAGATGTCAATCAATCAGTCTAACCACACCCACACAGTCCTGGGAAGAGGCCCAATCAGCCACATTAACGGAGAACACCTGTATGGGTGTTCAGGACCTTTAAAGGAGAAATCTGGTCGATTTCAACACGTAGCTCTGTTGGTTGTAAATTTGGAGAGCTGTCAGTAGCGAGAAAAACGAAAACAACCGGCGCTGCCTACACCGTGTTATCTCCTGCAAGCGTTAGCACCCAGGAGGCTGAAACCGGGCAAGTTTTAAACGTGCTTTTAGCCTCTTAACATGTTCAAAATGTCATTACAAGTGCCTACCCATGTGAAGTGACTCCTTCAGAGTGAACACAGTGAATCTGACTGCAGTAGATGTGAAAGAAACGAAAAAAAAAATCAAAGTTGTGCTAATTCAGCTCAGTTTAGTTCTGGTGTTTAGATGGCAGCAAGGGACCATCTACAAACTACAACACCAAAAAGAGATGCAAAAACTAAAATATTTATTAATTTAATAAAGTAGTGTCTCCAAACTTACCAAAATTATAATTTGTCTCCTGCTAGTTGTACTACAGCACTTACTTTAAAAAAATAAGCAAATGCTTATTTTGGAAAATATTTTTGTATCTATTTTCGGTGTTGTAGTTTGTAGATGGTCCCGAAGCACTTGCCGTCTCAACACCGGAAATGTGACGCTTACAACGCTAAAAAAAAAAAAATTACATTATTGCTACAAACACTTTTAGGGACAAGTAAAAAAATTCCATTAAGAAGTGAAGTCTGTGGAGCAACGTAAGAGGACTTTACACAAACATGACATTCACCAGCATTATAGTGGAAGAAATCTCAGCCATGGATAGCTCAAAATCCAGCTGAACAAACAATTAGAAATATGGTTTTGTTATTCAGGTGAATCAACCACTCTTTAAAGTGACCATGTAACATTTGAAGGAAGACATAACACACTATTATTCTTAAAAATTAAAAGTTGAATTCATAAGCAAAAAAAACCCCACCCTTATTCCATTCAATACAATCAGTGGTTTTGCTGTTACAACCTTACTTGTTCTGGTTCAGTAGCTTATGGTGGCTAATGTTAGCAAATATAAGGACATTGCTGTGTAATTCACATTACAGAGTCAATTTGCTGACTTTTTAACTTGACTTCTTGTGTTATACTGAGTTTTAACATGTAACAAATAAACACTTCAATGGTTTTATCATGAAGTTAAATAAGAAGAAAACACAATCTACATCTCCAAAAATGAGTGGAAGACTCATCTTTAAAGTTCCACTGTTGTTGCCTTGCATTAGGATGTTTTCCTGAGTGGAAAGACGTTTGGGATAGAACAAACCAGCTTGGACGACACTTGATGCATGTCAATAATGATCTTTAATGTCAATATATACAGAACTTGAAAGAAAAATAGAATCTTAAAAATCAAATGAAATAAATACAATATCATACAATTTCCACAATGTCTTTTTGAAGAGATATCCATGGAAATCTTTTTTTTTTTTTTTAATTTTTTTATTTAAATTCAGCCTCTCTGGTTTGACGGGGTGCGTCCCGTCCCCCCCAGAGAAATCCCTACAGCTCCCCCACATGCTCTTCTCTCTCATATATATATATATATATATATATATATATATATATATATATATATATATATATATATATATATATATATATATATATATATATATATATATATATAGCCAACTAGAATTTCTGTCATCGTGAACACAATGTTCCACCTTCTTTTGTCCATCTGCAGCTTATTTTTCCTCTACGGATACATTGTTAGCATCACCAGAGCCGGTCTATGGAGAGCCTGTTCACTCCCTATTAGCCCCATTGTACCAACCCGGAATTTTCCCGAGAGTGGAAGTTCTCCCCTTATTAGACATTCTCTGGCATCACGCAGACGGTGCATCTTAAGGGAAAAAGAAATACAGGTTCTGTCCACACACACATTTATGTAACAAAAGTGTTGGCAGATGATTTTGATCCAGATGGACTTTTTTTAATCTGCCACAAGCAGAATCATCTTTTTTTTTAATTTTAAGCAAGGAAACAGTCTTACAATGTCCCTCAGTCATTAAAATCCTGCCAACACTGTCGCACATAAACCATTACCTCACGTTAAAGAAAAGAAGTTAAGACAGCAAAAGCCAACAAGGGAAGGGGAGAGAACTGAGGAGGATGGCAGAGCGCAGATGAAGAGAAGTGTATGTGTGTCTGTGGGCGGGGGGGCACAGTTTACCGAAGCAGCTTTGAATCAGCCAATCACAGTGAAGGAAAACATCAGCTGGTGTGTTTCTCTTCCCCACACGCGGGAAGAGAGAATGAAAGGCGAGGAGGGCAAGTGCATATGAAAGCTGTGGAAATAAATACAAGTCTGTCTCCCCAGCAGTAACTGATATGTGAGTTCCCCCTCTTCTTCTTCAGCTGACTTCTTCACAATGCAACCTCGTCCAGTGTGAGAGTGCATATGTTGGGTGAGTCAAATAAATAGATTAAAAAGGGAGACAGTAGGTCTGACTGGCCAGAACTTCGGTCGGGGTGTGTGCGTGTGTGTGTGTGTGTGTGTGTTCAACACTGGAGGGCGAGCGGTGGTTGGGTCTACATGTCTGTTGAGGTGAGTTTCTTCATGCTGCGTCTCTGGGCTAGACTGGACGCTGCCACGGGCTCCAACACCGGCTGACTCGTCTTCTGGCTCAGCGCTGAATAGGTGGCAGCCATGGCTCCCTGGAACACAACACGGTGAACACTTGACTTTAACTTTTAAATACATCCAAAACTCCAGCTTCGAAGCAATTCTACTAACTTTAGCTGTTTGGAGGTCATTAAATCCTGGATGGCAGCAAACGTCCTCCAGTTGAATGAAAAGAAAACAGATTTTATTTGGATCCCCCACCTCTACAAAAAACCTGAGCAATACCCTTGGCCCTTGGTCATCAGATTTACAGTGCGAGGTCAGAAACCTAGGTGTTCTCTTTGACAGCTCTCTTAATTTTGATAACCTAGTCAGCTGTTGTTAAAGGTAGTTTTTACCAGCTTACAACCGTAGCTAAGCTGAAATACTTTTTATCTAAAAACGATCTCGAGACAATCATTCATGCTTTTATTACCTCATGTTTAGACAACTGCAATTCACTATACACAGGCCTAACCCAATATAATTTAAACAGACTCCAATTGGTCCAGAATGCTGCTGCAAGACTCCTCACTGGCACGAAAAAGTATGACCACATAACTCCCATTTTAGCTGAGCTTCATGGGTTGCCAGTGAAATTCAGAATCGATTTTAAAGTTTGACTTTTTGTTTTTAAAGCACTCAAGCCCCTCCGTATATTTCCGATCTCCTGTCCACTTACTCTGCCACCAGGGCACTCCGGTCCAAACCCAACAACTCCTGGTCCTCCCCCGGACACGCCTAAAAACCAGAGGGGATCGAGCCTTCTCTGTAGTAGCCCCCAAACTCTGGAATTCCCTCCCACCCCATATCATGTAAAACAATTGCTAGTTTTAAATCAAATCTGAAGACGCATTTTTACTCTCTTGCTTTTAACTCCCTTTGATTCCTAATTTTATTTTATTTTTTAAAAGGTCCCATGACATAGTGCTCTTTGGATCCATCCATCCATCCATCCATCCATCCATCCGGTCCCCTAATACTGTATCTGAAGTCTCTTTCCTGAAATACAGCCTTGGAGGAGAGAGGGGGGGGGCAAGGTGGAGGGTGGGGGTGTGGCCTTGACCAACTGCTACTTTGCTTGTTTGAAAGCCATGATGTCTCTCTCTCATGGGTGGGCCAAATTCTCTGGGCGGGCAAAGCAGAGAAAGGGGAGGTAACCTTGCTCCTTATGACCCCATAAGGAGAAGATTCCTGATTGGCCCAAAGGCAGAGCAGGATACCCAGGGCTCGGTTTACACCTATCACCATTTCTAGCCACTGGGGGACCATGGGCAGGCTGGGGGAACGCATATTAATGTTAAAAAAAAAAACTCAAAGTGATAAATCTTTTTGTATTTGCAAACGTTGTTCCATTGCGGTTTTGTTCTACGTTACATTATTTAATTCTACCTTTGCCTAACTATATTCATGGTACCTTACACACTTGATTATGTATCTTTAAAAGGCATACAGTTTCTGCCTTCCCTGCTCTACCTGTAAAGCACTTTGGGTGAACTCTTGTTCGTTTAAATGTGCTATACAAATAAAATGACTTGACTAACCCTTTGCTGGTGTGTGTGTGTGTGTTGTAAGTTTGCATTATTTTCCTAAAGAGTGTTCACAGGAGATCAGTCGGTTTTGTGGTACTAAACAAGCCCAGTTTTTTTTGATTTTGTGATGCTCATTTCACCCTGATAAATTATCTTTATCCATTCAGCAAAATAAGCATTCATCTTGACATTTTTTTTCAGATTCTGGTTGAGTTATGCTAGTTAAGGTTAATGGCAATTCTTTCTACCGCCAGCAGAGCTTTTCCACCAAAATTAGCGCCTATATTGTAGTGGAATGGCTTCAAATGACGACCAAAAACGCTTGTCTTTAACTGTGAACATTTACTGTTCAATACGTTGCAGTTTTACAAACAAGAAAGTGAACGAACTTCAGCATGATGGTCATGTTTGCATCTAGCGTCACACTTTGATCTCATTACACAAGCTAGCAAGAGTACACAACAGACAACTTCTGTGTAGACTCTTTCAAAATTAAAGCACTTCCTGTGACGGTTCGTAGTAAACTCAATTACTGTTAAACAAATAAGGTTGTGTACCTTTTCACATATCAGCTGTAAATCAAGTATTGTAAATAATGTAAGTAGTGAGTTTAAACCACACTATGATGTACCATTTCCTTTAGACTGTTATAAACTAAACAACATGAATTCTTTATTCAAGTGCTTTTAACAAACGTTTCACAACACATACAGTACAGGCCAAAAGTTTGGACACACTTTCTCATTCAGTGTGTTTCCTTTTTATTTTCATGACTATTTACATTGTAGATTCTCACTGAAGGCATCAAAGCTATGAATGAACACATATGGAATTATGTACTTAACATAAAAGTGTGAAATAACTGACAACATGTCTTATATTTTAGATTCTTCAATGTAGCCACCCTTTGCTTTTTTATTAATAAGGGAAAAAATTCCACTAATTAACCCTGACAAAGCCCACCTGTGAAGGTAAAACCATTTCAGGTGACTACCTCATGAAGCTCATTGAGAGAACACCAAGGGTTTGCAGCGCTATCAAAAAAGCAAAGGGTGGCTACTTTGAAGAATCTAAAATATAAGACGTTTTCAGTTATTTCACACTTTTTTGTTAAGTACATAATTCCATATGTGTTCATTCATAGTTGTGATGACTTCAATGAGAATATACAATGTAAATAGTCCTGAAAATAAAGAAACACATTGAATGAGAAGGTGTGTCCAAACTTTTGGCCTGTACTGTATGCTGGTCTTTAAATGTGAAAAAAACAAACACTAAAAGTGGCTGGGTTGGATCAGTGGGTAGAGCAGTCACACATATACTGAGAGGTTTATGCCTCGACACAGAGGTCCAGGGTTTGAATCTCGCTCACCTAGCTGTCCTGTCAAAATTAAGGCAGAAAAGCCCAAAAAAATAATATAGGTGATAAGACTCCATTCCCATTGCCCATTGAGTATGGCTTTTTTTTTTTACTGGTGTTACTTAGTAAACAGTAGAAACTAGAAAGCAGCATGGAGTCCAGTGAAATTATTACGTTTGTTACTTTATATCTGTGCAGACTAATTTGGATAGATGTTTTCGAGTGCTACGTGCACAGAGACAGACATAATTTGTCACTGAGAAGATGTGTGTCAAAGCATAACGCTGGAAAAGGGGCAAAAATTAGCGCAATGTTTCCATCACAGTCGGTTGGAGCTGAAGCCCACAAATACTGGGACTACTGCAGAGTCATTTGTCCCAAGAATGAATGCAGATTGTAACCTTTCCCACCAAAGACAAAAGCCAGATGGTAGTGGGTGTTAGTGGGTTTTTTTGTCCAGTGGGAAGCTGTTTGTTTGTTTGTTTATCTTGTACCACGCACTTATCCAGAGAATGAATCAGAAACGAGTCATACTCGACATCATCTGAAAATGTGCAGCACTAAAACCTAACACTGGGTAGAGCTTTGCAGATGCATCTTAAAAAAGTAAAAAAAAACATGACAATCAAAATTATAAGCAAAAACTAAGGGCCACGGTGTAGGCAGTCATGGTCAAGAGGTTCAGTAACATTGACACATGCTCATGTAATCGCTCATGTAATCACAACTGCCTCGGTTACACACATCAGCGCGTCTACACAGAAACCAGTCAAACTGGTGAACCATCCAGTCTGACAGAAAAGGTGTGTAATTGATGAAAGTTCAAAGAAGAGACTAAGTTCGAGCTTACAATGAGCAAATAACGCCTCCTGATGGCTGCGGTGTGCAGCGAGGCATTTCAATAGTTAATATTGGTCAGATCTGATTGTATATATATTTGTACATTTACTCCTCTAAGTATATTTTTTGAGTAGGTGTGCTGGAATTTTATCTTTTGTTATCTTATCTCATTTATTATCTCTTATATTTAGTATATTTCTTGTATTTTCTGTATGTGTGTATGTTTGCATGTTCTTGGAACTTACTGCTGTTACAAAGTCTTTTCCCAGTTTGGGATTACCCGTGTTCCAAATTATTATGCAAATGATATTTTACACAGATTTTCCTAAATAGTTGATGCAAATGACAGTCAGTACAACTTTCAAGTCACCAACCGTTAGGGTATAAGTCAAATTTAATTAAACAAACCACCCAATTTTTTCAAAAACAAAAAGCTCAAAAGGCACTGTTCCAAGTTATTATGCACAACAAAGTTTCAAAACATTGTATAGGTTTTAAAGAACTGAAAATAGTCATTTGCTGAATTTGCAGCATTAGGAGGTTACTGAAATCAAAAGTTATTTCAATCAAACCCATCTTAACAGGGCCAGTTGCATGTTAACATAGGGAGCCCTTCTTTGATACCACCTTCACAATTATTGCATCCATTGAACTTATTTGTTTATGGAGAGTTTCTGCTTGAATTTCTTTGCAGGATGTCAGAATAGCCTCCCAGAGCTGCTGTTTGGATGCAAAATGCCTCATAGATCTTTTGCTTGAGGATGCTCCAAAGGTTCTCAATAGGGTTGAGGTCAGGGGAGGATGGGGGCCACACAATGAGTTTCTCTCCTTTTAGGTCCATAGCAGCCAATGATAGATAGATGATAGAGAGGTATTCTTTGCAACATGGCAAGAAGGCACGGTTCTTCTTTTTGTACCATGGAAGAAAGTGGTCAGTCAGAAACTCTACATACTTTGCCGAGGTCATTTTCACACCTTCAGGGACTCTAAAGGGGCCTACCAGCTCTCTCCCCATGATTCCGGCCCAAAACATGACTCCGCCACCTCCTTGCTAACGTCGCAGCCTTATTGGGACATGGTGGCCATCCACCAACCATCCACTACTCCATCCATCTGGACAATCCAGGGTTGCAAGGCACTCATCAGTAAACAAGAATGTTTGAAAATGTGTCTTCATGTATTTCTGGGCCCACTGCAACCATCCTCCCCTGATCTCAACCCTATTGAGAACCTTTGGAGCATCCTCAAGCAAAATATCTATGCGGGTGGGAGGCAGTTGGCATCCAAACAGCATCTCTGGGAGGCTATTCTGACATCCTGCAAAGAAATTCAAGCAGAAACTCTCCATAAATTCACAAGTTCAATGGATGCAAGAATTGTGAAGGGGATATCAAAGAAGGGCTACGTTGACGCTATGTTAACATGGAACTGGCCCTGTTAATGAGTTTGATTGAAATTGCTTTTGATTTCAGTAAACAGGACCTCCTAATGCTGCAAATTCAGCAAATGACCATTTTCAGTTCTTTAAAACATATACAATGTTTTGAAACTCGGTTGTGCATAATAATTTGGAACAGTGCATTTTGAGTTTTTTATTTAAAAAAAAAAAAAAAAAAAAAAAAAAGTTTTCATTGGGTGGTTTGTTAAATGAAATTCGACTTATACCCTAACGGTCGGTGACTTGAAAGTTATACTGACTGTCATTTTCATCGACTATTTAGGAAAATCTGTGTAAAATATCATTGGCATAATAATTTGGAACATGGTGTAATGAAGTCCGTCCATCCACCCATCTAGATCTTGAATCACATGTACAAGAGAGGAGAAGAGCAAAACTAGATCAGTGAGAGCAGCAGTGGGATTGATGAGGGGCAGGATGACGGGTCCACAGTCAGCAACACCAAAATTCTGACTGACGAGTGGAAAAATTATGCACGGTCCGCATTGTGCTAATAGAAAGGTACAATTCAATGTGTCCATTGAACCATCCATCCTACATGACGACAATTGTACTGTCTGGTAATGACACTGGAAATCTATCAATAAAGCTTTGCTTGGATGTCAGAACTGAACATTGCTGCTGACCAGGTGCATCCCTTAATGGGGATACGATCCTCGGATAACGTGCAATGTCACAACTCATGCATTACAACGGCTTCGTAGACATGACAGTGACCTATGCCGCAGTCCTTCACAGTCACCAGGACGCAGAAATGGGAGGTTAAACAGGATGTCCACTGCATGAAAACTCTACAGGAATGTGTCGCATGGTGTCCAAAACCACATTTTCTAGTTTACCGGCAGAAAAAAGGTTCCGTGCGCCATGCGCATGGTTCAAAAGGGTTGTACCTAGTGCCAAAAAAAATTATTATTGGTGAGTTTTGGGCGTAACATGCAATAAACCAATCAGAGGGTCCTCTTCCATTCCCTTTAAAAGCCAGGCGCGTTTGGACCTCGGCACATTGCTATTATGATGGAGGATTTGCTGAGCAGGAAGGAGAGATGTTCAGGAGAAGAAACTGATCTGCTCGTGCATTAAGTGAAAGTGCGTGAGCAGATCATATAATACTTTCACATTGTAATATTTTCATTTTTAATCTTCTGCATGTTTGTGTGCTGCTGTGTCCCTGTGTGTGTGTAACAATCATAGCGTACACGCACATTTTACTAATAATAACAATAAAATGCTGCGTTATTGACTTTAGACCAGGTTTTTGTTGGCCAATGGCAAAACCACTTCCGGCTGCCTCAAGATAGAAATACGCCCAGAATGCACCTGAACACACCTCCCTATAAGACCATGCACGCCCATGAGCGCACAGATGGGCGCAGGTGCATTTGCTATTTAAATGATGTGGCGCTGGACGGGAAACTGACAACTGCACCGGGTGCAAGATAGGGCCCTGTATTCCTGAGTGGTACAGGTACGATTTTTTTTTCACCAAAAGCCAGAAGTAATACAGAAGTCTGCCATGTCTGCTTACCTGTTGCATTACATGAATAAACATCTCTACAGAACACACAGTGAGAAAGAGGAATGATGATACCAAGTTAGATGTTTAGGTGATATGCTGAGGGTCAAAATGACTGTGAGTCTGTGTGTAGTTAAAGTGGTGAGGAGAGAACAGACACAAAGCCAAGCTCTCAATTTAATGTTGATATTTGTTCCTACCCTCACCTATGATCACAGGCTTTGACTTTCATCTGAAGGAAGGGGGGGGAAAATCACAGATAGAAGCAGCTTCCTGTGAAGGGTAGCTGGCCTCTCACTGCACGGTTGGGTGAAGAGTTCAGCAATATCAGAGCGCCTCTATATATACAGCAAGGACGCTGCCCAGACAACGTCTCTCTGTAGGAGACGATAGAGTGATAGAGACTGCAGCACTCAGTTGGGAGTGCTCGGGGATCCCGCAGAGGGAGATGAAGGGAGTTAATGGGGGGTGATGATGATCAGGCTGCCCTGTTGTGCTGTTTTTACTCAGACTTATTGTGCCTTCAAGTGTGGTCATGTTGAGGGTTCTCATGACTCTAAGTGGAAAGTTTCTGATAGCTTCCAGGTCACGATTTGTGATGTACGCTGAGGTTTTGATGTTGGTACCCATTAAAGTTCCTTCATTTTTTTACGTCAGTTTGTTGTTATCTACCTTCTTTATCCTATCGCTCCTAAACTTAGTGCTGGAGTTAAAAAAGAATGATTTGCCATTTTTTGTAATTTTTCTTTTTAAAAAGAGAAAAAGGCAACATACTTTTTTGTTGTCAGTCGCCTAGCAACATTGCTCTCGTGAACCACTTGAGTGCCACATAGGTTGTGTCAAAAATAGAACCTGATGAGTTCCATTTGAAAAGAAGCATCTGACCGGGAAAGGTGGCAAGATAAGAGAAGGATGGACACATCTGCTCTGTTGGATCTGCTATTAGTATTAGATGAGGTTAGAAGTGTGTGAATCACCAAGCATTATATGTCAAGAGACACTGCAAGGGTATGACATCACGTAGCAGAGTTGAGACCTTTTCTGGTTCGGGGAGATGCTGTGGTTCCATGTTTAGAAACACTGAGTAAAGGGGCTTTACCCATTAGGCCAACACATGTGAGAACATGTGTCCCAACTAGTGGTGGAAGAAGTATTCAGATCCTTTAGTTAAGTAAAAGTACTAATACCACACTGTAAAAATACTCTGTTACAAGTAAATGTCCTGCATTTAAATTACTTAAAGCTACATTGTGTAAGAATTTCTCCCATCTAGCGGAGAAAGTGTATATAAGCAATTGGCTATTACTTTCTAGCCCCTCCCATTCTGATCGTGTTTTAACTCCTACGGTGGCCGTATTATTCCAAGAAGTACGACTTTGTCCGTGAGTGTTCCTTCCAGTGTAATAATAGTTTTAGGTTTTCGTTATTTTGGTACCATTTCATTGTTAACATCAGCTATCAGGTTCCCAAACGAATGCAAGCTAATGTTAGTAAAGTATCAGCGTGATCCTCCATCTTCAACAGGCTTTCAAATCTGCCGGCGGTCATGTGTAATCTCCCCCTGGCATTCGTCACGGTGCCACTGAGCGTAAAAGCACGAAAGGCGGCGGTATGTCCCTCTTTGGCTAATGTATTTTAAAGATGGAGGCGCAACATGGAAGAATACATGCGACACGCTCATATTTATTCTGAATGATTCTGAATGGCAGATTCTATGCTTACGAGAATAGTTGGTGGAAGTAATTACACATGAATGAGCACATATTTGTGAAAGAAGTTTTTTTTTTTGCTAAGAATCCACTCAAAAAATTACACAATAGAGCTTTAAGTAAAAATATGTAATTATTTTTACAAGTAAATGTCCTGCATTTAAGTTTAAAATGTACTTAAAAGTATTAAAAGTAAAAGTTCTCGATGCAGAAGAATCCTCACATTTTAGAAACTGGAAAAGATCCAAACTGTTCTGTCAGTCAACTAAGTTTATACTTAAGGCTAATCATTTCAGCTGCACTTGTAGGCAGTTATATTGTTGGGTAGTTTAATTTTAATATATGTGTTTTGTCTGCAAAAACCCTAATTTGTAAAGTAACTAAAGCTGTAAAAAGTGCAATATTTCTCTCTGAAATGTAGTGGAGTAGAAGAAGAAAGTGACAAAAAGAGAAAAGAGTACTTGTACCTCAAATTTGTACTTAAGTACAGTACTTGAGTAAATGTACTTCGTTACATCGCATCTCTGGAAGGTACAACCTGCCTTTAAATTCGACTACATGGTAGAAGATGATGGAGGCTGTGTTTTTGCTGCTGTGTCTCTGTCCGTGTGTTGAGTAGGTGGATGTAAACACCCACCTTGACGAGGTGAGGTGCGTCATGGCGTGTGAGCTGGTAGTGTGGTAGCGTATCTCTGCAGGTGATCCAGGAATGCTTGAGAACCTGCGCCGCAGTGTATCGCTGGTGAGGGTCCACATGGAGCATATGGGACAGCAAGTCCTGGAACATAGAATATACATACAGTAATAACATCAAGTTATTTCAAGTGGGATTTTTCATTGATGGATAAACACACAATTAAGCCTGTAACAATTATTACATAATTGTCCATTTTTTTTTTTTTAACATAATTGCGGTTTCTTTGTTTAACCGCAATTAACTGTTGACATTAGCTAAGGTCTTAAGGCGTATGACTGGTAATTGTTAATTTTGTTTCGATATGCCAAATTGTTATATAGGCTAAGTGATTACTGCTTGCTGACTTTTTTTAAATTAAGTTATGTAGCACCTTTCAAAAAAAAAAAAAAAAAAAAAAAAAAAAAGTGTATAAAGTGCTTTACATACATTAAAAGAGAGGGGGGGAAGGGAAATCAATAATATAAGACTAAGAAGATCTAGAAAATATGCTTTAAAAAGGTCCCATGGCATGACAATGTCACTTTATGAGCTTTTTTAACATTAATATGCGTTCCCCCAGCCTGCCTTTAGTCCCCCAGTGGCTAGAAATGGTGATAGGTGTAAACAGAGCCCTGGGTATCCTGCTCTGCCTTTGAGAAAATGAAAGCTCAGATGGTCCGATCTGGAATCTTCTCCTTATGAGGTCACAAGGAGCAAGGTTACCTCCCCTTTCTCTGCTTTGCCCACCCAGAGAATTTGGCCCCCCCATGAGAGAGAGAGAGACGTCATGATTTGTAAACAAGCAAAGTGGCAGTTGGTCAAGGACACACCCCCACCCTCCACCTTGCCACCCCCTTTCTCCTCCTCAATAGCTACAGACACAGAAATGGCACATCCTAAGGAAAGCTCATTGTGGGACTGGCTCTAGTGGCTGTAATTATGCACCAAAGCTGAATTTCTGGAAAGAGACTTCAGATACAGTATTAGGGGACCACTAAGGTCTATATAAAAGAGACTTCAGATACAGTATTAGGGGACCACTAAGGCCTATATAAAAGAGACTTCAGATACAGTATTAGGGGACCACTAAGGTCTATATAAAAGAGACTTCAGATACAGTATTAGGGGACCACTAAGGCCTATATAAAAGAGACTTCAGATACAGTATTAGGGGACCACTAAGGTCTATATAAAAGAGACTTCAGATACAGTATTAGGGACCACTAAGGTCTATATAAAAGAGACTTCAGATACAGTATTAGGGACCACTAAGGTCTATATAAAAGCATCCGAAGAGCACCATGTCATGGGACCTTAAAAGTCACAGTAATAATGAAAATTAGCTTCAAATATACGCCGCCTGTGTGAAGCGACAGAGTGTCAGTATGTGTACCTTTGAGGTGTCCGATACAGTATCCCAGTTGCCACCTGTCAAAGAGAACTTTCCAGATCCTATCCGGAGAAGAATCTCTTCTGGTGTGTCGTTTGGCCCATTAGCAAACGGCGTGTACCTGGCGGGGCAAAAAGAAGAAATTAGGAAAACGCATGCTGTATTTCAATTCACAGAGTCTATTGTATACTAGTCTTTGGCACTTTGACAATTATTTATCAGAAATTTGCAACTAAAAAGTGCTCCAGAACGCATACAGCACAAGCAAAGCAAGTAAGCAGAGCAATGATGTAGACTATTTGGAGCTCCATCTTTGCACGGCATTAGACTGGTTTAAGACATTTGGACACTTCACGATTAATCATTCCCTCCCACATTGAAGCCAAATTATCCATTATTAATTGTTTAATTTTTTTTTTTAGTGAAGTCTTACCCTGCCAGCATGGTATACAGTAGAACTCCAAGACTCCATATATCACAGGCTGCATCATAACCTTGCCGCATTAGTACCTGGACCCACACAAACCAAGAAAGGCAAACCATTAGGGACTTATATTGACAATGGGAATAAAAAAATAATAAAAAATAAAAAAACTCTTCTTTACATGCTTACTACCTATCCTCTCCCACATTAAATCACTTTCACCATATTTAAAAAATTGTAGTGTACAGGTTTTTAAGTTCAGTTCAAATTTACTTATATAGTACGTTTAAAAAAGAAAAAAAGGATAATATACACAAACCATACACAAAACAAAATAAACAACAGTAGGAAAAGGTCAAGGTGTCAAAGCTCAACTTGAATTGAAAGCCAATGAATAGAAGTGGGTCTTAAGCAAGCACTTGAAGGTTTCAGCGGTCCGAGCAGTTCTTATTTAAATAGGTAAACTATTCCAGAGATTTGGAGCAGTCACTGAAAAGGCTCGGCCAGCTTTATTTTTTAACCTGGATCTGATTGGACGACATCAGTGCTTTGACAGGAGCGTGGACAGGTAAAAGCGCCGATAAATAAGAAGGCAACAACCCATTTAAAATATTAAAAACAAGCAATACAATTTTAAGAGACAGACATGCAGGAAATCGTCACAGTTTGGACCCTGGACCTCTGCGTTGAGGAATAAACCTCTCAGTATTTGTGGGTGTTTGGTGTTGTAAGCCCCCCACGTCGTCTTCCAAGCAGCGCTGCCTGGAAGGCACTAGGATTAGGCTATGGTTATGGGCCTTGAAGTCGGCGTTGGGGGCTTAAAACACCATTGAGCATATAGGTGTGCCTGCTCTACCAACTGAGCCAACCCGGCTCTACCAACTGAGCCAACCCGGCTCTGCCAACTGAGCCAACCCGGCTCTGCTCGTGCTTTTTAGTCCCGGTTAAAAGCCGAGCTGCTGGGTTCTGGACTAGCTGTAACCGACGAAGATATGACTGATTCAACCCAACATGTAAAGAGTTACTGTAGTCTAATCGATAAATGCATGTATAACTCTTTTGAAATCATTACGTAGCAGGTAGGGCTTGACTTTAGCCAAAAGTCTCCGCTGGATGAAACAGGCTTTAACAACAGAACTAATCAGTTTTTCAAAGTCGTACATTCCCTCTGGCATTTGTTCTCTCTTTTTCTTCCATCCTGTCTCCCCTCTCACCTCTGGTGCCACAAAGTTTGCGGTGTAACAGGGGGTGAGCAGCAGGCCGTTGCCTCCCCGAAGCTGCTTGGCAAATCCAAAGTCACAGATCCTGATGGAGTCGGGATTTCCCGAGTCATCCATATATAGGATGTTACTGGGCTTCAGGTCTCGGTGTACCACCTGGGGAAGGAGGAGGAAAAAAGAAAAAAAACATTAGAAGAAGATATCACATTTTTCACTTGTGCTCCAATATGTACACAAGTGTTTCCTCACCCCTTGGCAGTGGAGGTAGTCAACAGTCTTGGTGATGGTGTAGAGCACAGCACTGGCCTCTCTCTCAGAGAAAAACTTCTGCCTGAGGATCTTATCCAGCAGCTCCCCTCCCTTCATCAGCTCCGTCACCAGGTATACATACCTGCCCTCGTCATACACCACACACACACACACACACACACACAATCAGTATGGTGACAAACTACAAACTTTACTGCCGTGAAATGCTTGCACACACAAAGGTTACGGACGTCTTTCAGAGTGATGATGTTGGGATGCTGTCCGTATCGCATCAGGATCTCGATCTCTTCAGAGGGGTCCCTCTTACTTTTGTCTATAATCTGAGACACGTGGAAACACAGATATGAGCAGTGAGTCAAATTACAGTGTACTGGCAAAGAATTAAAGCATTTCACAATCTAAACTAGCTTAGATATTAATAGCAGCATTATGGTTTCAGTAGCTTGAAGCGGTGCTGCCCCCTGCTGGTCTGTTGGCCAATAGAAATGCTTTCTTAATTTTCCTCAATTTCATTCACACATTCAGAGGCTTTTATGAACCCACACTCCAATATGTGAAAATTTAGTTCCCAAGGATTTTAAAATCACAGGGCTCTTTAAAGCTGACAAACCACAACCTTCTAAATGGCTTACAAATTCACTAAGAGTGGAGTTGCACTCTTTTTAATAAAAAAAATAAAAATAAAAATAATCAAACACAGGTACTCAAGAGGTGCTGACCATGAAAGGAACAACTTCAAAAAAGGCTGTCACACAGCATGAATGCAACTATTGATATTGACCATGACACATAATGCATCGGAGGCCTGAAGACTAGAGGAGCAGAAAAGAGAAAATTAACACTGGTGCTTAGTAGATTTAAAAAAATACATACAAAAATAACTTACTACCTTCACAGCATAGTCCATGGCAGAGACTCGGTGTACACAGCGTTTACAAATGGAGTAGGAGCCGACCCCTATGTCCTCCTGCAGCTCGTAAAGATCAGAGAACTTGGTCGAACCGCCGTGCATCTGGAGAGAACAAGATTTTAACTGTTAAGTTACATTCTTTAAATGGGGACATATCACTTTTCAGGGTAAACGGAGTGCCTACCAACCCGCAAACTGAAATAAAACAACCCAATCAGTTTTTTGTGGGCTGCCTAGATCAGAATTAACAGGTCAAGCCATTCAGATTTGGCTCCCATTCAGATGTCACATGCAGGCTCATTAGAATATACCGCCTGCCATCGGAGTATCTCAACACATGGCTTGAGAACTACACTGAAAAACTAAGTAAAAAGTTTGTGTGTGTGTGTGTGTGTGTGTGTGTGTGTGTGTGTGTGTGTGTGTATATATATATATATATATATATATATATATATATATATATATATATATATATATATATATATATATATATATATATATATATATATATATATATATATATATATATATATATATATATATATATATATATAATAAATACAAGACATTGTGCAATTTTTTTTCCTTAACAATATGTATTTATGTAACCCCAGACAATCTTCTTAGTTACACCCACACAACTCTGTGAGAGGAGCCACAGGTTAGGATACAGTTAGTGTTGTGAGTCGCCTAAAACCCAAGGTTGCTGGATGAGGTCCCCGTGACCCCAGTCTGACGTCTTAAATGTGATTTACGGTCCTATGGAGGCCCCATGCAGAGCTTTTGCCGTTGCATACGTAAGTGGCCTGAAGTTTATACTTGTGCATTGGTGTGTGTGCGTGTGTGAACCGGCGCGCGTGTGTTGTAGAGCGAGTGAGAGAGTGACATTGATTCGCTTTAGAGTGAGTAGTGACCCTAGAGGCATAGTGAGAGAAACAAAATGTCTCCTCCTGTTCTGTCTGACTACGGTCAGAAATCTGTAGCAGGAATGGACTAGCCTTCTTGGATCTACACATAATAATCTGATGCAAAAAGTAGTTTTTTTAAAGTAGATCAAGCAGGATATTTGTATCAGTGTATCTTTGCAAAAGGTGTGTCATATTTTACTCACAAGCCAATCAGAGCAGACTGGGCTTTATTGGGAGGTGGGCTTAAAGAGACAGGCGCTAAAACGGAGCATTTAAGACAGAGGGTAAATACGGGTAAATTCAGAGAAAAAGATGATTTATGAGAAAAATAAATGAATGTGTTTTTGAACGCGTGTAAATGTGTTCTAATTTGAACCTGAAAATGAGCATGATAGGTCTCCTTTAACATCAACTGAAGAAATTAATTTAAAAAAAAACAACCTACATAAACCTGGTGCTGTGTGCTTCCACCGCATTCATTTTAACACTTCTGTTCACAGAGTGGAACTTGCAGTAGTGAAGTTATTACATATTCAGCAGTCAAAAATGTCATTGCAGATTTACCGACATTGTAGCATTGGTTCCCTATTCACAAATCACGTAACGGCAAAATGCTATCAAAATAGCAGTTATGGGCATAAACTGAGCCATGCTGAATGGGGGGAGGACGAGTGTGTGTGCGCGTGTGTGTGTGCGCGTGTGTGTGTGTGTGTGTGTGTGTGTGTGTGTGTGTGTGTGTGTGTGTGTGTGTGTGTGTGTGTGTGTGTGTGTGTGTGTGTGTGTGTGTGTGTGTGTGTGTGTGTGTGTAGTGTAGTGGAACACAACAACCATAGAGAGGCGAAGTCCCTCCCCTTCTGGTGGACCACAATGGGACCTTAATTCGGAAAAAAATATGTATCATAGTGAATGGGGAAAGACAAGTTATTTTTGATTCTGTTTGAATTGAGCCATGAATTACACATATCATGTTCGTCAGTTTAAAAGATATATTTGCAAGTCATGAAAGTCTCCGTTTATCGTTAAACTGTTGCTGTATAAGACTGTGAAAATACGTAATTAGATAGACGACACACTTTACAGTCGCATGGATGACGTCTCGCTGAAGCTATGATGTCTGTTGTTTGTGTTAAAAATAATACACACACAGTACCTATACATGCACAAATGGAGAGATGTCAGAGTGAGGGGGCTGCAGCTGTCGATGGACAGGCGCCCCAGCAGTTGGGGATTAGGTGCCTTGCAGTGCCCAGGAGGTGAACTGGCACTTCTCCAGCTACAGTCCACCACCATACTTTGGTCCATATGGGGACTTGAACCAGCAACTCTCCGGTTCCCAACCCAACTTCCTACAGACTGAGCTACTGCCACCCCACCGGGATGTAACGTTACTCACATGAGCAGCGGATCTTGCTCGTTCTTTCGCTTCTCCGCTGAGAAAAAGCCACTGGATAAAACACATCAGGTAAGATAACGTTACATGTGTTGTGGAACAGAGCTAAGCTAGCTAGCTAGCTAACGAGCAAGCCGAGCATCAAGCAAGGTGAGGCATATTGCGCGAGACGAGATGTAGTTCACTGATCGGTTTCAAATCCGATCATCGCTTCCCAATTTAATATACGCAAGTTTGGGTTTCCGAAGCAGCCAGGCGCTTGTTGTGTTGCAGCCGTGGAGCTCAGTAAGCAGCGCTCTAGTCAGGTTTTATTTCACATTGAAAAAGCTGTGAAACTGCAAACCACCATTGGATCAAAATAAAACGTTCCTCTTATTGTGAAAATAGGCATGTGACCCATTTCAACTCCACCCCTCAAAGAACCGGAATCGCAAGGAAGAATCAGAATTGTTTACATCCAAAGAAGCCCAACCCTAGTGGTACTACGACAAACCTACAACAAAATGAGACTTTCTTCACTTGGAAAATTATCTTTTAAATTGACGAACATCGTATGTGTAATTTATGACTCAATTCAAGCGGGATCAAAACATTTTGTCTATCCACGTTCACTACCGTACATATTTATTACGAATTAATGTTCCATGGGGACCACTGGAAGAGGAGGGACTTCGCCCCACTATTAAAGGATCGTTTTGGTTGTTTTGCAGCTAGGTTTAATTTTAGCAGTTGCCATCATGTCAATCAATTTGGATCCTAATTCGACTTCTTTGTACAGAAATCAACATTTAAGTCTGCAGTGAATATTGTCAGATTGAAAGGCAGCCGCTAGAATCAAGAAAGGAAGTGTACTCTCGAAAAATATTCAAGAGAGATTTGTCAACTAAAATGCTGTGATAATTTAACAGGTACAAGGTGGTGCCTGCAAGATGGAATCTGTAAAGTGGTAGACACTTCTAGTTAGTTAGCTAGTGGTGTTGCAATGTGGCAAGTCCACTGTTGGAGGTGTACGAAATTACTCTGTAATTTTTGCACACCAATTGAGCTTCATACAAAGGCTAAAAAGTAAAAGAATATCTGTGTGTGATCTTCATGTCTTTGAGATAATATGCTAAGAATTAATTAGTGTAAATTGTGATAGAGGACATTTGCACAGTGTGTGTTCACCTGCACTATGGGGAGTATGCTGAGCAGCGGGGAGCTCTTGTTCTCATCCATAGGGTTTGGAGCAACAAAACTGAAGCCTTTGAAGAGCTGGTGGGCGTTAGCACTGGGAGGAATACCTGGGGAGTCTGAACATACAGAGATAATTCATAATATAGACATTTGAACATACAGACACCCAATGAAATTGGGAGTTATTTCTTGCAGTGCTGAGTTGTAGTTTCCAGGGCTGCAGGAGTGGCTGTTGTTTTTAATCTCAAAAGCATGTGAACAGAGCGTGTGTGCGTGTGTGTGTAGGTTTGGATCATTTACCTTTAGGTGTTTTAGCGGTGAACTCGGGGTCAAAGCAGAACGTGTCATCGGGTTTACCCGCTGCAGGCTTGAATGGGGGCTGGAGCTCTCTCCTGTACAGTTTCTGCAGAAGAAAACGCATACAGTAAACACAAATACTGTACATGTTAGAAAATCAAACCTCACCACAGGCTGTTTGCAGTGTGTGAACATATGGGAGAGTGACGCCCCCTCCCAGATTAACCCGCTCCCATCCCTCTACAGCCCGGTCCAGCAAAGGCTCCTAAACACTCACGCAGGGCTATTAGTGCACACACAGTGAGAACTGGCCCTCTGCCCAGACACAAACACAAACTATAGTTGGCGTGGCCAAGAATGATGGCCAGAACTCACCAAGCCAACCATTTGTTAGGTGTGAATCCTCAACAGAAGCTGGGGACTTACATGGGTCTGTGAGAAATGAGGTGTGTGTGTGTGTGTGTGTGTGTGTGTGTGTGTGTGTGTGTGTGTGTGTGTGTGTGTGTGTGTGTGTGTGTGTGTGTGTGTGTGTGTGTGTGTGTGTGTGTGTGTGTGTGTGTGTGTGTGTGTGTGTGTGTGTGTGTGTGTGTGTGTGTGTGTGTGTGTGCGCGCGCGCTCACATTCCAGTCAATGGTGGAAAAGAAAGCGTGGCGTTTGATCTCCTCCACTCCGTCGGGCCCGGCCCCTAAAGACACAGATCACTCTGGTTCAGTTACCCTGGCACGTTTGTCATTTTATTGTTTTCAGAGGATCAACACATTCACACATTCTTCTCCCAGCAGGTTTCCAGCATGTGATTTTAGTGGATGCCAGAATGTTAACAAGCTCAAGCTAAGCGAGTGGCGCAATGCGCAGATCAACAACACCTCGTTTTCTTTTATTCTAACAGGTCTACATGCTCACCCAATCAACTGTAATGCAACTTACCTAGTCTGTTAGAAGGGTTACGTTTGAACAGCATTCTCAGCAAACTCTGGGCTTCCAGACTTAGGAACTGGGGCATTCCCAACTTAGCTCTGGAGGGCGGAAACGAGCAGAAAGCGACAGGTACCGGTAGATATGGACAAAAAGAAAAAGCCACGGTTCATCATTACTTACAAATCAAAACTTGTCTCGCTTCTGTCACACTTTGAGTGTCTTAATCATGCAGTGCCTAATGACTCACTTGAGAATCATGTTCATGGTCTCATTGCGGTCTTTCCCTTGGAACGGCAATGTCCCCGTTAGCATCTCAAACTGCAAAAACACAACGAAAGAACGGGAATATAATCAACAAGATTTTTTTTTCTTATCAGTTCATATACATGTCAAAGCAAACCAAAACAAAAAAGGTTTCTGTACCATAAGTACTCCCAGAGACCACCAGTCTGCACTCTGTGTGTGTCCTCTCCTGTTGACCACCTCAGGGGCCATATACTCCACCGTACCACAGAAGGAATAAGCCTTCTTATCAACATCTACAGACTCTTTACTCAAACCAAAGTCTGCATACACAGCAATGCAAAGCAAAAACATGGTAAGATACACAGCTGACTGAACAGTCCCATGCAATAGTTACTTTTATGCTTTTAGGGGTTGGCAAAAGAAACGTAAGAACAGCTGTTGAGGAAAGCCAGCCTACGGACAAACATGGGGTCATGAATCGTTTCTCAGTAAAGACACATTTAATATAATACAAGTTTAATTACAGGCTATTAACTAGATTAGGCTATTCGATTACTCTTTTGAATAAATAATAATAATAAAAAAATAAAATAAAATCAAACATTACATTTGCATTACATTTTAAAGCATCAAGTCAAAAACATACCTGTTAACTTTATGTGTCCAGCTTCATCAAGTAAGATGCTGAAAGACAATAAGAGGTTTTCCAAGGAGGTGAGCTTCAAAACAACAATACAACAATGATATTTAATCACCCAGAGGAAATCTTTGCAAATCTATTCTTCTTCTAAGTTCTGCAGGTTTCCAATGGACTGCTAATCATGAGGAATAACACTCCATTCAAAGCCACATTGGACACATCCAGTCACAGATTCTGAAACTACTCCGGCTGGGCTCAAGTCAAGAATGTGTTAGCTGGTACGGATCTGTGTGACAATGTATGTTATGGGCAGAAATGAGTTGTGAAACATAAAAAGGATCGGCTGTATATGGTGAAGGTTGCGTGTCGAGTAGAGAAAAACACTGCAACACATTCATCCGGAAGAGAATTGCATGATGATACATGTTTGACTCCAACACGATGGAGTTGGAGAAATGAACACACTATGAATGGATTTTCTTTTAGGTGATGAAAACCAAATGTCCTTTGAATTCTCATCAGCGATCTATCATAAAAGATTAAACATCTCTTCACAACATCTGCTAAAAACACCTTTTTTGGCTATGTTTCATGCATACTGCATATGGGTAATTATGTAAATGATCTCATAGCATAATTTCCTCTTCATAATTTAAGACAATCATTTTGCTTTTAGGTCTAACTCTTTTCAGCCATTCACTAATTTATTATAGAAAATATGGAGAAGGAGGGGGGATTGGACATTAATGTGTTATGGTTCAAAAACAATGTCCAAGTAAAAGAATAATAATAAACATTTTAAATTTCAATAATGCCTTATCAACTTTCTGTAAGTAATGCTTATGGCATGTCATAACGGACGGTGTTGTACAGTTTATATGTGCAAGTCAAAAATCATCAGTAAGAACAAATATCTGTAGGTAAGTTGGAAGGCGTTGGAAGATGGCTGTGGGACTTGGAGTGTGAGTGGGCAAAATGTGAAGGTGAGGTCTAGGACTCGTACTTCTCTGGCTTGAGATCTCTGTAAACTATGCCCAGGCTGTGCAGGTGGTTGAGGGCCAGGGCCAGCTCTGCAAGGTAGAATTTCACATCTTCCTCTGTAAACATAACCTGATAAGAACTGGACAAATTTACTCTCTGAACTAAGAAGAGGAGAGAAATTCAGCAGCAAAGAAAAAAAAAAAAAAAGACAACTTCAATATTAAGCAAAAAAAACAAACAGAAAACAGAAGATTATTATTGTCACAACAACAACATTTCAAATAGGTTACAGTGCTCAGCAAGCTGTTGATTTGACATTGCCAGCAGCTATTGCTTTGGTTCTGAGACATGCTTTCAACACAAGGTCTATCTGGAGAACAATCACACATTTGAGTTCCCTGAAAGCATTTGAAAAGAACTCATCTGTGCATCTAACTGACAAGCAACGGATGATCTAAAAGCGAATAAAGATTCTAAGAAAAGCACTTGTGATTCCATGAGGAATTCAAGTCATGATTTAAATAAAAAGGCCAAACAGAAAGCAGGAGAGACAAATGACTTGGCAGTGCTTATGCTTTAATTAAATACATTTTTACATTTCTGCACACTAAATTTGCACCTGTTCCATTTGTAGCTGTCAGCTTAACAATCCCTTAAGGTTTCTAGAAGAACATTGTGGCATATGTAATTCTTATTTTCATAGACATGTTTAAAACATTAGGCAAACAAGACCATTAAATAATAGAATAATAAGGACATGCTGTACTTTTCTTTTTGGACAGAAAAAGTTACAAACAAACTTAAAGTAACAGGACGTAAGGTTACCTCTTTGGATAAGCGAGTGAATACATCCCCTCCCCTGAGAAAGTCCAGTATTAAATACAGTTTCCCTTCCGTCTGAAAGGCTGGGAGACAAGGAAACATGTCAATTTCCTGCAAGTTAATCATGTTCTGATTTCAAATTAGACACTTAGGGTGATGCATGTAAACAGTGTAACTAACTTACAATAGCAACAGCTTTCCAACATAAACAATGATGATTTTGATATCTGGATAGATATTAGCTTGATCCTTTTGTTTTGAATTATTGTTTTAATGTGTATTGTGGAAATCTGTGTTAAACTAATAATAAACTTGACTAATTGGGACTAATTTCTGTTCAATAACTACGTAATGTAATGTGTTTACACAGCTATGTAAATTCACTTGGCACCACGTTGCACCTCTTCCTACAGCAACCGAACTCAAGCGGATGGAGTGCAATTTTTCAGATTTACTATGAGCGATGTCGCAGCGTGAGAAGGGGATGAGATTTTTTTTTGTAGCCGTTGTGATTTCTCATTTATTCATAACTAACGTCATCATTTTTTATTATTTCCTCAGCTGTGGATCATATAAGATGTGTCGCTTCCTAACCTCGTATACGTCAAGGATGTCAGCATCCATTTTGTCCAGTAAAAATAGGTTGGAGGTGAAGGAATGCGTGATACTTCAGAAAAATAGCGCCAGGGCAAGCGGCACGTCGCTTAGCCTGTTTGCTGATGCACAGAGTCGGTTAGGACATCTCCATTGGGAAATACGCAGTGTTCCAAATTATTATGCCAATGATATTTTACACTGATTTTCCTAAATAGTCGATGAAAATGACAGTCAGTATAACTTTCAAGTCACCGACCGTTAGGGTATAAGTCGAATTTCATTTAACAAACCACCCAATGAAAACATTTTTTTTTTTTTTTAAATAAAAAACTCAAAATGCACTGTTCCAAATTATTATGCACAACCGAGTTTCAAAACATTGTATATGTTTTAAAGAACTGAAAATGGTAATTTGCTGAATTTGCAGCATTAGGAGGTCCTGTTTACTGAAATCAAAAGCAATTTCAATCAAACTCATTAACAGGGCCAGTTCCAGGTTAACATAGGAGCCCTTCTTTGATATCACCTTCACAATTCTTGCATCCATTGAACTTGTGAGTTTATGGAGAGTTTCTGCTTGAATTTATTTGCAGGATGTCAGAATAGCCTCCCAGAGCTGCTCCAAAGGTTCTCAATAATCAACAATCTGACGTTTGCTCGTTCACGTTGCGTCCAGTTAGGAAGAGGTGTTACTTGCACGAGTTTGATCACTCAACTTGAAATATTTCAACTTGTGCGGATACACAAATGGCCCGCCTCAAATTTGCATTTATCTTACTTTGCATTGACTTTGTATGTAATCGTGCCATGCAATTGGTGTGATTACACCATCATAATACTCGAAATATTTTGAAAAATTATGTCTCAGATTGAAACATAAAGATGCACATAAGCAGCGTATCCCTACATGAAATAGGTGTAGACTTTGTAAATAGGAGTTTCTCTTACCGTAGTGCAATTTCACTATGAAGGGATGATTGACTTCCACTAAAATGTCTCTTTCCATCTTAGTGCGAACTCTGTCCCTGACTGGAGAGACAAAACAGGAAGAGACCGTGAGAGACAGAGAGAGAGAGCGACAGAGAGAAATTCAACACTAAGGACAGAACATACTGGATGATTTACACTGTGGGGTTTTGTGAGGATGTAGGTCGAAAACAAAAGTTGTGTTACCTTTCAAAGATGCCTTTTTTAGAACTTTCATTGCATATAACTGACCAGCATCTGGACCCACGATCTTCCTGACGAGAAATACCTGAGGGAACAAGAGAAGTTCAGAAAGACACAAACACCAGTACGATTGCGCTGATGGAAACATTTTATTTGTCTGCCAAGTTTCCTCACCTTGCCGAAAGAGCCCTGGCCGAGGACTTTGAGCAGTTCAAACTGAGATGGATCAGCTTTCTCGCAGCCCTCTTTTACATGGTGGGTGATCGGAATCTCCTCATACGTCCCGTCGTCCTACACAAACCGTATCAGTATGAGACAGCCGCACAAGACTGCAGGTCTATCATTCTACATGCTCCAAGACCTCACGCCCATCATTACTTACACAGTGTGAGAAAGACTCTCCCTCCTCCATGGGCTCGTCCATGATCTCATGCCCATTGACCTGCATCGAAACCAAAACAATCCGGAGTCAGCATCAGTAAACACTTTAACAAAGCTTTGTCATCCTTGTTTTCAACTCAACAGGATTATGAGTGCAGCTGCTGCACGCCCACACGTATGACAGAAGATTCAACAGATGAAATTGATGAGTCACATGGAATAACAGTGCGCTTTCACTTTTCCCAACGCAGGCTCTTTTCGTTGTCAACAGTATGGATTCCATATTCTAAGCCTGTCCAGCTGTCCAGCTCTCATCCTGTCCATATAAAGCCCCTCATTATTAGCATTCTAGCTTAATCCCCAGCCAGGACAAAAACAACATGTCTGACTGGCTCTGAGAGTCTGATGTTTGATTTGCTGCAGTCAGCATTCAACCTCTCAAGGAGAAACTATGTCTAAGCTCTTTTATGGCTTTAAGCTGATAGTCGTGGGAACAGTTTTTTATTTTTATTTTATGTTTTAAAGACCACAGCTAGACATGTTTTGTTCTACCCAGTTATATTTAGGAGCCTGTTTCATGCCTCTCTTTTGTTTGTTTAAATAGACATACTCTGTGATATTGTCAGCAGAGGAATGTCAGACATTTCAGCATCCGCAAGTAAACGGACTGACCGCTGTGACATTAACCAGGTCTGCATATTTCAATTCTGGGCTGAAGCTCGGCCTGCGTGATGTATTCAGTCCTGGGTGTTTGTGTGTTGAATTCTATCAAGCCTCTGAAGAGGGGAGATGAGTCACAGCCCTACGCAAGCCCACTCAGTGGGTGGAGCCACCAACATACACTCACACCGGTACATCAACAGAACAGAGGCCAACAAACCACTTTCCAATATCTTGGCAAAATAGTATGACATTATCAACATAAACATTCAAATCAGTCAGGATGTACACTTCAAAGCAAGACATAACACAGAATTGTGTCAAAATGTAAGCCTTGGTGCATCTCTTCAGTATAACATCCAGGCTAGCCAAAGCCAGGGCAGTGCTTGTGTCATAATTCACACATACATTTTCACTCCCACCTTTGCTGTGGCTCATCACGGCTTGTAACAGAGTGCAGCCTACACTTGCAGCACAACCAGGCGAGCCTTTTCCAGCCATTTGGAAAGATGTCTGACAGCCATACATAATATCATCTGACAATCACTGATACCAGCATGTAATACTTTAGTTAAATATCATCTTCAAAGTCAAACAGTGATACAAAGTGCATTAAACAACCAGTATAACCACTAGGCCGGTTTAGGTGTCTAGAAGCTTTAATGTTTACTTATGCGTTTCGGTTACCTTGGCAGCTTTCAAATGTGCAGCATTTAGTGAACAGCAGATTAAAGTGCTTATTCATAGCAAGATGAAAACCCTTTTGAAACAGTTCATTAATTCTTCAAATATCTCCATGTCACCTACCTAAACTGAGCTCCTTCAACAGATACGAATGTTGTGGCAGAAGTCTACCAAATGACCACAGAGACGAAAGTTTACCTCAACAAAGAATGGACTAGGTCAAAAGTGTATGTTGCAATAGCTTTCTGCTGGCTTAAAAACAGTGGCAGCAGTCAGACAGACAGTTTGGACTGTAGGTGTGAAAGACTGCAAAGAATCCCAGAGATGGAGAGGTTTAGGATGTCAGGTTGGTTAGCTGCACATGAAAAAACATCTGACCCATACAAAGGCAAACTGAACCTTTCCACATTTATCACAACACAGCACTCTTTAAAAAGGCATCATTGGTTTCACTAAAGTTCTGAAAATGATACATTGATATTATTAATACAAGGGTTTACATTCCATTAAGAGTCCCCTGTTAGGAGCCTGGTGGAATGGATAATATGTTGCGGTAATGTTTAATCGCAACAACTTCACTCTGCTAATGCAGTTGACATACTGTCAGTTGTGTACGTTAGAGGAATAGTTTTATCAAATGATTACTTATTACGTATCTAAAAAAAAAAAAAAAACGAGTTAAAGCTTATAGCCGCATCACTTGTGCTGGTGACAAGTCAGCCCTCACTTGTGAAGAAGACGTCTGACCAAATTTATCCCAGCTAACGTTTGTGTTAAACTTTGAATACATGTAACGTCGCCGAACTATTCTATAGCCTGACTATGGATACATGAAAACACTTCGCCAGCTCTTAATTAACAATACGGTGGAGGTTGAATACAAACTTGTGTCCAAGTTTCAAGCCTGCAAGCCGTCAGCTAGCAAGCTAACTACATGCTAATGCTACATACGCTAAGCTAACTATGAGGCAAACTCCTCTTGAGAAGTGTAGCTAAATAACAACAAAAGCTAAGAGGAGGTCATGTCTCATTAGATTGAGGGCCCGTCCTCTCCTGCGGAATAAAGAGTGGTTGCGAAAGCCTGGGCGGGCAGCTATCAAACTAATAAACACGGACAGTGTAGCAACAACAATAAACACCTAACCAGCTGTTAGCATTAGCTAGCGTGTTAGCATGCATCACGGTGCGCTGCAGATCGTGACGCGAATATAATCTCTACCCAGACTTGCAGGGCAACCTAACTTAACGGGACAGCAAAAAACAATGTTAAGCAAATCAACATGCAAATCTCGCAAAATGTATCAACTCACCTCACTACAAACGCTGTTTACCTCCATCTTGTGCCAGGATCCCTCTCTAAGTCTAAGGCATCGTAGTCCACCTAGACCCCCGCTCCACGTTGCATGTCTTCCCCTCTGTGGAAGTCCGGCTATTCTGCTTTGATGATCAGAACCAAGCTGTGGCTGGGTGCCGCTATCCGGATGGAATCGGGAGCTCGGTGCGCGGAATAGTTGATGCTGATGACTGGACCATACGCTGGCCGAGAGCACCGTTACCCTGCCATGGATGCGAATATGGCGGCTATCGTGGTACCTGATCGTCAGTGAATGAGAGTTTATTGACGTATTTATGACGCAATTGTGTTAAGGATTTCCCCCCAGTCCAAACCAAAGCAACTGATCTGGAGATAAAGAGGAGGTAGAGAGGACGTGGGGACTTGTTGCTGTGTGACTTAAGCCTACATGCATCCGGCTGATGAACCATTTGCTTGCGACAAAAAAGAAAAGTCACTGTATTGTAACACGGACAGGACAAGGAGTTTAAGGTTGACGCAGGACAGAATTAGGGAACAAAGCAGACACGTTGTGGTGAGCCAGAAATCTAAGCCCCTGATCTTAAGGGTGTAAGTTGAATGTTTTAAAGCCACTGTTTCATAAGCATGTCCATCCCTAAGTGGAAATAAGAGGCTTAAAGCTCATCCACGCACTTTCCCTTCAGCTCTGTCTCTCTCCCACCCACAGGCACAAAGTATTTGTATGGTGGTGACTGAGGTAATGTAATATACACTACGTGTCTACATTTGTTGCTTGGACATTAATTTATAGTCACAACTTAACATGTAAATCACAATTATGAATGTAATTTGGCAATGGACAGACAATGAACAGTCTGTGGTGGTTTGTTCAAAAAAGGGTAGATGAGTCACCATGGACATAATCTTATAGTTGATGACAGGTGTAGAACTACAGTATATATATTTTTTAATGAGAACAAACCTGTTAGTGCCAACAGATATTTATATAGGAATCTGGACAAATTAGATGGTGGTCCCATAGTTTGAACTTGAGTTTAGTAACACAAATTGAATGGCAATGTTCTTGTCTGCGACTGTAATCTACAAAATAAAAGCCACTACTGTGTGTAGGAACGTTATTACTTTTACAGTTAGGGTTTTAAAAATATTGAGTGGTTTTCTATCTCTGCTATAAGCTGATACATTAGAAAAGTGACACATCTCTCACTGAAACACACAGCCACACAGGTAAGTTAGAGGTTGTTTATTGTTCTCTCTGGACTGGTCCAAAGCAAGGCGAAATGATATGCAGTAAAAAAG